>NC_092286.1:23166976-23186976 GCF_036320965.1 Panulirus ornatus | reverse complement strand
GCCCTCGTGACCTCAGATGGGAATACTTGGGAAAAGTGGGCCAGATAATTACACAGCTTCTCTACAAACTCCTTAACTCATAAAGCCTTTGACACCGTCTCAGATTGAACCATTGACCAATCGGTTACTTATCACCAATGACTCATGGTTATCTTATCAGTGGAAAACACGAATCATGTCTTCAAGTGGACGACTACGATAGAAGATAAGGGACAACAAGTCTATCACTGAGGAAGTAAATAGACAATATACACGAGACGAATCATTATGGACCTCCGTGGTGTAGTGGTCAGCGTTGCTGGTTCGATTCCCCACTTCTGGCATATCTGGTCGGCAGTTAACCTAGCTGATCATCCTTCCTTATGGGATGGTCGATCAAACAGGTATCTGGGTTTTGGGGGTCGGGTATGGCCTGTACCTGGGTTTTAGGGGGGGGATCTTGGGTATACGTAATGGCCTGGATCAGGGTCTTCGGTTGCCCAAGCCGTCCCAGCGAACACAAGAGGGACAATCACCATCATATCGTGAAAGACAGATATGAAAGATCCTCCCTCCCTCTAGAGTAATCATGTCTAATGACCTCTCTCTCTCTCTCTCTCTCTCTCTCTCTCTCTCTCTCTCTCTCTCTCTCTCTCTCTCTCCCTCTCTCTCTCTCTCTCTCTCCGACGTAAAGGAAACGGTCGCCTCTCTTAAAACAAAGGGGAATTACCCGGCTGCTTTTTTTATGGGGCACTTAAAGACAAGGGAGGCCAGAGTTAATGATGACCCACTTACCCTCTCCCGACCAGGAAGAGAGACTGCTTTGTGCCAACATCACCTCTCGTGGTGGGCGAAATTACTGGATCAGGGAAAAAAAAAAAATGAAAAAAGGAATTGAAGAGGTCGTCTTCGTAAAGCCCCACTGATAACAGCATGTTTGAAATCTACATTACAGTGGATGAGACGTGAGACATGGGAGCTGTAGTTTCATGAGTATCGGACGGGAGAGATAAACTGTAACTTCTTTAGACCCGGAAAAGACAACCTGGAGGGCCATGTTTCCAGTGTGTGTGTGTGTGTGTGTGTGTGTGTGTGTGTGTGTGTGCTCGTAAACAGGTCCTCATGGGCACGCCAGGCATGGAAGGCTGTAAACCATGACCACCACCAGCGTCACAGGTATACGGTCGGGGCGAAGGCGTCTGTAGCCTTAGAGAGGAGAGGAGTGACGCAGGAGCTTGGTCGGGGACCTCACTGAGAGAGTGGCTAAGGCTCCTCTTAAGACCTTCGTCTGGTATCAGCACCCTGATGGTGATGGTGGTGGTGGTGGTGATGGTGATGGTGGAGGAAGGCATCCCTCACCATGGCAATGATGGATCCCATCTCCATTTTTTGGCTCGCTTGCCTGAGTGGTTGGACAAAACCCTCCGCGGGGCGTTGAGTTGGGCCATAAGACGTCCCCTAAGCCAAGAGGGCGGGTGTGAGGGTAGACTTAACCATCGGCTGCTGGGGCTTGGAGTGGAGGCATCAGGGGGTGGAAGGAACCACACATCCCTCAAAAATGTACCATGTCAAACCTCCACCTCAGTGACATGTACTACGGGAAGGACCCAGTAGACATGGTACGATGTAGCGGTCTTCAAGATCGCCTCCTGGGCCTCGACAATACGTTACCCTTACGATAACGTAGGGCGACACGACGTAGGCAAGTCTAGTAGTAGCGTAAGTCCAAGACGGAACGACCAAGGAGTTCATTTCTAAGACGGAGGAACTTCTGAGGTACGATATTGCGTCTAGGTCCAAAACTTAACAACAAGTGGTTCCCAATTGTTTAAATGTTGCAGTGGGAAGAGTGTCTCCTTCGAGGGCATACATCTGTCGACACAAGTTAGATTTTTACAAGGTGGATGACAGTACCATGAAGCTGTTCGTGCTGTCTTCATAAGGCTTGTGTGGTGAACAAGAGCACTGTCAATAAGCCTGACATTTACCTCCAGAACTCTAAATAATGAATGTAATGAGTTAGCTGTCAACCGAACCTATCTAATAACCACAGCTATAAACTGGTACCCTAATTTCTCGTGTTCGTTATCAAAGTTGATGCCTTTTGAACACTGGGAGAGTTTCTCGTTTAACACAGGGGTGACGATGCGATATCTGAACGTTCACAGAACCTCTATGAACGAATCTGTTTCACTATAGACAGACCCACACGGCAAACACCCGTTTCAAATGACTGCATCTATGGAAAATACGTAAAGGATTCTTAGAGCAAAAGGGTTGGCTCCTGTTGCGGTCTGTATGAACACATACTCTTCTCTCTAGTCACAGCGTGGATCGCAAGAGAAGGTAGACCTCTCCCAGCCTGTTGATCAGGCTTGGGGGGAAGGTGGTGGTGGTGAAGGGAGGCAATCGCCCGTAGCCTCCTGTCGCGTGGTGATCAAGACTGATGTAAAGAATGATGATGAATAGTGATGATGATCGTGGGATTGGTGAAGACGATAGTGATGATGCGGTAATCAAAGTGATGACAGAGTGAAGACGATAGTGATGCTGGTGTAGGAAGTGGGGGTGGCAATTAGTAGGGATCATGTTGGAACTAATGCTGTTGGAACTGACGCTGACCATGGTGATGTTGGCCCCTTTTCCATCACGGTGGAAGCACAAAGTTTGGCTCGTGTTTGTACATATATTCATTCACTGTCTCTCCCTTATATGCTTCTATTTTCCTTATCTATAGTTCGTCTCGCCTCTTACGCTCCACGGAACGTTGCGTCTACATCCCTCACACGAAGCTGACGTCTCCTGTCGGTACGACCACATCCCTCGTCGTAGGCCAACGCCCCCTCCCAGCACCAAGAGGGGGAACGAGACGGGGCGCGCTACAAGAATTCACAGACAATATTTTCTTTCATCTGTTCTATAATAATACCCACGATTAATGTTCTTCAAACAAACTTTTATACAGTCGCTTTTGACTCATCTGTTACTACATATCAAAGGAGACCAGAAAAGTTATTTACTTTGGCCTTGTTTCTAAATTACTCAATTCAAACCTGACTTAATCATCCACGATAGATACGTATACACACAACCCATCCTTCCTCTCCCTCTGACTACATCATCTTCATAATCATTGGGACGACTATACCATAAACCTGGGAACGAACTGTCTCATTTGAGATGTGTTGTGACCCCTCGTCTCAACTTCACTTAATAACAGAGGGACTTTGATATGTTCTTATAAGAAACCTATGGCAACATTTCCGAACAGAGAGAGACAGCCCTTCACATATCCACAATGGGCTTGACTGGATAGACCCCGAAAACAACTATTACAGGTATAGTCCGCAAACACAGCCATACCCAGTTTTCAGTCCAATGACGAAGGGTTTAGTATTTTAGAAAATACAGGAGCTGGCGGCCTCACGTCCCACTGACCAGGGAAGCAGGCTTTGCCACCCTGGCCCCAGTGATGTAGGGGGAGGGAGGAACACACTCCCAGTATATCAGTGATGGGGAAAGTTATCTACTCTCAAGTGCCGTATTTCCAATCGGTCAGTAGAAGAAATGTGCGAAGGCACAATTGATTTGTAGATACACAAATATATCTTTTTAATATCTAATTTACCTCTCCCGCTTCAGCAGGGCAGCAAGGGCGAGCACCCACAATATATCTTTATGCAGAAGGGGAAAATATACGTTGGCAATCACCTTTTTTCATGTCAACGGACATGAAGGAAATGGGTTGTGAACGTGTGCTTAACCCAAACACAAATTTACAATTTGGGCCCAATTTACGAAGAGTAAATCATGCCACGAGTGAAACTTTTTGAAAAATATAAGGAGGGAGGGAGCAAAATGGCTCTCTCTCTCTCTCTCTCTCTCTCTCTCTCTCTCTCTCTCTCTCTTTCCCATAATGCAGACGGCCGATATAAACAAACAAGAACTTCCATTCATGATAAAAAAAAGTAAAAAATGGACCTTATGAAGGATATTCCTTCAGTCTTATCTGTGTAACTTTAATAACAATGAAATGGTGAGGGGGGGTTGGGGGTTGGGGATGGGGTGGGGAGTGAAGAACAGGTCGACGTCCACAGAAAACGGGAGAATGTCTGAACTAGGAAGAAGGAAAACGAACCCATATGTAGGACATGATGGGCCAAGGATACCAAAGTTCACCAAACACGAGACGCGGAAATAATACGCTGAGCTGTGTGCAGGAATCTGGAGAGAGAGAGAGAGAGAGAGAGAGAGAGAGAGAGAGAGATTTGCACAGCGAGAATTTTTGATAACATTTACGCGCCTCCGTGGTGTAAGTGGTGATCGTTACGGACCATGGGTCAGCGCGGGCCAGCCCAGGGGACGGACCTACATGGGTTAGACGAGCTAGAGCGTGGTAGTCGGCCCACACCCAACACAGGTGTTCATCCTCCCCTCAGGGCATGGGGATAAATGGGTACCTGGCTAAGGCTTGTGTGTGCGTGTGTGTGTGTGTGTGTGTGTGTGTGTGTGTGTGTGTGTGTGTGTGTGTGTCCATATATCCACATAGGAGTACAGACATGGTACATATATCCCAGCTTTAAAGATGTGTAAAACGCCCTAACCTGTGATGGCATGGGCAGCGAAGGCCCTAATCGAGGCCATCCCATTATCGACCAACCCCTAAGGTTAGATAAACAGCTGGGTTGAGTGTGGACCGACTGCCCTAACCAGAATTCGAACCCATACGCTCGACCCTAGGCGGCCCGTGAATGCGTCACGGTCAGGAACGCTGCACCACAGCCGGAGACATCAACCATAAAAGGAAACCCTCCCCTCCTTGTATTTCAACTTTCTAAAAGGGGAAACAGAAGAAGGAGTCACGAGGGGAGTGCTCATCCTCCTCGAAGGCTCAGATTGGGGTGTCTAGATGTGTGTGGATGTAACCAAGATGAGAAAAAAGGAGAGATAGGTAGTATGTTTGAGGAAAGGAACCTGGATGTTTTGGCTCTGAGTGAAATGAAGCTCAAGGGTAAAGGGGAAGAGTGGTTTGGGAATGTCTTGGAAGTAAAGTCAGGGGTTAGTGAGAGGACAAGAGCAAGGGAAGGAGTAGCACTACTCCTGAAACAGGAGTGGTGGGAGTATGTGACAGAGTGTAAGAAAGTAAACTCTAGATTGATTTGGGTAAAACTGAAAGTGGATGGAGAGAGATGGGTGATTATTGGTGCATATGCACCTGGGCATGAGAAGAAAGATCATGAGAGGCAAGTGTTTTGGGAGCAGCTGAGTGAGTGTGTTAGTAGTTTTGATGCACGAGACCGGGTTATAGTAATGGGTGATTTGAATGCAAAGGTGAGTAATGTGGCAGTTGAGGGAATAATTGGTGTACATGGGGTGTTCAGTGTTGTAAATGGAAATGGTAAAGAGCTTGTAGATCTATGTGCTGAAAAAGGACTGGTGATTGGGAATACCTGGTTTAAAAAGAGAGATATACATAAGTATACGTATGTAAGTAGGAGAGATGGCCAGAGAGCGTTGTTGGATTACGTGTTAATTGATAGGCGCGCGATAAAGAGACTTTTGGATGTTAATGTGCTGAGAGGTGCAACTGGAGCGATGTCTGATCATTATCTTGTGGAGGCGAAGGTGAAGATTTGTAGAGGTTCTCAGAAAAGAAGAGAGAATGTTGGGGTGAAAAGAGTGGTGAGAGTAAGTGAGCTTGGGAAGGAGACTAACGTGAGGAAGTACCAGGAGAAACTGAGTACAGAATGGAATAAGGTGAGAACAATGGCCGTAAGGGGAGTGGGGGAGGAACGGGATGTATTCAGGGAAGCAGTGATGGCTTGCGCAAAAGATGCTTGTGGCATGAGAAGCGTGGGAGGTGGGCAGATTAGAAAGGGTAGTGAGTGGTGGGATGAAGAAGTAAGATTATTAGTGAAAGAGAAGAGAGAGGCATTTGGACGATTTTTGCAGGGAAATAATGCAAATGGCTGAGAGATGTATAAAAGAAAGAGGCAGGAGGTCAAGAGAAAGGTGTGAGAGGTGAAAAAGAGAGCAAATGAGAGTTGGGGTGAGAGAGTATCATTAAATTTTAGGGAGAATAAAAAGATGTTTTGGAAGGAGGCAAATAAAGTGCGTAAGACAAGGGAACAAATGGGAACTTCAGTGAAGGGGGCTAATGGGGAGGTGATAACAAGTAGTGGTGATGTGAGGAGATGGAGTGAGTATTTTGATGAATGTGTTTGATGACTGAGTGGCAGATATAGGGTGTTTTGGTCGAGGTGGTGTGCAAAGTGAGAGGGTTAGGGAGAATGATTTGGTGAACAGAGAAGAGGTAGTAAAAGCTTTGCGGAAGATGAAAGCCGACAAGGCAGCGGTTTGGATGGTATTGCAGTGGAATCTATTAAAAAAGGGGGTGACTGGTTGGTAAGGTTATTCAATGTATGTATGACTCATGGTGAGGTGCCTGAGGATTGGCGGAATGCTAGCACACTGCCATTGTACAAAGGCAAAGGGGATAAAAATGAGTGCTCAAATTACAGAGGTACAAGTTTGTTGAGTATTCCTGGGAAATTATATGGGAGGGTATTGATTGAGAGGGTGAAGGCATGTACAGAGCATCAGATTGGGGAAGAGCAGTGTGGTTTCAGAAGTGGTAGAGGATGTGTGGATCAGGTGTTTGTTTTGAAGAATGTATATGAGAAATACTTAGAAAAGCAAATGGATCTGTATGTAGCATTTATGGATCTGGAGAAGGCATATGAAAGAGTTGATAGAGATGCTCTGTGGAAGGTATTAAGAATATATGGTGTGGGAGGCAAGTTGTGAGAAGCAGTGAAAAGTTTTTATCGAGGATGTAAGGCATGTGTACGTATAGGAAGAGATGAAAGTGATTGGTTCTCAGTGAATGTAGGTTTGCGGCAGGGGTGTTTGATGTCTCCATGGTTGTTTAATTTGCTTATGGATGGGTGTTATGTTATGTTATGTTATGTTAGGGAGGTGTATGCAAGAGTTTTGGAAAGAGGGGCAAGTATGCAGTCTGTTGTGGATGAGAAAGCTTCGGAAGTGAGTCAGTTGTTGTTCGCTGATGATGCAGCGCTGTTGGCTGAGTCA
The DNA here is from genome assembly GCF_036320965.1 of Panulirus ornatus. NCBI lineage: Eukaryota > Metazoa > Arthropoda > Malacostraca > Decapoda > Palinuridae > Panulirus > Panulirus ornatus. Next base: position 23,179,905 of record NC_092286.1, on the reverse strand, counting down.
TGTGAGAAACTGCAGAAGCTGGTGACTGAGTTTGGTAAAGTGTGTGAAAGAAGAAAGCTGAGAGTAAATGTGAATAAGAGCAAGATTATTAGGTACAGTAGGGTTGAGGGTCAAGTCAACTGGGAGGTAAGTTTGAATGGAGAAAAACTGGAGGAAGTGAAGTGTTTTAGATATCTGGGAGTGGATCTGGCAGCGGATGGAACCATGGAAGTGGAAGTGAATCATATTGTGGGGGAGGAGACGAAAATTCTGGGAGCGTTGAAGAATGTGTGGAAGTCGAAAACATTATCTCGGCAAGCAAAAATGGGTATGTTTGAAGGAATAGTGGTTCCAACAATGTTATATGGTTGCGAGGCGTGGGCTATGGATAGAGTTGTGCGGAGAAGGGTGGATGTGCTGGAAATGAGATTTTCGAGGACAATATGTGGTGTAAGGTGGTTTGATCGAGTAAGTAATAATAGGGTAAGAGAGATATGTGGTAATAAAAAGAGTGTGGTTGAGAGAGCAGAAGGTGTTTTGAAATGGTTTGGTCACATGGAGAGAATGAGAGAGGAAAGATTGACCAAGAGGATATATGTGTCCGAGGTGGGGGGAACGAGGAGAAGTGGAAGACCAAATTGGAGGTGGAAAGATGGAGTGAAAAAGATTTTGAGTGATCGGGGCCAAAACATGCAGGAGGGTGAAAGGCGTGCAAGGAATAGAGTAAATTGGAACGATGTGGTATACCGGGGTCGACGAGCTGTTAATGGATTGAACCAGGCATGTGAAGCGTCTGGGGTAAACCATGGAAAATTCTGTGGGGCCTGGATGTGGAAAGGGAGCTGTGGTTTCCGTGCATTATTACATGACAGCTAGAGACTGAGTGTGAACGAATGTGGCCTTTGCTTTCTTTTCCTAGCGCTACCTCGCACACATGAGGGGGGAAAGGGATGGTATTCCATGTGTGGCGAGGTGGCGATGGGAATGAATAAAGGCAGACAGTGTGAATTGTGTGCATGGGTATATATGTATGTGTCTGTGTGTGTATATATATGTGTACATTGAGATGTATAGGTATGTATATTTGCGTGTGTGGACGTGTGTGTATATACATGTGTATGGGGGTGGGTTGGGCCATTTCTTTCTTCTGTTTCCTTGCGCTACCTCACAAATGCGGGAGACAGCGACAAAGCAAAATAAAAAAAAAAATATATAATAAAATATATATATATATATATATATATATATATATATATATATATATATATATATATATATATATATATATATATTCCTATGAGTCCACGGGGAAAATGAAACACGATAAGTTCCCAAGTGCACTTTCGTGTAATAACCACATCATCAGGGGAGACAAGAAAGAAATATAACAGTCAGTTGATATACATCGAAGAGACGAAGCTATAAGGCGGAGGCTGGCCTGAACCTGCCCGTTGATCGACCATAAGGCAACCTGAGTGGCTCGCGTGTTAACTGGCTTAATTGATAACTGCCTTATCATAGGTTATTAACCACTTACCTTAATGGCAACATAAGGCGAGGGAAAGATACGATAAGGCAAGAAGATTATCACACACATGTTCACTGTGGAGGGTCATAGACATTTCCTAATGTGGGGACTTAACCGTATGTCAATAGGCGATGATATAGAGGGACACAGGAAGTAAGAAAATTAACAAGGAAAGGGGAATCACACGCCCAATATAGGGATGAGTGCGACTGGAGAAAGGGGGTCAAGGAGCACTGAGTTGATCCGATGTTCGAACCCACTGTAGGGGATGTGGTAAGAAGCTGCGCTTTACGACAAGGACAAGTCAACATCGAAACGTTTCAGCTTCTTCTGTCGCTACTGTCACGAAGAGGAGGAACAGTAGCAGGGGAAGAGAACCTGCGAGGGAGCTGAGGCCCTCGGGTCGACTAACACCAGGACACGTCCAAGCCTCAAAGGATGATAAAGTCAGTCTAGCCGACTTGAGAATATAGACTTAAGGACGGCTTAGTAAAGTCTTATCCTGCGCCTCTTGTCAGACTCGCCATACAAGACTTTCCCCTCCTCCGAGGTTGTTCCAGTCACCTGGTAAGGACCAGGGGCCGTAGACAGAAAACTTCTTAGAATGCTTAAGTATGCTTCACCCCAAAGAATTTCACTTAACTTTAAAAATTTTGCGAAGCATGTTTCTGAAAGCTGCCCTACGCTTAAGTATTTGCTTAGCAGACGACAAATTTTGACCCAAACTGCATTTCATACTTCCTAAATATCATGCTTGAGTTTTGCTAAGCATCGTGCTTAGTCCTTTTTTGTGTGGCACTTCAGTAACTTGCTCAGCTAAGCATAAAAATAAGCAGAAATCTAAGAATTTTTCTGCATACGGCAGATCTTTCGGATATGAGCTCAGTCATTCGAAGCGTCTCGTGTTAATGGGCATGGCTACTCCCTGATTACTCCTTGATTTAGCTTTGGATATGTGCAAGTCTCGAGAGAACAAATTATGTGGGAGATTACGAGTCCCGAGACAGATGTGGCGAGGCATCAGTCGACTGAACGAATGCTCTCTGGAGGATGACTTTATCCCATGACACCTTCTACAAGGACCATGACCAACAGGAAGACTATGACCCCGACACTGCACTTGTGAGTGATCTAGATTCACATGGAAGCAGTGGCTACCGAATCTTGATCATGAGCCATTATGAGAGAACGACTCGAGACGTAACATGTCGACGAACTGACTCTTAGAAAGCTAGAGTAGCAGATTCTCCGGCCTGGTCAGGTGTGGGGATCGAACTAGTGAGGGACAATGAGTCGACCCAAAACAAGCACTTGAGTCCCCCATGAACCAGGAACACTGGCTCGGTTCAAGATACCGCGGAAAACCTTCAGCCAAAGTGATGGCGAAACGCCATCAATGAACATGGGTTCATCTGAGATAGTTGATTAGGGGTGTACAAAGCTAATGCCGCGATATCTTTCCATACGAGGCACTTAAGAACTGTTTAAGCACCTGACAAGCTGTTCAAGCCTTGCTAGATTAAGCTCTGTGAGGCAAAAGACAGGGACAACTTAGTGTCAAATATAACTGTAGTTGTCGTTTTATTGTGCATCAAGCACAAGGCAGGACTGGCGTCTGACGTCAAAGCAAACCATTATCGAGGGAGACCTTACTGACCTGATATCTTCATATGAGGAAGAGGCATTAGCTCGCCACTGAGGTATCTGATGACATCAAGGTAAAGAGGAACTGACACTTGTAACGATATAACTTCTTCAAGGTCAAGACAAATGATAATAGAGTTGAGCAGGCTGCATGTAGCGTGTCTTGTAAGAGCGTCTCCTCCTGTTTCAAAGCCTTTACCACTAAGGTGAGGTGCACTTACAATGATTTTCTCCAAAGCGAGGAACATCTAGACTTTCTTGGCCCTGTGGGGTTTCTGGTCTCGTAAAAGACGCAGGGTAGAGACAGGAGGCATTGCATCATGGGGCCAAGGTTGGCATGGAATGTAATTACACTTCTCCGGCACGTTAGGACAGCACGAACGTCGGCACGAACTTTGCCATGAGGAAGTGGTGGTGTTGTTAGCTAGGAAGATGACTAAGTGGCCCTGCTGTGTGGTCAAGATGAAATGACTCTGTGGATGCAGTGAAGCTGGACGGTCACCACAGATGTGCCAGGCGGTAAGGTACAAACTGAGAACAAGTCCAAAAGGGGAAGATGTCGCTTTCAAAAAGGAAGATCGCGGGTTTCCACGAAACATGTCCGTGATACGCCACTCACTCAAGGACAGTGGCAGGTGAAACAGAGCCACAGGCAAGTGAAGGTGTATCTGGGGGAGGGGGAGGTGTAGAGATGTAAGAGACAATGTAAAGGAATACCAGAGAGAGAGAGAGAGAGAGAGAGAGAGAGAGAGAGAGAGAGAGAGAGAGAGAGAGAGAGAGAGAGAGAGAGTCACTAGATCGTGGACGACCAGGGGAAACAGACAGTCACCAGATTGAGGACGACCAGGGAAAACAGACAGTCACGAGATCGAGGACGACCAGGGGAAACAGACAGTCATGAGATCGAGGACGACCAGGGGAAACAGACAGTCGCGAGATTGTGGACGACCAGGGGAAAACAGACAGTCACCAGATCGAGGACGACCAGGGAAAACAGACAGTCACCAGATCGAGGACGACCAGGGGAAACAGACAGTCACCAGATCGAGGACGACCAGGGGAAACAGACAGTCACCAGATCGAGGACGACCAGGGGAAACAGACAGTCACCAGATCGAGGACGACCAGGGGAAACAGACAGTCACCAGATCGAGGACGACCAGGGGAAACAGACAGTCACCAGATCGAGGAAAACCAGGGGAAACAGACAGTCACCAGATCGAGGACGACCAGGGGAAACAGACAGTCACGAGATCGTGGACGACCAGGGGAAACAGACAGTCACCAGATCGAGGACGACCAGGGGGAACAGACAGTCACCAGATCGAGGACGACCAGGATAAACAGACAGACTGAGGGACGACCAGGGACGACCAGGAAGGGTAGACAAAAAGAACGAGCTTCCTTCTCTCCTTCCTCAACAATTCTCTTCCTCCAGAATTCTTTCATTTCTCTCTTCTATCCCTCCTCTTCCTCCAGAATTCTTTCATTTCTCTCTTCTATCCCTCCTCTTCCTCCATAATTCTTTCATTTCTCTCTTCTATCCCTCCTCTTCCACAATTATTTCATTTCTCTCTTCTATCCCTCCTCTTCCCCCATAATTCTTTCATTTCTCTCTTCTATCCCTCCTCTTCCTCCACAATTCTTTCATTTCTCTCTTCTATCCCTCCTCTTCCCCCATAATTCTTTCATTTCTCTCTTCTATCCCCCCTCTTCCATAATCATTTCATTTCTCTCTTCTATCCCTCTTCTTCCCCCATAATTCTTTCATTTCTCTCTTCTATTCCCCCTCTTCCATAATCATTTCATTTCTCTCTTCTATCCCTCCTCTTCCTCCATAATTCTTTCATTTATCTCTTCTATCCTTCCTCTTCCTCCACAATTCTTTCATTTCTCTCTTCTTTTCTTCCTCCTCCTGTCTATCTCTATGCTCCAAGCTTCTCTCCTCTTTATCTCCTATTCATAACGTCCCTCGGCTTCTTCATCCCTCTCTCTCTCATCCTCTTTATCTCCTATTCATAACGTCCCTCGGCTTCTTCATGTTCATCCTCTCTCTCTCTCTCTCTCTCTCTCTCTCTCTCTCTCTCTCTCTCTCTCTCTCTCTCTCTCTCTCTCTCCCACTCGCTTCGTCACTCCTCTCCCTCCCTCACTCCTTCCCACCCCCTTTCCTTCCTTCCCTCCCTCGGCTTCCCTCCCTCTCCCACACGGCCGGCGCAGATGAGGCAGCAGCATCCATCAGGGGAGACGACCCTTCCCCTTCCCCTTTATATAAGCCTTTCCCTACGGAGGCGTACCCACCCACCCACCCACCCAACCACCCACCCATCCACCCAGGGGACGCAATAACCTTACTCCTCTCTGGCCTCTGTTACCTACCGTGGCACAGATATCATCTGGTGGCAGCCGGGCACAGAGGAAGAGAGAGAGACACAGACAGACACTCCTCTCTGGCCTCTGTTACCTACCGTGGCACAGATATCATCTGGTGGCAGCCGGGCACAGAGGAAGAGAGACACAGACAGACACTCCTCACTGGCCTCTGTTACCTACCGTGGCACAGATATCATCTGGTGGCAGCCGGGCACAGAGAGAGACACAGACAGACACTCCTCATTGGCCTCTGGACACACATAGACACAGACAGACACTCCTCTCTGGCCTCTATTACCTACCGTGGCACAGATATCATCTGGTGGCAGCCGGGCACAGAGGAAGAGAGAGAGAGACACAGACAGACATAGACACAGACACAGAGGGACTTTTCGTCAATCTACGAAACTTTACATAGGTTCGAGTTGACCGCACATTTCCCCCATTATTCCTGCACCTAACCTAACCCTCCAAGGGTAGACTTACATGACCGTGTCGGCAGCCCGACACGGGGGCCCACGTGAAGGCACGAGGTCACACAGATGGGCACGTGGTCCCACATGGCCTAGTGTGACCTTACATGACCCCACCCCCCCCACCACCCCCACCATAAACCCACACATGGCACGTCATGACCCCATCACGTCGAATTCCCTGACCTGCCATGAACTTCCATGACCTTTAACCCCCCATGATACGACCTCCCATGAGCCCGTCAGACCTAACCCCACCCCCATGATGACCCCCATAATGATGACCCTACCAGGTATGCCCTCATCACGCGGGGTCAAGGCGTGACCTCCTCCAAAACAGAGTGATGGACTTCGTCCCTCTGCCCTCCCCCACACAGGTCGACCTGGCCGCGGACGTGATCACGTATGACTCCGACGACGAGGGCGATACACCGACGAGGATGTCCGGGCGGCGACGTGGCGGCGGCGGCGGCGGCGGCGGCGGCGGCGGCGGCGGCGGCGACGCAGGCGGCACGGGCGTGGCCAGGAACAAGCGCGGGACGCCCATGTATTCTCGCGAGGACATCCGCGAGCAATACTGTATTAACGACAAGGAACTGCACGCCCTCGAGGCCTCCAGGCGCAAGCCAATCTTTGGTTGCCTGACCTCGGGGAACACGCAGGTGGGTCCCTCATACACTCACACACAGCAGGTGGGTCCCTCATACACTCACACACAGCAGGTGGGTCCCTCATACACTCACACACAGCAGGTGGGTCCCTCATACACTCACACACAGCAGGTGGGTCCCTCATACACTCACACACTCACACACAGCAGGTAGGTCCCTCATACACTCACACACAGCAGGTGGGTCCCTCATACACTCACACACAGCAGGTGGGTCCCTCATACACTCACACACAGCAGGTGGGTCCCTCATACACACACACACTCACACACAGCAGGTAGGTCCCTCATACACTCACACACAGCAGGTGGGTCCCTCATACACTCACACACAGCAGGTGGGTCCCTCATACACACACACACTCACACACAGCAGGTAGGTCCCTCATACACTCACACACAGCAGGTGGGTCCCTCATACACTCACACACAGCAGGTGGGTCCCTCATACACTCACACACAGCAGGTGGGTCCCTCATACACTCACACACAGCAGGTGGGTCCCTCATACACTCACACACAGCAGGTGGGTCCCTCATACACTCACACACAGCAGGTGGGTCCCTCATACACACTCACACACAGCAGGTGGGTCCCTCATACACACTCACACAGCAGGTGGGTCCCTCATACACACTCACACAGCAGGTGGGTCCCTCATACACACTCACACAGCAGGTGGGTCCCTCATACACTCACACACAGCAGGTGGGTCCCTCATACACTCACACACAGCAGGTGGGTCCCTCATACACTCACACACAGCAGGTGGGTCCCTCATACACTCACACACAGCAGGTGGGTCCCTCATACACTCACACACAGCAGGTGGGTCCCTCATACACTCACACACAGCAGGTGGGTCCCTCATACACACTCACACACAGCAGGTGGGTCCCTCATACACACTCACACAGCAGGTGGGTCCCTCATACACACTCACACAGCAGGTGGGTCCCTCATACACACTCACACAGCAGGTGGGTCCCTCATACACTCACACACAGCAGGTGGGTCCCTCATACACACTCACACTCACACACAGCAGGTGGGTCCCTCATACACACTCACACAGCAGGTGGGTCCCTCATACACACTCACAGCAGGTGGGTCCCTCATACACACACACACACACACACACGCACACACACAGCAGGTGGGTCCCTCATACACACACAGAGAGAGAACAGAAGGTACTCATAAACGCAATTGTGAGGCTCTGCTCCCTCAGTGTGGCTACTGAACATCGCACACCCCGATGGCTGGACACACGTACTCACATGCTCCCACTCTCCACTACAGAAGACCTTCCTATACACCGAGAACAGAGAAGGGGTTGACAGGGGAGAACAGATGAGGCTTAAACATTTTTCAAGGGGGACGTCATATTGCAACCAGGTAAGTTCGAGCGGAAGACAGATTGAAATGCTCTTTATTAAGTACGGGGGAAGGCTGCCAGAGGCTGGCTGGGTATATAGACTTGACACGACCAGAGAGAAAAAAAAGCTGCCAAATGTTTGTCTTAAACCCTTTACCTATGTACATTACTGGTACAAATCCTATCTTCTTGGAGTTCAATTACCTCTAACAAGACTGGGATTCATCAGATTTCCAGGCCGTCTCCATCGCTGTCTTACGGTCATATGGAGGGGGTCATATGACACCCCCTCACACACACACACACACACCCCAAACGCTGGCCATGAAAACCTTCTGACGAAGGGGTTATGATGGCGGGGCGTCCACATCACGGGCAACGCCCATGGCTGAAATACACTGGGACTGCCTTAGGCATCGCATTACGATAATACACACGACAGCGAGAGACTGAATGTGTGAATGAATGTGGCCTCTTTTGTCTGTTTCTTTTTTCCTGGCGCTACTCCGCTGAAGCAGGGAGGGGGGTAGCGATGTTGTTTTCCAGTGGGGCGGGGTAGCGCCAGGAATGGATGAAGGCAAGCAAGTATGAATACGCCCATGTATACATATGTATATGTCTGCGTATGTGTACATGTATGTATATGTGCGTGCATGGGCATTTATGTATATATATATATTTATATATATATGTGTGTATGTGTGTGTGTATATGAGTGGATGGGCCATTCTTCGTCTCTTTCCTGGCGCTACCTCGCTTGACACGGGAAACAGCAATCAAAATGTCGCCATCAATTCATTTTCGGTGATGGCATGGTGTCGGGTTGTTGAGACTGCTCCGACATTACTGCTCCTCTAACTTACTTAGAGATAAACAATGCGAGTGACGTGCACGCAGAAGTAAACAACACCACGGGAGTTGGAGAGGGCCACTCCCACCCTCGCCCACGCACCCCGCCTCATAACCAAGGGGAGGTCTGGCAACGCTACCTCCCACACGAAATGCAATACATCTTCAGCGCTTGAAACACCCCAGGACTCTGGGCTTGGTCCCAGAGGTTTTCGAAACAATGTCATAGTGTCTCGCTCCGTCATATTAACTTACGAAGGCGAGGAAGTCAATTCCCTAAGGAACTGTACTTACATATTTACTCGAACTACATATTTGTATCATCCTATGACGCCTATGGACCTATGTGGTGAAGGAGTTACCGTCCCTGACCGTGGTGTATTCACGGCCCACCCAGGGTCGAGCGCATGGGTTCGAATCCTGGTTACGGCAGTCGGCCCACAGTCAACCCAGCTGTTCTTCCATCCCTAGGGACTGGTCGATGAAGTGGGTACCTGGCTGAGCCCCTACATCGGTGTGGCCGTTGTTAAGGTGAAGCAGAGAGCTTTGCTGAGGTGGCAGGAGCAGGTGAGGCGGAGGGAGGAGGGAGAGGAAGACAAGCGTGCTGAGGTGGCAGGAGCAGGTGAGGAGGAGGGAGGAGGGGGAGGAAGACAAGCAAGACAGTTTATAGGAGTCGACGACGGAGCGAGACTCACAGGAAGGAGGAGGAGGAGGAGGAGGTATGGCCACCGGCGCGGAGGGGGACGCATGCACGTACGTACACGTCAGGCAGGCAGCGGCGGGCGGGTGCTGACCAAGCCATTGGGGGAGGGTGAGTGGGTGAGTGGGGCGGCAAGAAATGTGTGGCAACCAAATCTAGCGTGAACGCCGGGATGTGTGTGTGTGTGTGTGTGTGTGTGTGTGTGTGTGTGTAAGAGAGAGAGAGAAAGAAAGAGAGAGAGAGAGAGAGAGAGAGAGAGAGAGAGAGAGAGAGAGAGAGAGAGAGAGAGAGAGAGAGAGAGCGTGTGCAGACTCTCACTCGCCGGTGATGTTCGCCCGACTACCGTAGATGGTGTACGGCGTGTACTGACCGCAGCTGGTGCATAGTGACCGCAGCTGGTGCCTGGTGACCGCAGCTGGTGCCTGGTGACCGCAGATTGTGCCTGGTGACCGCAGATGGTGCCTGGTGACCGCAGATGGTGCCTGGTGACCGCATTTGGTGCAGGGTAACGGCAGATGGAGCTTGGTGACCGGACATGGCGCATAGTGACCGCAGCTGGTGCCTGGTAATTCCAGCTGGTGTCTAGTAACCGCAGTTGGTGCCTGGTGACCGCAGCTGATTCCTGGTGACCGCATGTGATGCCTGATGGCCACATGTAGAGTTTTGTGGCCACACATGGTGCCTGGTGGCCGCATGTGTTACCCGTTGGCCGCAGGGGGTGTGCGGTGGCCGCAGGCGGCATCTGGTGGCCGCAGTACTGAAGACCACAGCCACTGGTGCTGGTGAGGCGCTCCCTCGTTAAGGTGGGAGACGACATGTCGCCGCAGGGCGTCCAACATAACGAATATCTTATGTTTGTGTAACATTAGTGCGCAAACCTGACATGAATATTCGTCCAACATAACGAATATCTTATGTTTGTGTAACATTAGTGCGCAAACCTGACATAAATATTCGAGCCTTGGTCCGAATATTCGACGTGAACAGCCCGAGGAATATTTTCTGATCCATGTACTTCGATATTTGCCTCCAAACGGTCAGTCGCCCTTGCAAGTCTTGTACGGTAAGGCTCTGTCGACCACCAAACACACACACACACCCACACACACACACACACACACACACACACACACACACACCCACACACACAGACGTACGTAGCTACAGCTTCATTCATGCTTCTTGATATTGGGTCATGCTATTCTGTCCTGGTTCAGGTCGACTTTCGTCAACAGGATGTCAACCAACCTTGGACTTTTGTCTCGGTCATCTTGTGCGTTCATGACATCCTCGTCTTTCCCTCATGACCTCGGCATCATCTGCAGACTCGTTCAGGCAGAAGATCAGTCCCTCGATCACGAAGTGTGTTGGTCCCAGCAGCGAGCCCTGCAATGTACCACTTGGTGAACCCAGACCGATTTCGAAAAGAATGTTTCGCTCCATTCCTTCGACTACGACTAATGTTCTTTTCGATCCTTCGAAGGAGTCTCATCCTTCTTCCTGACGGAAGATCCCGCTTATATACCAGCCTCCTATTTGGTATAGCCTCCAATGCCTTCTGTCAGTCTACATATACACACAAAAAGCACTCAAAACTTTATCACGTCCAAAACGGAGTTCACTCTCCAGTAGAAGTCTAAGAGGTTTTGTAAACCTGACTTCTTCTCCCTGAATCCGCGTTGCCTGCCGCTTAGGTCGTTTTTCCTAATACCAAATGTCATGTCATTTGTTCCTTACGATCTTTTCCAGCATAATACAGACGACACTCGTCCCTCACGCTTAGTCTGCGGTTCAACACAACTTGCTGGACTCCCTTCTCAAAGAGACATTGGCCACTTTCTATTACCCTTGGCATTTTACCTTACCTCCAACAACGTATCCAACATCATTTGTACTAGCGTGTCAAGGAATATGTACTATTATTTAGCACATATGAAAAGTCTTTATCAGGACCGTCAGTTTTATATAGGTAAAGACCATTTAACAGTCTGTTCACACCTTTTCGAGAAAAAATTTTAGTCCTTTCCAAGAGTTTCTCTTCGTTCCAACTCACAGGTTTGCTGATGATGCCGAGGTCATGAAAGAAATAAAGAGACGTAGCTAGGACGCCATTTGGTAAACAAGTGATTCCCCAAATGGAGGTTGGGTGCGTTCAAGTCTGGCAACATTCGTTTCATAATCTTTATTTTTCATTATGTGGACAAGAAAGGAAAATGTCTACAAATGTTATCAACAACAGAGTAATCCAATTTGTATAGACCTTCACTATCATCAATGTTACATTTCACGATGTATTTGATAATAAAAGATTCAATGATATTACCAACACTTGTACCACGATGTGGTATACCGGGGTCGACGTGCTGTCAATGGATTGAACCAGGGCATGTGAAGCGTCTGGGGTAAACCACAGAAAGTTTTGTGGGGCCTGGATGTGGAATGGGAGCTGTGGTTTCGATGCATTACACATGACAGCTAGAGACTGAGTGTGAACAAATGTGGCCTTGGTTGTCTTTTCCTAGCGCTACCTCGTGCGCATGTAGAGGGATGCCATTTCATGCGTGGCGGGGTGGTGGCGGGAATGGATGAAGGCAGCATCTATAAATATGTACATGTGTATATATATATTACCCCTGGAGATGGGGAGGAAGAATACTTCCCACGTATTCCCTGCATGTCGTAGAAGGCGACTAAAAGGGGAGGGAGCGGGGGGCTGGAAACCCTCCCCTCTCGTTTTTTTTTTTTTAACTTTCCAAAAGAAGGAACAGAGAAGGGGGTCAAGTAAGGATATTCCCTCAAAGGCTCAGTCCTCTGTTCTTAACGCTACCTCGCTAACGCTGGAAATGGTGAGTAGTTTGAAAGACTATCAGTAAATTTTAGGGAGAATAAAAAGATGTTCTGGAAGGAGGTAAATAGGGTGCGTAAGACAAGGGAGCAAATGGGAACTTCAGTGAAGGGCGTAAATGGGGAGGTGATAACAAGTAGTGGTGATGTGAGAAGGAGATGGAATGAGTATTTTGAAGGTTTGTTGAATGTGTCTGATGACAGAGTGGCAGATATAGGGTGTTTGGGTCGAGGTGGTGTGCAAAGTGAGAGGGTTAGGGAAAATGATTTGGTAAACAGAGAAGAGGTAGTAAAAGCTTTGCGGAAGATGAAAGCCGGCAAGGCAGCAGGTTTGGATGGTATTGCAGTGGAATTTATTAAAAAAGGGGGTGACTGTATTGTTGACTGGTTGGTAAGGTTATTTAATGTATGTATGACTCATGGTGAGGTGCCTGAGGATTGGCGGAATGCGTGCATAGTGCCATTGTACAAAGGCAAAGGGGATAAGAGTGAGT
>NC_092286.1:23056976-23156976 GCF_036320965.1 Panulirus ornatus | reverse complement strand
GTGGGAGAAGTATAAAAGAAAGAGACAGGAGGTCAAGAGAAAGGTGCAAGAGGTGAAAAAAAGGGCAAATGAGAGTTGGGGTGAGAGACTATCAGTAAATTTTAGGGAGAATAAAAAGATGTTCTGGAAAGAGGTAAATAGGGTGCGTAAGACAAGGGAGCAAATGGGAACTTCAGTGAAGGGCGTAAATGGGGAGGTGATAACAAGTAGTGGTGATGTGAGAAGGAGATGGAATGAGTATTTTGAAGGTTTGTTGAATGTGTCTGATGACAGAGTGGCAGATATAGGGTGTTTTGGTCGAGGTGGTGTGCAAAGTGAGAGGGTTAGGGAAAATGATTTGGTAAACAGAGAAGAGGTAGTAAAAGCTTTGCGGAAGATGAAAGCCGGCAAGGCAGCAGGTTTGGATGGTATTGCAGTGGAATTTATTAAAAAAGGGGGTGACTGTATTGTTGACTGGTTGGTAAGGTTATTTAATGTATGTATGACTCATGGTGAGGTGCCTGAGGATTGGCGGAATGCGTGCATAGTGCCATTGTACAAAGGCAAAGGGGATAAGAGTGAGTGCTCAAATTACAGAGGTATAAGTTTGTTGAGTATTCCTGGTAAATTATATGGGAGGGTATTGATTGAGAGGGTGAAGGCATGTACAGAGCATCAGATTGGGGAAGAGCAGTGCGGTTTCAGAAGTGGTAGAGGATGTGTGGATCAGGTGTTTGCTTTGAAGAATGTATGTGAGAAATACTTAGAAAAGCAAATGGATTTGTATGTAGCATTTATGGATCTGGAGAAGGCATATGATAGAGTTGATAGAGATGCTCTGTGGAAGGTATTAAGAATATATGGTGTGGGAGGCAAGTTGTTAGAAGCAGTGAAAAGTTTTTATCGAGGATGTAAGGCATGTGTACGTGTAGGAAGAGAGGAAAGTGATTGGTTCTCAGTGAATGTAGGTTTGCGGCAGGGGTGTGTGATGTCTCCATGGTTGTTTAATTTGTTTATGGACGGGGTTGTTAGGGAGGTAAATGCAAGAGTCCTGGAAAGAGGGGCAAGTATGAAGTCTGTTGGGGATGAGAGAGCTTGGGAAGTGAGTCAGTTGTTGTTCGCTGATGATACAGCGCTGGTGGCTGATTCATGTGAGAAACTGCAGAAGCTGGTGACTGAGTTTGGTAAAGTGTGTGGAAGAAGAAAGTTAAGAGTAAATGTGAATAAGAGCAAGGTTATTAGGTACAGTAGGGTTGAGGGTCAAGTCAATTGGGAGGTGAGTTTGAATGGAGAAAAACTGGAGGAAGTGAAGTGTTTTAGATATCTGGGAGTGGATCTGTCAGCGGATGGAACCATGGAAGCGGAAGTGGATCATAGGGTGGGGGAGGGGGCGAAAATTTTGGGAGCCTTGAAAAATGTGTGGAAGTCGAGAACATTATCTCGGAAAGCAAAAATGGGTATGTTTGAAGGAATAGTGGTTCCAACAATGTTGTATGGTTGCGAGGCGTGGGCTATGGATAGAGTTGTGCGCAGGAGGATGGATGTGCTGGAAATGAGATGTATGAGGACAATGTGTGGTGTGAGGTGGTTTGATCGAGTAAGTAACGTAAGGGTAAGAGAGATGTGTGGAAATAAAAAGAGCGTGGTTGAGAGAGCAGAAGAGGGTGTTTTGAAATGGTTTGGGCACATGGAGAGAATCAGTGAGGAAAGATTGACAAAGAGGATATATGTGTCGGAGGTGGAGGGAACGAGGAGAAGAGGGAGACCAAATTGGAGGTGGAAAGATGGAGTGAAAAAGATTTTGTGTGATCGGGGCCTGAACATGCAGGAGGGTGAAAGGAGGGCAAGGAATAGAGTGAATTGGAGCGATGTGGTATACAGGGTTTGACGTGCTGTCAGTGGATTGAATCAAGGCATGTGAAGCGTCTGGGGTAAACCATGGAAAGCTGTGTAGGTATGTATATTTGCGTGTGTGGACGTGTGTATGTACATGTGTATGGGGGGGGGGGGTGGGCCATTTCTTTCGTCTGTTTCCTTGCGCTACCTCGCAAACGCGGGAGACAGCGACAAATTATAAAAAAAAAAAAAAAAAAAAAAAAAAATTTATATATATATATATATATATATATATATATATATATATATATATATATATATATATATATATATATATTTATTTATATACCCTAGCCTAGCCTAAATTTGGTACCCATTTTTATGAACCATTCCCTTGAGGTGGCTGAACACCTGGATCTACTGTGGACAGACTACCGCAACCAGGATTCGAAGCTGTACGCTCGACCTAGGCGGCCCATGTAATCCAGTTTTGGTGCGATACATGCGGCAAATATTTTCTCTGAACATCTGGACGTCCGTGTGTTTGAACGCAGTCCTGATCTTGAGTAATATTCCTTCCATGTAATATTCCTTCTTGAATATCGTCCTCATATCATGTTCAAGGGGAAGACTTACCACTATGACGACTTCTAAGTCCCTTTCACACACTGCTTCCCGCAGGTGGTGTTTCCTCCTCCTCTCCTTTTGTCTCATCTTCGTCACCTTAAATTTCCTGGCGTTGAACTTCTTCAGCCATGACGAGAGCTGGCGCCTGCACAGGTCCCTTAAGGGAGACTGATAGAACCCGAGAGATTCTTCACTTCTCCGTGATTTCAGAATCACCCAAAAAAAAAATACACAGGAAGGATTCTTAGTGCTGATGGCAAGTGATCAACATAAGGGAGAAAAACTGCGGTGGTCCAAAGATGGAGTCTGTGGGACCCCAGTGTTCCTTTGTCTTCTGACGGTACCCCAACTGGAGTAAGCACCTCCTGTCATACATCCCTTGGTCTCTGTCACCTAAATTAGTGATCTACTGGAGGAGTAATCCCTCTCATAGCTTTCTGTGGTCCCGTTTATTGGATCAAATTCGTAGGGGGACAGTGTCAAAGGCATTTTATACATCCAAGGATGCAGGTTCATCAGTGTATCTTTAATTGTTTAGACAAGAGACCTTTTTGCCTGAGAAGGTGCACTATCTCGCTTAATTAGCGTCTGACAATTATTCATTCATTTTTCTTTTCATTGTGTTCTTCAATGTTTCACAAATCGTACTTTGAAAACACCGGTCTGTGGTGTAGTTCAATATCCATCACTTCTTTCTTAAAAAGTTGGTACGCTCCTCTGCTCCAGTGACTGATCCCCATTAAAATAGGCTTCTTAAACATGAAGTCAAGCGATTTGTCGACCGTTTCTTCACTCTCCTGGAGCACACACGGCGAAATTACATCAAAGACATGTCCCTTATATAGACAAAGATCCTTAGACATCCTGCTTACGTCTTGCCTGAGAATCTTAGCAATTTCCAAAGGCCCTTCACCCTCTCATCTGTATAGCAGCAGAGACACTGTCTCCCACTGATCAGACGCTACAATTTTTTTCCATTCAATTCTACACAAATGTTCATCTATGTTTCCGCTTCGTTCTCGTGTCGTCTATATCTTCTTCACACCTCAATTCTCTTCCGCTTTCTGGCATCTGCTGAACCGTACCTGATTCTTCTCTGATGCCCTTCCTCCTCCTCCTCCTCCTCCTCTTCCTTCTTTCGGACTCCCTCCTTTCAGACGTTCTAGAACCTCTTCGGACAGTGTTCTATACCGAACTCAAATCTCATAGTGAGGTAGCCTCTCCCAGTCTATAATCCCCAAAGACTCTCTCTCTCTCTCTCTCTCTCTCTCTCTCTCTCTCCTGGGAGGGTTGTAAACTAGCAAAACAATTAAACCACCTCTTCCTATTACGTATTCTCTGAAGGCACCAATTCCCCCTCCCCTCACCAGCATTTACTGAAGATCTAGTTCAACATTTACCAGTAAGTCCAGCCCCTACCTTCTGTGTCTTCAGTCTCTCTTTTATGGTGCTGTGGTTGGGAGGGTCTGGCCCACAGCACCGTCATGTTGTGTGGCTGGTCACACGAGGGTCTGGCCCACAGCACCGTCATGTTGTGTGGCTGGTCACACGAGGGTCTGGCCCACAGCACCGTCATGCTGTGTGGCTGGTCACACGAGGGTCTGGCCCACAGCACCGTCATGTTGTGTGGCTGGTCACACGAGGGTCTGGCCCACAGCACCGTCATGCTGTGTGGCTGGTCACACGAGGGTCTGGCCCACAGCACCATCATGTTGTGTGGCTGGTCACACGAGGGTCTGGCCCACAGCACCGTCATGCTGTGTGGCTGGTCACACGAGGGTCTGGCCCACAGCACCATCGTGTTGTGTGGCTGGTCACACGAGGGTCTGGCCCACAGCACCGTCATGCTGTGTGGCTGGTCACACGAGGGTCTGGCCCACAGCACCGTCATGCTGTGTGGCTGGCCACACGAGGGTCTGGCCTGTCACAGCACCGTCATGCTGTGTGGCTGGTCACACGAGGGTCTGGCCCACAGCACCGTCATGCTGTGTGGCTGGTCACACGAGGGTCTGGCCCACAGCACCGTCATGCTGTGTGGCTGGTCACACAAGGGTCTGGCCCACAGCACCGTCATGCTGTGTGGCTGGTCACACAAGGGTCTGGCCCACAGCACCGTCATGCTGTGTGGCTGGTCACACAAGGGTCTGGCCCACAGCACCGTCATGCTGTGTGGCTGGTCACACAAGGGTCTGGCCCACAGCACCGTCATGGTGACACGATTATCTTCATAACCTGGTTCCAAATATAATTTTTTTCTCGACTGTAACCGAGAATAGTATGTCCCTTTGTTGAATGAATATATAAAGGAGAGCTTTTTAAACGATGAGATGTTCTCCATTGGTCATAAGGCAGTGGGGCCAAGTAGAAAGATATAATACGGCACATCACCAGTTAAGTGTATGCTATGGGTACTGTCTATGTGACGACTGGGGAATCTCCTGATGGGCAAATAAGGAGTGCGTGAATTGTCATCCCACAGAAGCGCTCCAAACATGCACTACATACATACCACTGAGTACATAAAAAATGGAAATGGTTCAGATGAAAACTAAACACTTTCAAGAACTTCGTCATGGGAAAGCGAATTTATAAAAAAAAAAAAGCAGTGTAGAATGCGCAACAGAAACTAACATTATGCATTAACAATAACCCAACAGTAATAAAGTCTGATGACCACATCAGGGAACACTATGAAGCAACGGCTGTCACTTCCAAGATGAGGGCACGGTGGATACTACGGACCTTCAAGACGAGAGGAAATAAAATCAGTAATGACGTCCCTCACAGCTTCCATACTCTCCTGATCGGGGCACTTACGTGCTGACAACATCTTTCAAGCCCGAATCTAATCACAGAGTTCAAAAACATATCCACATCCTCAACATCCCTCCTTACTTAACACTGCCAACAGTATATACCCCACGAGTGACCAATGCATAGATGCTGAAGCGTACTCATACTTTACGTTGGGGAAATTCTTGACAGAAGGATTTTCAATTCACTCAAGAGAAACAGGTCCCTATTGGCAGGCCAGGAATGGAGGAGCGTACTATATCACAACTGGAATCAAGCGGTGCACTACGTTCACTTAGACAAAGCAGTGTAAACATCCGGGGACCAGAATTTTTCAACACACTGGCTCTAGCCGCTGAAAACTATAATGAAGTAGAGTGGAGAATCTTGGATAGGACCTGGACACGTGTCTGAGAAGGACCTGGACACGTGTCTGAAAAGGACCTGGACAAATGCCTGAAAAGGACCTGGACAAATGCCTGAAAAGGACCTGGACAAATGCCTGAAAAGGACCTGGACAAATGCCTGAAAAGGACCTGGACAAATGCCTGAAAAGGACCTGGACACGTGTCTGAGAAGGACCTGGACACATGTCTGAAAAGGATCTGGACACGTGTCTGAAAAGGACCTGGACACGTGTCTGAAATGGACCTGGACACGTGTCTGAAAAGGACCTGGACACGTGCCTGAAAAGGACCTGGACAAAAATGTCTGAAGCGGACCTGGACACGCGTCTGAAAAGGACCTGAACAAATGTCTGAAAAGGACCTGGACTCGTGTCTGAAAAGGACTTGACAAGCGTCTGAAAAGGACCTGGACACGTGTCTGAAAAGGACCTGGACACGTGTCTGAGAAGGACCTGGACATATGTGTCGATTACGTAGGCCTGCGGGTCGCGGCCTCCAACAGTCTAACTGATCCGAGGAGCAACACGGTGGCCGTGCCTCACACTCCACTCTGGGTACAAGAGCCTCCTGATATCACATGATGGGACTCGAAAAAGTACAGTGCACGGTGCGACTCATGAACATATGTCTCATAGCGAGGGTAAGAGACTTGAAGCTTCATTATGAGGGGCTACTGTGGTGCATGAGGTGTGAGGAGGAGGGAGTGGAAGGTGAGTGGAGAAGAGTGGGTGGTGGAGAGGTTTGTGTGTGTGTGTGTGTGAGAGAGAGAGAGAGAGAGAGAGAGAGAGAGAGAGAGAGAGAGAGAGAGAGAGAGAGAGAGAGAGAGAGAGAGTGTATTGGTGAGGGAGAGGAGGTGGTGTGGTGTGGTGTGGTGGTCGGGCGGAGGAGGGACCCGGACATAATAATCCGCCTCACTGACTTGGGAGTGAGGAAGAATGAGGTGGATGACGTATGAGGTAAGATTACATCGAGAGAGAGAGAGAGAGAGAGAGAGAGAGAGAGAGAGAGAGAGAGAGAGAGAGAGAGAGAGAGCCAGGCATCAGTCCCGTGATGAGGTTGTGAGGGCTATGACAGCGTCATGCCAAGGCGGCCGGATGGCCGAGAATCCCGGTCGGAGCAAGGCTCTGTCCGACCCTTGGCTGCCGCCACCAGCTGGCACCTCCTGCAAACACATCAAAATAGTCGATCATGACGACTGCCCTTCCCTGGGTGAGTGATGAGGAAAGGCTGCTCCCCCGTGGGTGAGTGATGAGGAAAGGCTGCTCCCCCGTGGGTGAGTGATGGGGAAAGGCTGCTCCCCCGTGGGTGAGTGATGGGGAAAGGCTGCTCCCGCGTGGGTGAGTGATGGGGAAAGGCTGCTCCCCCGTGGGTGAGTGATGGGGAAAGGCTGCTCCCCCGTGGGTGAGTGATGAGGAAAGGCTGCTCCCCCGTGGGTGAGTGATGGGGAAAGGCTGCTCCCCCGTGGGTGAGTGATGGGGAAAGGCTGCTCCCCCGTGGGTGAGTGATGAGGAAAGGCTGCTCCCCCGTGGGTGAGTGATGGGGAAAGGCTGCTCCCCCGTGGGTGAGTGATGAGGAAAGGCTGCTCCCCCGTGGGTGAGTGATGGGAAAGGCTGCTCCCCCGTGGGTGAGTGATGGGGAAAGGCTGCTCCCTCGTGGGTGAGTGATGGGGAACGGCTGCTCCCCCGTGGGTGAGTGATGGGGAAAGGCTGCTCCCCCGTGGGTGAGTGATGGGGAAAGGCTGCTCCCCCGTGGGTGAGTGATGGGGAACGGCTGCTCCCCCGTGGGTGAGTGATGGGGAAAGGCTGCTCCCCCGTGGGTGAGTGATGGGGAAAGGCTGCTCCCCCGTGGGTGAGTGATGAGGAAAGGCTGCTCCCCCGTGGGTGAGTGATGAGGAACGGCTGCTCCCCCGTGGGTGAGTGATGAGGAAAGGCTGCTCCCCCGTGGGTGAGTGATGAGGAACGGCTGCTCCCCCGTGGGTGAGTGATGGAAAGGCTGCTCCCCGTGGGTGAGTGATGGGGAACGGCTGCTCCCCCGTGGGTGAGTGATGAGGAAAGGCTGCTCCCCCGTGGGTGAGTGATGGGGAACGGCTGCTCCCCCGTCGGTGAGTGATGAGGAAAGGCTGCTCCCCCGTGGGTGAGTGATGGGGAACGGCTGCTCCCCCGTGGGTGAGTGATGAGGAAAGGCTGCTCCCCCGTGGGTGAGTGATGAGGAAAGGCTGCTCCCCCGTGGGTGAGTGATGAGGAAAGGCTGCTCCCCCGTGGGTGAGTGATGAGGAAAGGCTGCTCCCCCGTGGGTGAGTGATGAGGAAAGGCTGCTCCCCCGTGGGTGAGTGATGAGGAAAGGCTGCTCCCCCGTGGGTGAGTGATGGGGAACGGCTGCTCCCCCGTGGGTGAGTGATGGGGAAAGGCTGCTCCCCGTAGGTGAGTGATGGGGAAAGGCTGCTCCCCCGTGGGTGAGTGATGGGGAAAGGCTGCTCCCCCGTGGGTGAGTGATGGGGAACGGCTGCTCCCCCGTGGGTGAGTGATGGGGAAAGGCTGCTCCCCCGTGGGTGAGTGATGAGGAAAGGCTGCTCCCCCGTGGGTGAGTGATGGGGAACGGATGCTCCCCCGTGGGTGAGTGATGGGGAAAGGCTGCTCCCCCGTGGGTGAGCGATGAGGAAAGGCTGCTCCCCCGTGGGTGAGTGATGGGGAAAGGCTGCTCCCCCGTGGGTGAGTGATGAGGGAAGGCTGCTCCCCCCCGCCCTCTCGTGGGTGAGTGACGAGGAGCGGCTCCTAGTGAGTGACTGATGCGACTCCTCCCCCTTGTGTGTGTGTGTGTGTGTGTGTGTGTGGAGGGGCTTCATGGACATACCCTTGAGGCGTGTGTCGTACGACTGAGCACCTCCGGAAGAGCTTACTCGCCAGCGCGGTCGTTCGCTGGTTAGGTTGGGCTCTGGGCCTCCCGACTGCTGCTGGGGAATCACCCAGGCCATTGTAGTTCAAGCTGTAGCCCCGGTATGAATACACTTTGTCACCTAACCCTGAATCAGATATTCAAGATCATTCCCGGATAATACACTCGACCACAAATGCACAAATAACCAATAAATAAAAGGAAATAAACACTGGAAAATAATGCATAATTACTAGACAGAGACCAAAGTCGTTTTATTCATCACGTCTGTCGTTCTGACGCCAAAGCTTGGGCTTCTTGCCATGGTGTTCACTCTCTCCCTCTTCTACAGACAGTGCTTCGGTTTCTCCTCCCGTGTCCTCCCCACCAACATCACCCGGCAAGAATTTTTGACCCCCGTCTTCCACAGACTGACATTCTCTTTCCCGCGATACACCACCATAAACCACAGCTCTCGGTGCAAATGGTCAATGAAGGTTTTGGTGTGATGACCAGATCGGGAGTAATTTTTCCATTCTCCGTGGCATCGGCATTATGAGGGAACAAGTTATCGAACGATATATTCCTTACGAGTCCCGTGGACAATCACATGTTTACCAAATGGCGTCCTAGCTTCGTCTCTTCGATGTATATCAACTGACCGTTATATTTCTCTCTTGTGTCTCCCCTGATGATGTGATTATTACACGAAAGTGCACTTGGGAACTTTCTGTGTCTCATTTTCCGAGTGGACTCATAGGAATATATATATATATATATATATATATATATATATATATATATATATATATATATATATATATATATGTATATATATATATATATATATATATATATATATATATATATATATATATATATATATATATATGTATATATATATATATATATATATATATATATATATATATATATATATATATATATATATATATATATATCTCTTCTTTCATACTATTCGCCATTTCCCACGATAGCGAGGTAGCGTTAAGAACAGAGGACTGGGCCTTTGAGGAAATATCCTCACCTGACCCCCTTCTCTGTTCCTTCTTTTGGAAAATTAAAAAAAAAAAAAAGGAGGGGAGGATTTCCAGTCCCCCGCTCCCTTCCGTTTTAGTCGCCTTCTACGACACGCAAGGAATACGTGGGAAGTATTCTTTCTCCCCTATCCCAAGGGATATATATATATATATATACATATATACATACAAACAGAGGATTGATCCAAGAGCACCGCTCCACCGAATTCACTCACACAGACAACATAATTGCTGTCATGACTGTGTTCAGCAGTGAAGATACATCCTCCACCACTGACCCAAGCAACAGCGACACAACCCGGGCAGAGATAGACAAGGACCTGTTGCTCAGAACGAAGCGATGATCATAAGGTCTTTTTACAAGTACGCTCTAAACACATACCACAATGGAGAAACCATAACAGACAGTGACTGACCTGCGGGAGAGGGGGGGAAGCAAGAAACAAGTGACTGTCTGTCGTCTTGATCGTCTTCAGTCCCTCCGGCTGGCTCCCTCTATAGAGGACTGAAACCTTTGAAAAAAGAAAACGAAACCATTCAGTATAAGTACAAAAAACAAACAAAATACATCTAAATAACTTCAGTAAATGTACATGAAAGAAAAGCTCTGTAAAAAAAATGAAAATAGCGTAAATACTTTTTCTTTTAAGTAAATTTAAGGCACAAAATCCAATGATAATATCCACTGACAGCCATCAACCTGTAGAGGATGACTGGACAGTTGTACAAGTCAAGTGTTTAACGAGACGGTAAACGTTCCACGGATTAACGAGCTATCACAATTCACCCTAAACCATCCTCTCCAAAGTAAGAAACGATCCTGGCTCCGTGTGGCCTCTGGGAACCCATTGGCAGCTCGCCTGTACATCACACTACAAGACCAGACTCGTAGTAAAGGCATTCAATACTCCATCATGCTCTGACACCAATGTCCTCTCGAAGGGTATTAAACACTGCAGACATGGTTCGTTGTATAGTGGAAGCGAAGATCTTCCCGACTCTTACAGGATACGAAAATTACCGTTACTACATTCAATGACCAAATCTAAATCAAAAATATATCCGGATACGGAGAATCTAATACCTTACACTATCCGGAAAAGGACTGATTAAGAGGTAGGCGATCCTGTCTTCTATAAACTTCTTCCGCCATTTATGACATCATTCAAGTTAGCCGTTAAGAAGAAAAAATATTTAATTTTTCTTTACTCATACCTCAAGGCCTTCGATACATGGGCCCTTAAAGTGGAAGCGGCAGGCCAGTGCTCCTGGTGGGGTAGTGTTGCAGGCCAGTGCTCCTGGTGGGGTAGTGTTGCAGGCCAGTGCTCCTGGTGGGGTAGTGTTGCAGGCCAGTGCTCCTGGTGGGGTAGTGTTACAGGCCAGTGCTCCTGGTGGGGTAGTGTTACAGGCCAGTGCTCCTGGTGGGGTAGTGTTGCAGGCCAGTGCTCCTGGTGGGGTAGTGTTACAGGCCAGTGCTCCTGGTGGGGTAGTGTTGCAGGCCAGTGCACCTGGTGGGGTAGTGTAGCAGGCCAGTGCTCCTGGTGGGGTAGTGTTGCAGGCCAGTGCTCCTGGTGGGGTAGTGTTGCAGGCCAGTGCTCCTGGTGGGGTAGTGTTGCAGGCCAGTGCTCCTGGTGGGGTAGTGTTGCAGGCCAGTGCACCTGGTGGAGTAGTGTTACAGGACACACCACCACCACCAACACAATCCAATACGTTGGAGTATCGTCTCCCTCCCTCACTCCCTCCCTCACTCCCTCCCTCACTCCCTCCTGGCCAGGGTGATGGGCAACGCCTTTTGTTTGCGAGAAAATGTTTCAACGAGGCTTCGGATCGCGTGCGCCCGCGGCTTCGCTATTCACGGTGCGGGCTAGGTTGTGGAGGTGGGAACGCGCGCGGGGGGTGTGTATATTGGGAGAAGCCAGCGCTTAACGAAATGGCTGGAGAGTGAAACGACTTTGCTGCGGGACACACACTCTCATGTCGTGGCCGCCCTCCTCCTCCGGCTCGTGCGGTGAGGCACGTGTGGAGTGCACGTGTGATGATGCCCTCACACTCCACGGACGAGACGTGTGCTCGAGCGGGTCTTGCTCACACCTCCCGGAACGAGGTGGCTGTCTTGTACCTGGTCGTTCATGTACCAGGATCTATATCTTACCTGGTCGTTCATGTACCAGGATCTATATCTTACCTGGTCGTTCATGTACCAGGATATATATCTTACCTGGTCGCTCATGTACCAGGATATATATCTTACCTGGTCGCTCATGTACCAGGATATATATCTTACCTGGTCGTTCATGTACCAGGATATATATCTTACCTGGTCGTTCATGTACCAGAATATATATCTTACCTGGTGGCTCATGTACCAGGATATATATCTTACCTGGTCGTTCATGTACCAGGATATATATCTTACCTGGTCGCTCATGTACCAGGATATATATCTTACCTGGTCGTTCATGTACCAGGATATATATCTTACCTGGTCTTTCATGTACCAGGATATATATCTTACCTGGTCGCTCATGTACCAGGATCTCTACCTTACGTGGTCGTTCATGTACCAGGATCTCTACCTTACCTGGTCGTTCATGTACCAGGATATATATCTTACCTGGTGGCTCATGTACCAGGATATATATCTTACCTGGTCGTTCATGTACCAGGATATATATCTTACCTGGTCGCTCATGTACCAGGATATATATCATACCTGGTCTTTCATATACCAGGATATCACTCCGGGATATACTCGTACCCTAGTGAGCTATAACCCAAGATGAGTGAAGACTCATTCTGTTTTGACTCATCCACTTGATCTCCTGCTAACTCCAGGGGACTCATGTCCTGGGATGTCTTATTATCCTGATATCCTGATGGATATACCAGGATATACTTCAGTCCTTGATATACCAGGATATACTTCAGTCCTTGATATACCAGGGTATACTTCAGTCCTTGATATACCAGTCCTTGATATACCAGGATATACTTCAGTCCTTGATATACCAGGATATACTTCAGTCCTTGATATACCAGGATAGACTTCAGTCCTTGATAAACCAGGATATACCAGGATATACTTCATTGATAAACCAATGTATCTCTCAGCCTCATAAACCAATGCATCTCTTACCTCAGCCTCATAAACCAATGTATCTCTTACCTTAGCCACACATAAACCAACGACCCCTCTCCCTCTCGTCACACCTAAACCGGAATCATTCTTACCTTACCCGTTGGTAAACCAGACTAGCTCCAAGCCTCTTACCTGCTAAACCAAGGGGGGGGGGGGGCGCTGAACCCCCGCTGATGACCCCCCCACCCTGACAGGAGCCCCTTGGTCGTCAGCTCCTGAGGGAGATGGTAAGAGGGAGGTGCTTCACCTCGGGTTTCACTCCACCTTTACGACCGCCTCCAACACGTCGGGGATTCTCAGACGACACCCAAACCATGGCACTGGTCTGTCCTCCTGCTGGAGCGCACCATCCCTATTCCCCTCAAGGGAAGGGTAGTCATGGTAAGGGGATAGGGGAGATGGGAGGGAAAGACTAGTGTGTGTGTGTTCCGGCACATAACCTTGCTGGCCGTGGCACTTACGTTTGTACTGGGTCAGATAATCGCGTCAACCTTCGCGTAATCCTGTCCAGGGTCTTCGCGTCTGGCTTATACAATAATCTCGTCCTCTGGCGTATATATATATATATATATATATATATATATATATATATATATATATATATATATATATATATATATATATATATATATATATATATTCCTATGAGTCCACGGGGAAAATGAAACACGAAAAGTTCCCAAGTGCACTTTCGTGTAATAATCACATCATCAAGGGAGACTCAAGAGAGAATAATAACAGTCAGTTGATATACATCGAAGAGACGAAGCTAGGACGCCATTTGGTAAACATGTGATTGTCCAAAACATATATTTCTCTCTTGCGTCTCCCTTGATGATGAGTTTATTGCACGAAAGTGCACTTGGGAACTTTTCGTGTTTCATTTTCCCCGTGGACTCATAGGAATATCTTGATCACGCGCAAAATTGTGATCCTTTCCATTATATATATATATATATATATATATATATATATATATATATATATATATATATATAAACTCGATAGGTTAATCTGCCTTCAAATTATATATCAAACAATGAAGTCAGTTTTGTGATGAAAAATCTAACTTGGTTTATATGTGCTGTTTGAAAGTCAAAACTTCTTCTGTTCTAAAGAGTTGCTCTGTTTATACAAGGGAATGATTCGTGCTTTTATGGAGTACTTGTCTCACGTTTGGGGGTGGTTCTGGCTCAGCATCCTTAATTGACAGAGTTGATTCGTAAGCGGTCCGACTTCTAAAGTGTCCCAGGCTAAGTTCAAAGCCCGACCCCCTTGCCCTACGCAGCAATGTAGGTTCATTTTCTCTCTTCTATAGGTATTCCTTTGGTTTTGCTCCCGAGAGCTGGCTGCTTGTGTGCCCCCCACCACTAGTTAGACCACACAATACTCGGCAAGCTGCTGCGTCACATGATTACTGTGTGGCCATCAGCAACTCAAGGGTGGGCAAATCTACGTCTCTTCAGCTCATCTAATTCTAATGGTAATTCTTCTTTGGTTTTCCTTGTGTACAATATCCCTAAGTCCATCACTCACTTCCATGTCCTTCGGGCCATCTGCCAACCCTTCCTTTAAGTAATGTCCTCCTCCATCCCTCGAACATCTTCTTTTCTTTTTCCTTCTCTTTTCCGGGGGGAACTATCGTACTGCTGACTTTGTGGTCATAAAGTTACAGATACTGTCCATGTTCCTTCTTCCAGTTCCTCCCGGAGTCTATGGGTCCATTCATCCGTTCCACACCCAAGGCAGCCATCGGTACTTGTGAATGCAGGCTGTTGCCTTGCCTGCAAGCCATCTATTTCAGCTGGGTCGATACCCTTCCTGCCTCAGTTCTCGTAGCCCTGTCGTTGCACCATGCGTCAACAACACACACACACACACACATATTGTGGTGGAAAGCGAGTGTGCTACGTTCCTTGACAGAGCTCCTTATTGGTTCCAGATTCTCCTTGTCTCCCATGGGTCATACATCTTCCTGGGTCAGCATCACCTTCGTCATGCCTTCTCACAACCTCCAAGATCTCTGAGCATTACATCAACATTACCTTGAAGGTTTCCTGCCATGGCTGTCTGGCTCTGCCTTCAGCTGTGAGACAGTCGGTCCTCCCATGCAATCTTTATCCTCCGCTCAGGTGGTTTTCCCCCAGAGTTCTTCCACAAACTTTCTCTGTTCTACTTGTAATTTCTGTCGTAAATATATGTAAGTATTCACTTGGATGATCGAATATGTATGAACATGTAGCTTTGTAGCGTTGACCGATACCGATTTTTATGAATATGCCAGGTTGAGAATGCAACATCTGACGTCATGCGTAGTTTGCCCTGGAACATAAGCTTCTGGTGAAGGCAATGGACATTGTTCGTTGCGCTCCACACGCCACCAGTCGGTAGATGACTAAGGCGAGCGAGATGTTCCACCATAACCTAATGTAACCCAAACTAACCTAATTTTAACTTAGCCCAACCTAACCCAAACTAACTTAACCTAAGCCAATCTAACTCAAACTAGAACCTAACTTTAACCTAAGTTAGTCTAACAAACCAAAACCTAACTTAAACTAACTTAACTCAAACAAAAGCGTAACTTAAACTAAACTACGCTAACTTAAACTCAAACCTAACTTAAACTAACTTAAAATTAAATAGCCTAACTTAGACCAACGTAACCTACACTAGACTAACCCACATTAAACTAATGTAAACTATCTTAAGCTAACTTAACCTAACTTACACCGTCCTAACCCACACTGCAGAAGCCTCGCCTGATCTATGACGCTAAACGTAAACATTTAAGGACGAAAATCCCTATCACGTTCAACGGATCAACAGCCTCTTGGTGACCTCTGATGAACTACGTCATGGGAGAACTTCGTAATATGTACTTCAAATACCTTGAATTTATCTTCACTACCTTCCAACTCTCAGAAGTGAGCGTAACTAACAGTGAGCTTTTGGTAGCTAGGCGGTAACAGACAGATTCACGGACGTGCGACTGCCGCAACCAGGATTCGAACCTATGCACTCGACTCCAGTCATTCTCGAAGGATGACATACTCCCGTAAGATTCCATAACTTCAAAATGTATGTACCTCTCGTTCTCCAAGGGCACACGTTAACCGTAAAGGGTTACTACCTCTCACTCCTGAAGGTGGGTAGGTTCGTGCTCCCACAGGGAGGCACGACCCTACTAAATCTCACACACTGCCGCCGAAGGTGTTAACACCTCGTTCGTAATGACACCCTCCACTACTGGAAGGACACCTCGCTCCTGAAGGCATCCGTCCCACTGTAACGAAAGGCTGCGCCACTGAGTGACGAAGGCAGCGTTTGCAGTCGTTACAGAGGCTCCTTGGAGACCCTACGAGGACCACAGGGTATGAAATCCAAATCACAAGCTGACCAGGAGTGACGAGGAAGACCCGTCCGTCCACAACAAAGCAGCTCTTCAGATATCCATACGATGCCATGGTGGAGCTAATCACCCACACTGGCAACTTTAAACCTTTTTGCACTCGATCCTTAAACTACCAGGGATAAGAGCATGTGAATACAAACAAGCGACAGAGGAAACTTTAAACCTTTTTGCACTCGATCCTCAAACTACCAGGGTCAAGAGCATGTGAATACAAACAAGCGACAGAGGAAACTTTAAACCTTTTTGCACTCGATCCTCAAACTACCAGGGCCAAGAACATGTGAATATAAACAAGGCGACAGAGGGACATTAACGTTCAAAGTCTTTGAGGCCCAAACCCAACTTCAGTCTTAGGGAGGTTTCCACCGGCTATACCTAAGAGGCGAATGGCAAGGAAG
The DNA here is from genome assembly GCF_036320965.1 of Panulirus ornatus. Lineage (NCBI taxonomy): Eukaryota > Metazoa > Arthropoda > Malacostraca > Decapoda > Palinuridae > Panulirus > Panulirus ornatus. The sequence continues at coordinate 23,140,450 of NC_092286.1, read as the reverse complement.
CAGAGTCGAAGATGAGAGCTCCAGTGAGTGGACCGGAGACGGAAAGATCCAGAAAAAGGGAAACTTTCCAAGTTACGTTATGTTTTATTGGGTCATCAGCTACTGCAACCAACCAGAGGAGAACATAGCTTAGATCTAGAGTCCACACACTCATTGCCAGACGCACTCAAATGCGACAATACCATCTCCAAAGTCTGTATGCTGATCGCAAATGTATCAAAGACAGACATTAATGCCAAAGCGCCGTATCTAATTCTTTCAACGATAAATAAACATTGTGGGATGATAACATACACACCAGACCTTCCGCTGTGAGGCGTAAATGCCTTCCGAGTCGTCGTAACACACGAAGAGGAAATCTGGAAAAAAAAAAAAAACCCTGACCACCGAGGCGATGCAAACCTCCACGAGCCACCGGACGAAGAAAAGCAAATGCAAATACGTTCCAGCTCGAGTGAAGACAACATTCCCTCTCTCTCTCTCTCTCTCTCTCTCTCTCTCTCTCTCTCTCTCTCTCTCTCTCTCTCTCTCTCTCTCTCCCGCAACTCCTTCAAGAAAAGGTGATGTTATTGTCCATAAACCTGGAAATCCTTCACAAGAATCGGAGGGAAGAGGAGCAAATTGTCTCCTTCGTGAGGCAATAAAAAGTGTTCCGTTTACTGATGCACCATTGCTATCCGTCCACACATTACAGAAGGTAAATGTACAGATATTGGTATGTTGCCGACCAAAAATGCTGAGGAAGCGCTCCGAGTCAGCGCTCAATAATCCAGCAATCAATCACCCTAGTGACTTTTTTGAGCTGCTTCCCACCCATTTTTCACTCGTCAGATTACCAGTACATACAGTCCGACTCCCAGAGAGAGCAACGGCTGAGGATAATACCACGAAAATATGTCACGATGGTTTGACTAGAGGAAAAGGTTTCGAGAAGGGTTTGCTGGAAGGCTCTCGGGAATGCAGCGAGGAAGAGAAAGCTAACAAAAGGAGAAGGAAAAGGAGGAGAGAAGGTAATACGTCCACGACCTTAATTGAAATAGAGAATTATGGAGAGAAAAAAAAGACAAGGGAAAATATTTACGACTTGGGGAAACTGAAAAAAACTGTCTTTTAACAAGTGCCAGGTCATAGTTATTGGGAAAAACATAAGAAGGTAGAGAGTTCCAAAGTTTCGACGTGTAAGGAAAGAAGCAGGTATCAAAACGGCCCACCCTTGAGTTGCTGATGGCCACACAGTTATCATGTGACGCAGCAGCTTGCCGAGTATTGCGTGGTGTAGCTAGTGGTGTGGGTGTGTGTATATGTACATCTTTTAGTACCAGCAGACAGCCTCCCACACACCAGTGAACAACACATCCCGCCCACCCAGCAAGCGCCAGTCTGACCCTAACATGCCTTACCCCCCCCCCCCACAGAGCCCCCTGACGTGCCTTTCCATCCCCCAAGCAAGCACTCTGACGTGTCTTTCCATCCCCCTAAGCAAGCACCCTGCCGTGCCTTTCCATCCCCCTAAGCAAGCACCCTGCCGTGCCTTTCCATCCCCCTAAGCAAGCACCCTGACGTGTCTTTCATCCCCCCAAGCAAGCCCCCTGACGTGCCTTTCCATCCCCCCAAGCAAGCCCCCTGACGTGCCTTTCCATCCCCCTAAGCAAGCACCCTGCCGTGCCTTTCCATCCCCCCAAGCAAGCACCCTGACGTGCCTTTCCATCCCCCAAGCAAGCCCTCTGACGTGCCTTTCCATCCCCCAAGCAAGCCCCCTGACGTGCCTTTCCATCCCCCAAGCAAGCACCCTGCCGTGCCTTTCCATCCCCCCAAGCAAGCACCCTGACGTGCCTTTCCATCCCCCAAGCAAGCACTCTGACGTGTCTTTCCATCCCCCTAAGCAAGCACCCTGCCGTGCCTTTCCATCCCCCTAAGCAAGCACCCTGACGTGTCTTTCATCCCCCCAAGCAAGCCCCCTGACGTGCCTTTCCATCCCCCTAAGCAAGCCCCCTGACGTGCCTTTCCATCCCCCCAAGCAAGCCCCCTGACGTGCCTTTCCATCCCCCTAAGCAAGCACCCTGCCGTGCCTTTCCATCCCCTAAGCAAGCCTCCTGACGTGCCTTTCCATCCCCCAAGCAAGCCTCCTGACGTGCCTTTCCATCCCTCCAAGCTAGCACCCTGACGTGCCTTTCATCCCCCTAAGCAAGCCCCCTGACGTGTCTTTCCATCCCCCAAAGCAAGCACCCGTGACGTGTCTTTCCATCCCCCCCTTCCCCCTCAAGCAAGCCCCCTGACGTGTCTTTTATCCCCCCCAGCAGCCGTCCCCATGCAAGAAGAAGAGCCTGCTGCCGGCGTGTCTGCGTGGGCGTGTCCCCTCCGACGAAAACGTGTACATCAAGAGCCAGTCCGCCCACACCTCCCCCGCCCACCGCAAGCCTCAGCCCGACCAGATAGACTACGAAGATGAGACCTACTTCAAGCGACGCCCCAAGAGCATCTGCTACACCGACCCTCGTAGGCTGGCCACCCTCGACGACTCCCTGCCTAGGGTGAGTTGTAGGTGGGGGCGGAGAGGGGTGGTGGTAGTAGTAGTAGTAGTAGTAGTAGTAGTAGTAGTAGTAGTAGTAGTAGTAATAGTACTACTAGTAGTAGTAGTAGTAGTAGTAGCTGTAGTAGTAGTAGTAGTAGTAGTAGTAATAATAGTAACTGTGGTGGTGGTGGTGATGGGAGAAAGATGTAGTAATAGTAGTAGTAGCAGCAGTAGTAGTAGCAGTTGTAGTAGTAGTAGTAGTAGTAGTAGCTGTAGTAGTAGTAGCTGTAGTAGTAGTAGTAGTAGTAATAATAGTAACTGTGGTGGTGGTGGTGGTGATGGGAGAAAGATGTAGTAATAGTGGTAGTAGCAGCAGTAGTAGTAGCAGTTGTAGTAGTAATAGTAGTAGTAGCTGTAGTAGTAGTAGCTGTAGTAGTAGTAGTAGTTGTAATAATAGTAACTGTGGTGGTAGTGGTGATGGTAGAAAGATGTAGTAATAGTAGTAGTAGCAGCAGTAGTAGTAGCATTTGTAGTAGTAGTAGTAGAAGTAGTAGCAGTGGTAGTAGTAGCAGTGGTAGTAGTAGTAGGAGTAGCTGTAGTAGTAGCAGTAGTGGTAATAGTAATTGTGGTGGTGGTGGTGGTAGAAAAATGTAGTAGTAGTAGTAGTAGTAGTAGTAGTAGTAGTTGTTGTTGTTGTTGTTGTTGTTGTTGTTGTTGTTGTTGCTGTTGTTGTTGTTGTTGTGGTGGTGGTGGTGGTGGTGGTAGAAAGATGTAGTAATAGTAGTAGCAGCATTAGTAGTAGTAGTAGTAGTAGTAGTAGTAGTAGTTGTAGTAGTAGTGCTGATGGTTGTGGTAGTGGTAGAAAGATGTAGTAATAGTAATAGTAGCATTAGTAGTAGTAGTAGTGGTGGTTGTAGTGGTGATGGTGGTAAAAAGACGTAGTAATAGTAGTAGTAGCAGTAGAAGTAGTAGTGGTTGTAGTGGTGATGGAGGTAAAAAGATGTAGTAATAGTAGTAGTAGCAGTAGTAGTAGTAGTAGTAGTAGTAGTAGTAGTAGTAGTAGTAGCAGTGGTTGTGGTGGTGGTAGAAAGATGTAGTAGTAGTAGCAGTAGTAGTACTAGTAGTAGTAGCAGTAGTAGTACTAGTAGTAGTAGTAGTAGTGAGGGTTGTAGTGGCAGAGTGAAGTAGCAGCAGCAACGGTAGTTAAGTACGTGGGCAAGTAGTAGTTAGTGTTACGACAGATGCAGGGAATGTAGAGACGAGTTAATGGGTGGCTAGTCAAGAAGAATTGCAAGATGATAGCTAGGCTGATGAACAATTTGACGGTTTCTTCCGCTAAATATCAATCTAGCATTTGGATAGATTGGTCCCTGGATCAGCAAGGGGACTGGATAGACCACTATAGGGGTGATTGGATAGACGAAGCAGATTTAATAACCGAAAGACGGATCCATGGATAGTTAGATGATAAACATCTGAGAGGTTGAGGATACGCTGGTGGGTAAGATTTAATAACCGAAAGACGGATCAATGGATAGATGATGAACAGATCTGAGAGGTTGAGGATAGGCTGGTGGGTAAACAGTGGCTGGTGGAGACAAGTGCTGGATAAGTAGATGGTAATATTACTGGTAGACAGGTAGATAAATTTTGGTGTTAGGAGGATGGCAGGCTCAGGGACGTACACACACAAGATGCGACGGACGGTAGACACCGACGCCGTCGCATCGACGTGTTCATGGTTGTAGTGATACGACGGCGAGGCGACGCCAATTGGTTCATGGCATGAATTCCGTCGGCGAGGCGACGCCAATTGGTTCATGGTACGACTTTCCGACGTCGAGGCGACGCCAATTGGCTCATGGTACGACTTTCCGACAGACTACTGGAATGCTGGGTGTCCACAGCCGTCGTAGTGGAGAACAATCGTTAATATTCACAAATAAAAGAGACTAAAGTATATTTCTGCTTTAAGAGTATTTCGATGTATGATTTTCTACTGCCAGAAAGGAATTAGTTAAGAAAAAATCGTCAAAAAGTTTCCTATGTAGCGTAATCAAAAACTGGGTAGTGAACGTACATAAATACCTACTTTTCTGCTCTCTTCATTTAGTAAATGTTTCTAAATCAAATACTCGCTTATATGATCGTATAAACTGCAAAATATTATCATAACGTACCTTAAAGCAGGCAACAAGAACCTCTGCCAGAGACTCACAGGAAGTAAATAAACCCGAATCCTGCCACCGCACGCAATACTCTTGTAAAAATATTTTTCTCATACACTTTCTCGCAAACGATGCTTTTCTGAAGATGGAAAATAGTTTTAGTCAAGTAGTTTTAAAGCAAAAAAACTTGTAATGGATTCCATATGTGAATATTGACGATTATTTTCCAACGCGACGGCTATGAACACCACTGTTCCAGTATTCCGTCGCGAAGTCATCCGTGAATGTTTGTAAATATTATCATAGTCCGTCGCGATGGCTGTGGACATCATTGTGACAGTCTTCTGTCACAAAGTCAAGCTGCGCCATTGCTTTACCGCTATGACTACGGCCATGCGTTGGTAATGTCCATCGTCCATCGCGTCGGCCATGAACACAGGCCCTTATGTGGTGGTTGATGTGAACGTCTTCATAAGGTGGCGTCATGCTAGTATTTTCGGGTTAATTTTCGAAGTCAAAAGTTTTATCAAAATTTTGCATCAATTTCGCGGCCCATCGAGCAATAAGAAATGGTTCGTCGTCATCCCGAAATAGTTCATCAATTAGTCAATTTAAGATCTATACTCGTAAGTTTAAATTTTTCCTTAAATAAAATATACAACACGTTAGAATAATAAAAAGATTATTAAATATATGTTATCATATATATTAGATTTAATACACTGAAGCTTTGTTATATTATTTCAGCCTTTGATAATCACAATCATAGCTCATTTGTTTTGTGAACTTTTATTTTTCCACGGGTTTATGTTCGCCGCCTTCGCAACACTGACGCCAGTCCGAAAAAAATGGCATTTTCTAATATATAAAGTTTTTCTCCCTTGATGACGGCAACGAAATGACTGTCCCGGTGGTTCGATTCGCATGTGTTTTCAGGCCAAGCGAGGAGAAAAGAAGACGGAAATGAAGGAAACTTGGCATGAGAAGTGTGACGTTCGCATTTTAATCGGTAAGAAACCTTTATACCCGACCATAGTGAGCCTCGATCACCGCCATAGTGAGCTTCGCACGGGCATCGTGCATTGACTAGGGGGGAAATAGAGTTGCTAACCGGGTCACGAGGGAAATATATATATATATATATATATATATATATATATATATATATATATATATATATATATATATATATATATATATAACCGTGGAAACCTTCCATCTATAATGACCTCGTTACCTGAGAGGATGGGGAGCAGGGAGAAGAGTGGGTTATAAACCCGATATAACACTGTACGAAGGGATTGTATATTACCCTGATTTTTTTATCGTCTTGCCATAAAGCCATAAATTTCCCCTGCCATATTTCTACTACAGCCATTGCCACAGACATCCGCCATTCTATTTCCTACACAGTAAGTCATTCGCTTGTCCTTACTCCACCGTTGCCTTTTTTTCCCTCCCTCACTTTCCCTCCTGATAGTCGCCAGGCCTTTCCCTCCCCCTGGCCATAAGTTTGGATCAGTGGCGGTAATCTGTGCCTTCACCTGGGTCTCCTCCCAACAGGGTGGGCGTTCCCCGCGTCCCAGATCCGAGGCGGGCAACACCACGTACGACACTTACCTCTCCGACGATGCACAGTCCGACGCTGCCAGACGCCCGACGCAGCTCGCCCTTACCTCGGGGGAGTACCATTCCACTGAGATCTTCCCAGAGGACTCCAATAAAGAAGGTAATTGTGTTTATTTCAGAGGCAATTAAGACCTGACTTTAGCATTAAGCTTCCCGGAAAAGTAGTTATGTACGCCAGATGTTTGGGCCATCCTTGGTAGACTGTAAAATGCAATTAGAAGTCTTGCTGTACTAGAGCAATGCCATATATATATATATATATATATATATATATATATATATATATATATATATATATATATATATATATATATATTATCCCTGGGGATAGGGGAGTAAGAATGCTTCACACGTATTCCCTGCGTGTAGTAGAAGGCGACTAAAAGGGGAGGGAGCGGGGAGCTGGAAATCCTCCCCTCTCGTTTCTTTTTTTTTTTAATTTTCCAAAAGAAGGAACAGAGGGGGCCAGGTGAGGATATTCCAAAAAAGGCCCAGTCCTCTGTTCTTAACGCTACCTCGCTAACGCGGGAAATGGCAAATAGTTTAAAAGAAGAAAAAAGATATATATATATATATATATATATATATATATATATATATATATATATATGTATATGTATATATATATATATATATATATATATATATATATATATATATATATATATATATATATATATATGCAGTCAGTTGGGGATAAGAGAGCTTGGGAAGTGAGTCAGTTGTTGTTCGCTGATGATACAGCGCTGGTGGCTGATTCATGTGAGAAACTACAGAAGCTGGTGACTGAGTTTGGTAAAGTGTATGAAAGAAGAAAGTTAAGAGTAAATGTGAATAAGAGCAAGGTTATTAGGTACAGTAGGGTTGAGGGTCAAGTCAGTTGGGAGGTGAGTTTGAATGGAGAAAAACTGGAGGAAGTAAAGTGTTTTAGATATCTAGAAGTGGATCAGGCAGCGGATGGAACCATGGAAGCGGAAGTGAACCATAATGTGAGGGAGGGGGCGAAAATCCTGGGAGCCTTGAAGAATGTGTGGAAGTCGAGAACATTATCTCGGAAAGCAAAAATGGGTATATTTGAAGGAATAGTGGTTCCAACAATGTTGTATGGTTGCGAGGCGTGGGCTATGGATAGAGTAGTGCGCAGGAGGGTGGATGTGCTGGAAATGACATGTTTGAGGACAATATGTGGTGTGAGGTGGTTTAATCGAGTAAGTAATGAAAGAGTAAGAGAGATGTTTGGTAATAAAAACAGTGTGGTTGAGATAGCAGAAGAGGGTGTTTTGAAATGGTTTGGGCACATGGAGAGAATGAGTGAGGAAAGATTGACCAAGAGGATATATGTGTCGGAGGTGGAGGGAACGAGGAGAAGTCGGAGACCAAATTGTAGGTGGAAAAATGGAGTGAAAAAGATTTTGAGTGATCGGGGCCTGAACATGCAGGAGGGTGAAAGGCGGGCAAGGAATAGAGTGAATTGGATCGATGTGGTATACCGGGGTCGACGTGTTGTCAGTGGATTGAATCAGGGCATGTGAAGCGTCTGGGGTAAACCATGGAAAGTTGTGTGGGGCCTGGATGTGGAAAGGGAGCTGTGGTTTCGGGTATTATTGCATGGCAGCTGGAGACTGAGTGTGAGCGAATGGGGCCTTTGTTGTCTTTTCCTAGCGCTGCCTCGCACACATGAGGGGGAGGGGGATGTTATTCCATGTGTGGCGGGGTGGCGATGGGAATGAATAAAGGCAGACAGTGTGAATTGTGTGCATGTGTATGTATGTATATGTCTGTGTGTGTGTATATATGTGTACGTTGGGGTGTATGGGTGTGTATGTTTGCGTGTAGGGGCGTGGGTGTGTGTCCATGTGTATGGGGGTGGGTTGGGCCATTTCTTTCGTCCGTTTCCTTGCGCTACCTCGCAAACGCGGGAAACAGCGACAAAGCATAAATAATAATAATAATAATATATATATATATATATATATATATATATATATATATATATATATATATATATATATATATATAATCAGATTAATAATATCTGGATTATATATAGATTATATCTAAAAATCAACTTAACCATGGCAGCTCGCTCAGAATGGTAACCATTACGATGATAAATTGATTTCAATGATAATTTACGAAATATTCGATATTGCACTAAGTCTCTCCTGCCCCGCAGGACATGACCACACACCTGAGTATTCTAGGATATTCGATATTCTCACGCTAGAAGCAAGACTGACCCCCACAGAGTTTGGTAAGGAAAAATAGGCAACAAGGTTTTGAGAAGTGATCACTATTTTAAAGAATCGATGAATTTTCAGGTCACGAAGACAACCTTGAGGTACGAAATGAGGTCATCTCGATATTCGGATATTCATTGACCAGGTATGAGGTCATCTCGATATTTGGATATTCATTGACCAGGTATGAGGTCATCTCGATATTCGGATATTCATTGACCAGGTATGAGGTCATCTCGATATTCGGATATTCATTGACCAGGTATGAGGTCATCTCGATATTCGGATATTCATTGACCAGGGGTCAAATAGGAAATACGTATTGACACAAATGGTGACGCTGTACGAGACTAAGTTGTACTTAATTGTACGTTGGACAGGACTCGTTTCGAGAAGCTAGCTAGTTCTAAACGATGGAAGCCTCGTTACGGGCTAATTGGTCCGCTGTCTCTCTCTCTCTCTCTCTCTCTCTCTCTCTCTCTCTCTCTCTCTCTCTCTCTCTCTCTCTCTCTCTCTCATACAACAGGGAGGAAGGAAGGGAACCCAATTATTGGCTCATAGACCACACGCGACCCCTTTATAATGATGATAACCCAAATTGGAGAGGTGAACCAACACAGCTGTGTGTGTACACACACGCACACACACACACACACACACACGAGTCCTACAATCAGCCAGATGTACGCCTGGTGGTACACACACACACACACACACACACACACACACACACACACACACACGAGTCCTACAATCAGCCAGATGTACGCCTGGTGGTACACACACACACACACACACACACACACACACACACACACACACACACACACACTCAGGGAAATGTGCTTTCACGAAGATGTGTGACTACCACATATGCAGTCGCACAGGTGTAGACAACAACAGATGTACAGACACAAAGGTGTAGACAACAGATGTGTAGCCACACAGGTGTAGACAACAACAGATGTACAGACTCAAAGGTGTAGATACAGATGTACAGCCATATAGGTGTAGACAACAGATGTGCAGCCACACAGGTGTAGACAACAACAGATGTACAGACACACAGGTGTAGATACAGATGTGCAGCCACACAGGTGTAGACAACAACAGATGTGCAGCCACACAGGTGTAGACAACAACAGATGTACAGACACAAAGGTGTAGATACAGATGTACAGCCAAGTAGGTGCAGACAACAGATGTGCAGCCACACAGGTGTAGACAACAGATGTGTAGCCACACAGGTGTAGACAACAACAGATGTACACCCACACAAACGTAGACAACAACAGATGCACAGCCACACAGGTGTAGACTAAGACTACAGCGACACGGCGTTAACTACAACAGATGCAGTCAGACAGGTGTAGAATACAACACATGAAGATGTATAGCAACACGTGTTGACTGCAGCAGATATATACAAGCATACAGGTGTACTCTGCATGTGTTTCTTCTTCGTTGCTGGCAATGTACGGAATATTCCTGGACCCCAGATGTTCAAGGTGCAAGTGATGATATGAAACTGTGGCTCGTGTTTGGGTTAATGTCTATGACTGTGGAATAGACATGGTGTAAGTACACTTCCTCCAGAAACTAAGTTCCTTTTTTTTTTTTGCATTGGAGCTCCCGAGAGCTGGCTGCTTGTGTACCCCCCCACCACTAGTTAGACCACACAATACTCGGCAAACTGCTGCGTCACATGATTACTGTGTGGCCATCAGCAACTCAAAGGTGGGCCATTTTGATACCTGTGTCTTTCCCTACACCGGAAAGCTTTGGAACTCTCTACCTTCTCATGTCTTTCCCAATAATTATGACCTGGCACAGCTTTAAAGACAGGTTTTTCACTTTGTGCAAAATTCGAAAATACATTTCCTTGTCTCTTCTTCTTTTTTTCCTTTTCATAATCCTTTCAGTATCTCAGTTAATACCTGGCCTAGATGTGGACTTCTGTCCATGACTGGAGCCTTCAACATAAGAATAGAATGAAAAAAAAATTATCCTGAATTTTCCTATGCTGAAGGATTGTAAACAATCAAACAATCAACACTCAGGTATTCATCAAAACCCTCTGCATAAACTCCGAGGCAATGACACCCACATTACCCAGCTACTGACGCTACACTACACATTGCACGCTTATCCACCTTAAAAGGGGAAAAAAATGAATAATAATGATAAAATCCAGATAATAGAAATGAGTGGGTCAGTTACACCTTATGAAATATTCCAAGAATGGTCTGAAATATTTAGCTTTCAGATCTACAATCAGAATTCAATCAATACTATTGTTATCAATACTAGTGTTTTATAAATTGATTATCAGATGTTTATTGTATAGCAGCAACAATTATCAAGATACCACTGTTTTATAAATTAATCATCAGATGTTTATTGTATAGCAGCAACAATTATCAATACCACTTATAAATTAATTATCAGATGTTTATTGTATAGCAGCAACAATTATCGTAAACACCACTTTTATAAATTATCAGATATTTATTGTATAGCAGAAACAATTATCAACACCACTGTTTTAGAACATAATTATTGAATGTTTATTGTATAGCAGCAACAATTATCGTAAACACCACTTTTATAAATTAATTATCAGATGTTTATTGTATATCAAACAATTATCGTCAACATCACTGTTTTAGAACATAATTATTGAATGTTTATTGTATAGCAGCAACAATTATCGTCAACACCACTGTTTTATAACTTAATTATTGGATGTTTATTGCATATTATCAAGTATAGACGCTTTTGAAAACTGTATTTTCACGACGATTTATTCTTGGGCTGCGAGGATTCGAACCCTGATCTTTTTTGTGTGGTGGTAGGCCAGCACCATTGTCACCTTGTACAGGTCCAGTGGCAACCATACCGGCCTACCACACAGTAGAACTAGGATTTGAACCCTGGACGCCCATAGATGAATTATCATCTGTTCCACGTGCCCATCCATTCCATATGCCCATCCATTGCATATGCCCATCCATTCCATATGCCCATCCATTCCATATGCCCATCCATTGCATATGCCCATCCATTGCATATGCTCATCCATTCCATATGCCCATCCATTCCATATGCCCATCCATTCCATATGCCCATCCATTGCATATACCCATCCATTCCATATGCCCATCCATTCCATATGCCCATCCATTCCATATGCCCATCCATTCCATATGCCCATCCATTGCATATGCCCATCCATTCCATATGCCCATCCATTCCATATGCCCATCCATTCCATATGCCCATCCATTGCATATGCTCATCCATTCCATATGCCCATCCATTCCATATGCCCATCCATTGCATATGCCCATCCATTCCATATGCCCATCCATTCCATATGCCCATCCATTGCATATGCCCATCCATTGCATATGCTCATCCATTCCATATGCCCATCCATTCCATATGCCCATCCATTCCATATGCCCATCCATTCCATATGCCCATCCATTCCATATGCCCATCCATTCCATATGCCCATCCATTGCATATGCCCATCCATTCCATATGCCCATCCATTCCATATGCCCATCCATTCCATATGCCCATCCATTCCATATGCCCATCCATTCCATATACCCATACATTCCCTATACCCATCCATTCCATATTGACGACGTGTCCAGATAAGAGATACAACAATCTTATATCCCCCATCTCCCCTTGTTCACTCGTGATGGGCAGCCAGCCGTCCAGATACTAAAGACAGATAAGCGGTATCTCTCTCCTCCTCCTCCTCCTCTTCTTCCTCCTCCTCCTCCTCCTCTTCCTCCTACTCCTCCTCCTCCTCCTCCTCCTCTTCCTCTTCCTCTTCTTCTTCCTCCTCCTCCTCCTCCTACTCCTCCTACTCCTCCTCTTCCTCCTCTTCTTCCTCTTCCTCCTCCTCCTACTCCTCCTCTTTAGCCTCCTCCTCCTCTTCTTCCTCCTCCTCCTCCTCCTCCTCCTCCTCCTCCTCCTCCTCCTCCTCCTCCTCTTCCTCCTCCTCTTCCTCCTCCTCTTCCTCCTCTTCCTCCTCCTCTTCCTCCTCCTCCTCCTCCTCCTCTCCTCTTCCTCCTCCTCCTCCTCCTCTTCCTCCTCCTCCTCCTCCTCCTCCTCCTCCTCCTCCTCCTCTTCCTCCTCCTCCTCTTCCTCCTCTTCCTCCTCCTCCTCTTCCTCCTCCTCCTCCTCCTGCCCCCGCTATCGTACACTTGACCGTTCTCTTATCACCAGCAGGCTACACCTTGCGACGGACTGCGTACACCCAGCCCAACACGCCCGACCTGGGCCACTCCACACGCTTCAGAGAGGTCGCGACCCCCGAGGTCTTCCTGGACGACCGACCCCAGAAACACGTCAGCTTCCAGAAGGCTATGAGGTGAGGTCAGGCGCAGGTGAGGTCAGGCGCAGGTGAGGTCAGGTGCAGGTGAGGTCAGGTGCAGGTGAGGTCAGGCACAGGTGAAGTCAGGCACAGGTGTGGTCAGGCACAGGTGAGGTCAGGCACAGGTGAGGTCAGGCACAGGTGAAGTCAGGCACAGGTGAGGTCAGGCACAGGTGAGGTCAGGCACAGGTGAAGTCAGGCACAGGTGAGGTCAGGCACAGGTGAGGTCAGGCACAGGCGAGGTCAGGCGCAGGTAAGGTTAGGCGCAGGTGAGGTTAGGCGCAGGTGAGTTCAGGCGCAGGTTAGGTCAGGTGCAGGTGAGGTCAAGCGCAGGTGAGGTCAAGCGCACGTGAGGTCAGACACAGGTGATGTCAGGCACAGGTGAGGTCAGGCAAAGGTGAGGTCAGGTAAAGGTGAGGTCAGGCACAGGCGAGGTCAGGCGCAGGCGAGGTCAGGCGCAGGTGAGGTCAGGCGCAGGTCATCTCAGGGCGGGAGTGCCATCAGCTTGGGAAACGAGGTCAAAGGTGGAGCATGAAGTGAGGTCAGGATATGACGAAACGTCCCGTTGAGTGTATTATGATTAGCAGGGGTCAAGGTCGTTGCCCTGGGGGGTGGGGAGGTCACCAATCGTGCCATGAGGGGTCAGTAAAGGTCACGCCCTCAGTCATGAGTGTCAGCCAAACGATGAGAGGTCAGGTCAGCACAGCAGAGGTCAGAGTGCATTCGTGAGGTCACGTCAGCCTGGGTCAGAGTATGAGCATGAAATCAGCACAGGTTCATGTGATCAGCATGACGTCAGCACAGGTCAAGTTTATCAGCATGACGTCAGCACAGGTCAGAGTTATCAGCATGACGTCAGCACAGATCAGGGTTATCAGCATGAAGTCAGCACAGATCAGGTTTATCAGCATAAGGTCAACACAGGTCAGGGTTGTCAGCATTAGACCGACCCACAGCATGATATGAGCATAATTGTGTGGAGTGTAAGGCGAAGGAGTGGCTGTAAGGCGAAGGGGAAAAAGGAGAAGGGTATACAATGCAGTGGAGGTTCGACACGTCCTACCCCGGCCGCTGTCACTGGGTGACTAACGTGAGGTTCTCCTGGGCAGTATCCGGCCAGGGAGGATGTTGTGAGGAAGTGTCTTGTAACGAGGCTTCCAGAGGCCGTCTGTCAGGCAGAGTGTCGGAACGATGACCCGTGTGTGTGTGTGTGTGTGTGTGTGTGTGTGTGTGGTGGGAGTGTCGGAAAGTATCTATATGGAGGGCTACAGGCCACTGCGGAGGGAAAGGAGCGCAAGGTAGTCACTACGGACGGAGGGAGGTGAAGGGGTAACACGTCATTCTGGGTAGAGAGAGAAGGGAAGGTTTAGAGTCATCATGATAGGAAGGGAGGCCAGAGGGTCAGTGTGGGAGGGAGGGAAGGAAAGGTTGGAGGCCGCTCACATAGGAAGAGGAACCCAGGAGCAGGAACCTCATCTCTCCTCCCCCAGACACCCCTCACACAGCCAGCAGGACCCAGAGAGGCAAGCGTCTGTATGAGATCGGGGCGAGGCGTCCGGGGTGTCCGTCCATATTGGTTATCGGAAGGTATCGGTGAGGTAGACTGGCGATGGTATGGGTCTGAGAACGTGTTTGTCGGGGGGGTTAGATGTCGCTAGGTGTGTGTGTGTGTGTGTGTGCGTGTGTCGGGTGGTCAGTTGGGGACGACTGCTTGGCGGTGCCTCCCGCCGACAGTGATATTAACGTGTCCCCCATATTTAGATGCCTTGAAGACCAGCTGATATCCAAAGGTTAGCATGACGCCGACCCTTTTTCAAGAGAACGCAAAACACCTTTTTACTTCGTTCTGGAGATTCCGGCAACTGCAGATGGCTTACTGTGTCATCGTATTCGCAGTGTTCATTTCCATCACAGGTCACCACTGACAGAATGTCAGTTTCCCACTTGTTACCGGTAGCGTTATGTCGATAAGTCACCTGTCACTCATAAATGGATCGTTCATGATCCGATGAACCTCTGCGGAGGGTTTAATCAACTCGACAACTCGCGATTGAGTTAAGCAGATAGATTGCTCGTTCGTCAAGCCGTGGGTCCTTGAACTTGTCGGCCCGAATCACGCTGCTGTCCGCTGGAGAAATGGCTCTTCTCTACTGGTGTAGGATGAAGGTGTTCCTAAGTGTCCGTATGGACGAGAGATGACTTAGGATGTTTACTTCGGGAAGTATCCCTGTCCTTGTATAAATAGTTCCTGGCACACAAGACATTAGTTCATCTCACGTCTATGTTTTGGTTACCATTTTGTAGACAGGGAATTTTAGGATGACATTGCAGCAGTCCTCGAGCAGATAACCTCGTCGTAGACCATCGGTTCTTCTGGTGTCTGTCTTTTTCTTGTACTCCAAAGACTTAATGTATGTGTTCCACGTCCAGCTACGCTCTCTACACACAGTCTCCTTTCCCACCCCACCTACATGCCCATCCACTCTCTTTCCTCCACTCCATCATTCCTAATCCACCTACATTCCACACACCACAGACGATCCACAACCACCTACACTCCGCTTCCACCCAGACTCTCCACCCCAAGTCACCTCCACTCCACTAACCTTCTCTGTCCCATCTATGCTCCACATCCACCTACGCTTTTAATCTCCATCTTCACTTCCCCGTCATCATCCCTCTCCACCCCACTTACGTTATATATCCACCTACATTCCCTACCCCACGTACACCTCACCCCACTTACGTTCCCCATAGACCTACACCCTCCATGCTCTCCTCAACCTCCCCACCCCACAAGAGCACAACCCCTGTCTCATGCTGTACACTCTGGCCACTTCCCCAATACATGACCTGCGTCGCCTGGGCCTCCTGCGCGACCGATACCCAACCACACTCTCTCTCTCTCTCTCTGTCCCTCTGTCCTGACCTTTGACCCGTCTTGCAGCCGATCAGCGACCGTGGGCGGACTGGAGGAGCACGGGGGCCTGACCCAGGATGACAGCGGGCGTGGCAGCGCCAAATCTGGCGGGTCCAGGAGCCAAGAGAGACTGCTGGATGGACGTCGCTCGCCAGACTACATGGAGCAGAGGGCGCTGGACCAGCTGCTGGCGCCGGTCCTCACCAGGGCTCTCCTTCAGGGTGGGTCATCTGCACATGGCTGTCGGACCCGTGATTGGGGGGGGGGTCCCACATTGTCCACACTTATAGATTAGTCCATGAACGCAGGAGGAAGGTATATTGTGGACACGTGCTCGTGTTCAGCACGACCCTACTACACCACAAGGCTGTCGTGACTACATGGTAAACTTAGCCTTTATACCAAGATACTTTTAGGAGTTTTGTGAGCGTGTGTGAGCATTTGAGTCATTCCATTCTCTGTTTTCCTCTTGTAGACTATTATTCCAAGATGGATAAGGATATATATATATATATATATATATATATATATATATATATATATATATATATATATATAGTGTCTTCGATGTTTAGTATTGTCAATTAGGGACACAGCAGGTGACCAGACCTCACATTATGGAGGAAAGTGAATGGTAAGGGCTATAAGCAGGGGTGAGTGGCAGGCTGCGGTGAGTGGCAGGCAGGGGTGAGTGGCAGGCTGGGGTGAGTGGCTGGCAGGGTTGAGTGGCTGGCAGGGGTGAGTGGCAGGCAGGGGTGAGTGTCAGGCTGGGGTGAGTGGCTGGCAGGGGTGAGTGGCTGGCAGGGGTGAGTGGCAGGCAGGGG
The DNA here is from genome assembly GCF_036320965.1 of Panulirus ornatus. NCBI lineage: Eukaryota > Metazoa > Arthropoda > Malacostraca > Decapoda > Palinuridae > Panulirus > Panulirus ornatus. The sequence goes on along the minus strand of NC_092286.1, from coordinate 23,123,761 downwards.
TGAGTGGCAGGCTGGGGTGAGTGGCAGGCTGGGGTGAGTGGCTGGCAGGGGTGAGTGGCAGGCAGGGGTGAGTGGCAGGCAGGCGTGAGTGGCTGGCAGGGGTGAGTGGCAGGCAGGGGTGAGTGGCAGGCTGGGGTGAGTGGCAGGCTGGGGTGAGTGGCAGGCAGGGGTGAGTGGCAGGCAGGGGTGAGTGGCAGGCAGGCGTGATTGGCTGGCAGGGGTGAGTGGCAGGCAGGGGTGAGTGGCAGGCTGGGGTGAGTGGCTGGCAGGGGTGAGTGGCTGGCAGGGGTGAGTGGCTGGCTGGGGTGAGTGGCAGGCTGGGGTGAGTGGCAGGCTGGGGTGAGTGGCAGGCAGGTATGAGTGGCAGGCTGGGGTGAGTGGCAGGCAGGGGTGAGTGGCAGGCTGGGGTGAGTGGCAGGCTGGGGTGAGTGGCAGGCTGGGGTGAGTGGCAGGCTGGGGTGAGTGGCAGGCTGGGGTGAGTGGCAGGCTGGGGTGAGTGGCAGGCTGGAGTGAGTGACAGGCTGGGGTGAGTGACAGGCTGGGGTGAGTGGCAGGCTGGGGTGAGTGGCAGGCGGGGTTGAGTGGATATTCTTCGCAGAAATACGAAATCTTTCGCTCAAAAGAGAGAAAACCAGATTCCTCTTGTGAGCGATGGTTTGTGGACAACGCTTAGATAACATAGTGGTGTTTTGCGAGGTGTGGTGTTCATGTGTTTGATGATGTGCAACGATTAATTGTGGTGATTAATGATGTGTGGTGACGTGTATGATGATGTGTAATGATTAATGGAGATGATTAATGATGTGTTGATGTGCCATGATGATGCGTTAATGATCAACTGTAATGATTAACGATGCGAAGCGAGACTTGGCGAGGTTATGAAGTGCTGTGATGTGTCATGATGTATTAAACGGTGGTCATTTCTACGATGGTCGATGACGTTTGATTATATTAATCGGCCGTGACGTGTACCATTCTCAACACTCAGGGGTGAGGTTCCATCTGGAGACGCCAGGTTCTCCTCACTGACATTCCCTTAGCCCACCTGAGCCCCAGGGGCCGTATGCAGAAAACTTCTTAGAATGCTTACGTATGCTTAACCCCAAAGAATTTTACTTAACTGTAAGAATTTTGCTAAGGCATGTTTCTGAAAGCTGCCCAACGCTTAAGTATTTGCTTAGCAGACGACAAATATTTTGACCCAAACTGCATTTCATACTTCTTAAATCTTATGCTTAAGTTTTGCTAAGCAACGTGCTTAGTCCTTTTCTGTGTGGCACTTAAGCCACTTGCTCAGCTAAGCATAAATATAAGCAGAAATCTAAGAATTTTTCTGCATACGGCCCCAGATCTACTGTCATGTCTACGGCATATGCTTCTGTTTCTCCTGCATGACCAGCCATCCACTGATGATCATGATCATGGAAGACCTGTTATCTGGGACACACGATAAGTTCTACCAACACTACCTCACCCTACTAGGCATCTACATCTACCTCGCCCCACTAGGCATCTACCACTACTACCTCACCCCACTAGGCATCTACATCTACCTCGCCCCACTAGGCATCTACCACTACTACCTCACCCCACTAGGCATCTACATCTACCTCGCCCCACTAGGCATCTACCACCACTACCTCACCCTACTAGGCATCTACATCTACCTCCTCCCACTAGGCATCTACCACCACTACCTCACCCCACTAGGTATCTACCTTTACCTTCTCCCACTAGGAATCTACCTCTACCTCCCCCCAATAGGTATCTACCACTACTACCTCACCCCATTAGGCATCTACCACTACTACCTCACCTCACTAGGCATCTACCCCACTAGGCGTCTACCACTGCTACCTCACCCCACTAAGGCACGTACCACTTTAGCTTATCTTACCCAGTGTCTCTTCATTTAGCCTTCCCGGCCACCACAAGTACCACTGTGACACCACTGGATGGTCGTCGAAAACAAAACCCTCGTCTGATAAATATGTACGTATATATAATATACACATAAGGCTTTCGTCCAGGCGTAGCTAGTGTGTGTGTGTATGTGTGTGTGTGTGTGTGTGTGTGTGTGTGTGTGTGTGTGTGTGTGTGTAAAGGACACCATGATGCTGCCGCACTCGTATAATGCCAGCAACAGTTATTTTCAAAAATCATCTAGTGTGGTTCATGCTGTGTATGCCGTTCCTATGAACATTGCCAATGAGCCCAATTCAAAAGGCATTATTCATACATACACGAACCCCACCATCATCGCCTCATCGCTAGTTACAGCCACAGCCTCCTGACCAACACACACACACACACACACACACACACACACTCTCTCTCTCTCTCTCTCTCTCTCTCTCTCTCTCTCTCTCTCTCTCTCTCTCTCTCTCTCAAGATTCCGGGTTAGTTATAATCCTTCAAAACGAAACTGTAGCGGGAACCTGGACACGATGCTGTCCCGGGCCACACACACTCAGTAGCACTGAAGACACTCACACGAACCTGTCGGGCCAGGGCACAGCATACCCAGGAGACGTGGACCATCCACACGTCCTTTGCGGAGAGATGTGTGAGCGCCCTCGAACACCTACCCCCCCACGACAAACATAGACGGCGCTGGACACCATGAGATACATTGCACGACCCGCACTCATGAGCCACCTCCTGCCACGGTCAAAATCCTCATAGACGAAAACCCTCACCAAAATCCCATATACTCAGCCACTGCGAACCGACATCCAGTGAACATGGACCTATGGTAGCGACCTTCTGAGCTGAACAGTTCTTAGACCAGCGACGCAGCGAATGTAGACACACGCTGACCAAAGTGGAACGAAAGCAAAGAACTGCCAAACTAAACCCGGAAAGGGAAAAGGACTGATGGAGTAACCTAAGAACGAGACGTGTGGTGTAAGTCCTGTCGCCAGCATTCTCACCACCCGGAAATTACAGAAATCAGACACCGCTTCATAAACAAATACACCTACATCAGCAGGAGGCCATGAGCCTGCTATCAGCAGTTTAATGACCTGGAACAGACGGTAATACAGAGAAGCAAGACTAGAAATGAATATGCCCCGGTAATGGGTGATCATCGTTGTGGAACAGAAATACATATAACTACAACCATTCCACCATGGAGTATTCGACCCCCTGACGCTACAGAATATTTGCCCTTAGGTTGTGAGGAAGCCAGGGTAACTGACGCTACAGAATATTTGCCCTTAGATTGTGAGGAAGCCAGGGTAACTGACGCTACAGAATATTTGCCCTTAGGTTGTGATGAAGCCAAGGTAACTGACGCTACAGAATATTTGCCCTTAGGTTGTGATGAAGCCAAGGTAACTGACGCTACAGAATATTTGCCCTTAGATTGTGAGGAAGCCAGGGTAACACAGTAGCAGCAAGGCCTGGACAACCAGACACCCCACACAAAGATCCATCGGCTCATCCTTCAAAAGGACAACACATCTCAGGTTAAAGTGGCACCAGGAGGACACCAACATTATGGAACAATAGTCACTATGGGCTTCCAGAGCAGAATCACGATCGCTCCAGAGGGTATAGGAATGACCAGAGGCCGAAGAAAGACACTACACTGTTACTGCTAAATGAAACACACACACACACACACACACACACACACACACACACACACACACACACACACACACATCTGGCCTTTGAGAAAGTGTGGACAATTGGCTGCAAAATATGGGCATGCCAAAAAAGGTAAGAACACTTTCCCATGCAATTGCCTTAACCAAAGTACTAATGATAATGGATAGGAATTTCTATGATAGTAATTTGTGTTGGAGGAGGCTGGGCAAACAGAAGAATCGTAAGCAAGTTTACTGGCATTTAGAAAAATGCGACCCAGCTACAGAGTGATGGAGCGGGTGGGGAACCAGATACAATGAAAGAAGAGCTCCAAAACGTTAGGGCCACAAACTTATATTACGAGGCTTAATGACAGGCCATATAAACAAGAGAGTAACTCAGGAGGGTTCATAAGCAGCCTTGATAAGTCTGTGTACAGATTGTGGCACACTTTTACCAGAGAAACAAGTATACATCCGGTCAAGTCCACGATCCCTTCACATACCAAGCTAGTTCCCAGCCCATACGGCCTGCAGATGACATAGCGTTCATACTGCAGGCGTGACCAGACATGGGAGCACTTCGATCTATCACCAACAGTACCCAGACATTCAAGGTACTGAAGGACAGTGTTCCTCTCTTGGCCTAAAACCAGTTCTCACACGTTCGTGAGAAGCACAAACCACTTAGAAAATAACCACGAAAATAATGGAAACATATGGTTAGCAACACACACACACACACACACACACACACACACACACACACACACAACATATGGAACACACTTTCTTCCCTCAAGAGAGAGGCAACGCTCATCATCCCTAAGAACAACTATGTAAACTCTTCGCTATGTAAGTGAAGTAAAGTATCTTGGTAGCGTTATCATGACCAGCTGGAAGCAGAGTGAGCAGTGTATAACAGAGAGTAACAAACCGTAGCCAATGCTAGGTTGGATTGCCAAGAACTTCGACCATACATCATCAAAAACAAGTCCTGACTATTGTTCAACGTAATGGTAAGGCCGCACGAATTTATCCAGTTCTGGCCTCTATACTTCAGAAAGGACGAACAAAGAAAAAAACTGACCAAGTTCAGAGACGAGCGACAAAACTAATTCTAGTTTTAAGGAACCGACAGTATAAACAGAGGCTGAGAAACTAGACCTTTCTATTCTTCCAAAACGTAGGTTTTAATATTTCTCTTCTGCTGTTATTCACCCACTTCCAGAATAGTTTGCTATTGTCTTGTGAAGTCTGATGCATCTTTCCATAATCCTCATTTGTTTCCCTTCGACTTATATACCATCTTTTCATTGATATATACCATCTTTTTATTGACATATACCATCCTTTTACTGATATATACACTCCTCTTTCCCCAATTTGGCATTTATAGCTTCTTTCGATCTCCTTTGCTGTCCCTCACCAACTTAACGAAATCTTCATTCCACGATTGGAATGCTATCTGATTATACCGTACAATGCGATTGGAATGCCATCTGATTTTGACTTGCACGCACCGCAAGATCGATCTTTACACCCCAACAGTGACATACTATGGCATAAAGACGAAAAAATCTGAGAGCATGCCAACCTCTTAAAGGAAACAATTGATCTCCCTGAGACCTATCGTTCACTGGTGTACAGATCGTTTTTTGTGTTGTGTGTTCCAAAGCGATTGGAATGCTGTATCAAAACACGTAGTGTGAAGAGGGTTGATCGCCTAAGAAACATGATAAGAGAAAGGTGTAGTAGGAAGAGAAGTATGCATGGTATGAGAGAGTTGAAGAGGATGTGATGAAATGGTTTGGACATATGGAGAGGATAAGTGAGGAGAGGTTGACCGAAGAGGGTATTACGTCAGGCTAAAGAAAACCAGAAAACCCAGAGAAAAGACGGAAGCATGGAGTGAAAGATGCTGTAAGTGTATGGAGTATGAGCATGCAAGAGGGTGCGAGATGTGCGTGGGATAGAGCGAACTGGAACGAAACTGTACAAAACGGGGGTGACGTGTTCTCAATAGACTAAACCAGGGCATAAGAACCAGTAGGGAAACACCACGGAATGGTCTGTGGGGCCTAATTATGTGTGTATACGGGTCTATAGTTCCAGTCCATTATATATGACCAATTGAGGCTTCATGTCAGCGAATGAGACCATCATTTGCCTGCTTATGGTGCTACATCGCTACCGCGGGAAACGGTAACAAGCATGGAAAAAAATATGTACTCGTGTAGTTCTCTCTTCATTAACCACTCCTTTCTTATATATATATATATATATATATATATATATATATATATATATATATATATATATATATATATATATATATATAATCTAACATATCCTTCATATTTTCAGAGCTTATGGTCTTCGTAATGACAGCATATGATGAAGATTTTCAGTGCTTCTCAATTTTTTTTCATTTATTTGTCATATATATATATATATATATATATATATATATATATATATATATATATATATATATAGATAGATAGATAGATAGATAGATAGATAGATAGAGAGAGAGATAGGTACATAGATAGAAAGATTATATAGGAAAAGATATACATATATATATATATATATATATATATATATATATATATATATATATATATATATATATATATATATATACACTGATAAATATCTTTAACATGTCCTGGACACGTGGAGCAAAGGTAAATAGTAATCATTGATATCTATAGATAGGTAGATAAAGTTATTTCCGTATCTCTTTCCATTTCGATAACTGCCTAGCTTGGCTTGGACACCTTACTTTTGATAACATCTTCCTTTGCATATGTTTTCGTCTTTTCTTATCACAGTTCCTTATATTTCATGCATTCGTTATCTCTGTTACTCCTATCACCTCTGCATCTGTGGCGTCCTGTCGCCCCTTGATAATTTCTATGCCTCGTATGCTCTTCTGTCCTGTTATTGATAATTTCTATGCCTCGTATGCTCTTCTGTCCTATATGTAATTTTAATTGTCTTTTTGTTATATATCTTTGACGTCTTTTGGGTTTTGTCTTTCCCTGATTAATAGTTCCTTGCTTTGCATCTTTTTATTTTCATCCCCTACACTATCCTCTTGAACGCCTGTTGTTTTCTCTTGTACATCTCCCAATCAGACGCACTCCTTCACACGTGAGCAACGCCAATACGGCTCACCATTCTGGATTCCATGAATTATGTGTCTCTGTTACCTTGCCTTATTTTGATGGCTCCTTAGTTTGCCTTGTGTTTGTATTCTTCATCAGTTACTCTCTTTATTTTGTATCTTAAGTACTTTTCCTCTCGTTCTTCATCCTATACGTCTAAATTTTCATGATCATCTTGCTCGTATTGCCTCCACAGTTCTTAATTTGTCTTCTTATCTTATTAGACTCTTCCCTCCACTCTTCTTGTTCACTGCTGAATCTATAATACTCTGGTATATCTTTTCTGTTCTCAGTCATTCCTCGTAATGTATATTTTTTGGTACATTTTATACTCACAGAAACGTGACACATATGTATGTCAGTGGCCCTTTTTTCCCTTCCTCAATACCCCTCATCTTTAGTAATCTCTTCATATTCATACCCCTTATTTTCGAATATGACATTTTTCTTGATATGTTTATAAGTTTGTTATATGTTTGGTACCCCATCTCTTCTTACGAACTCAATGCCTTACATCATACCTCTCATACTTTATTCCTTTATGTCTTATGTCTTTGGCACCTTTGCTATTGGCAAGACTCCTCACTTTGTTTTTGGTGTATCTTCTCTTATCTACATCTCATTGTGTTGATATTACTGTGGCCAACGTCCTTTCTCTGGCTATAAATTCTACTAACATCTCACTTTTTGTCTTCACTCACTCGACGGTCCATGAATGAATTCAGTGCCTCTGATAGCGTCTTTTCCTTATTCGTCACCTGATATCCAGTGTGTGTAAGCCAACTAATTAGTACTGACATGCTGGTGGTGTTTGCAGCAGTAATATCACTTGTAGAAGATGATTAACTAGATCAGAACATGTGTATAGTTAACACCAATAAGTGCTCAGAAAAGTGCATGAATGTGTGTATGTGTGGCTGAGCCTGGCGCTTCTCTATGTGCCTTGTGGATGCAAAAATGCCAAGTTCTTCGCTGAATTGCCAACTTTCCCGCTAGAGGATTTACACGTTCCCCCATCCTGGCTTCAGCCGTCTAAAGGACTCACTGGTTAGGTAGATCGTAATGACACCCATTTAGTCATTATCTTTGACGTCATAATGAGTGTAAGAACACCTCTCCTTGACCAGAAAGAGGGGACGAAAAAGATGTCTCATTTTTTCATACATGTCCACCATAGCTTTTAAGTTTGAATCAGAGTGTCACTGATCAGTGCTTAGTAACTGTGTCCCGTTCGTTCACTCAGAGCCAGGTGACAAGAAACAAAGAAAGCACCCAGGAGAGGCTTTGAAGAGGTCAGGGGGTCAAGAGGTCGACTATGAGGCAGGGTCAAGGTCAAGGTCCAGAACGCCTTCCATCAGGAGAAAGAAGACAGAAAAGATAACCATAGGCGTTCAGACTGATGACCCAATGGGACTCGGAGCCCCTCGGAGGGGGCCTGAGCCCAGGGACGGGGTGTGGGGAGAGGGGAGTGGCCCAGGGAGGGCGAAGGCACCAGCTGACACAACTGCCAAACGTCAACAGAAACCCAGGACCAGGGTGGTGGTGGTAGAGGCGGGTGGCCAGGTGAAGCCAACTCGAAAAGAGACGGTGCACTTCAGCGACCAGCTCAACGAAACCATCCACGTCACACACAGGCCCAGAAACCCGGACAAACCCGTGAAACGGACGAAAGATAAAGCAGTTGGTTCAACAGTCACGCCAGATGTAGCGAGGGCCGCCGCGCCTCCCACCAGGTCACCGGTAGTCGAGAAAAAGACGTCCTCCAGAGGGCGTCTCGAGCCGACGAAAGACGCGAACGTCAGGGGCAACCCGGTGGCCTCAGAGGGGATAGCGAAGTCAGCATCCCAGGTCAGCAAAGTGTCTATGGGGATGCAGACCGAATCACTGACGCCCTCTGTACTTCGTAACCCTATTTTCTTGACGGAGGATTTAGACACGAGCGTGGACTGGCAGGGAGAGGAGAGCTCCGTGGACCTGCACACAAGTGCCAGTTGCTCAGCCTGGCAGACAGACGAGAGTTCGTTCAACTGGCAGACGGACGCCAGTTCCTACACTCGACACATGGACGCCTATCCACTCCCTGGTAAGGATGATCTCAGCTCCCTCGGTCTGGGCTCCGGTCAGAATACAGACGCAGAGGACGTCCTCAATATAGATATAGACAGCATAGGAGGGCGGAGACACAGGCAAATCCCAGAGGTGCTGGTGAGGGAGAATGTGGCCTGGGACGGGGGAGGCACCACTCCAATATACGGGCTTGGTCAACGTGACGAGATGAGAAGTAGAGTTATGGAGAATACGAGAAATACTGATGAAGCGAAAATCAGAGAGAGGTGCAAAGGCCGATACGAAAAGGGTGATAGAAATGATAGTAGGATAGTCGAGAGAAGGGAGAAAGAAGAGGAGGTCAGTCGAGAGGAAAGTCAGAATTATGATGATCAAGACCCAGATATTATGCTCCGAAGACTTCGCTTTCGACGTCAGATGGCAGAGGACTTCCTGCAACAGGTTGCTCCAGCGGGTAAGGGCGCTGTGCAAAGCAGCCCCAAGGGTCTGAGCCCAGTTCCAGGCGAGAGAGGCCGTGAAGAGCCTCCGACATCGGCAGACGCCAACATTTCATCAACATTCCCAAGAAAAAATGCAAAAGACGCCAAACCCAACAACAAGACATCAGCCATACCTCAGGAATATTTTGAAGACTGGAAGGGTAAAGTCCCGCTGGAGACCAGCAGAACTTGGCCCAAACGTTCCATCGACGCTGAGAGATCGGATGACATAGATTTAAGAGCCTTTGATATGATGTGTGATCCCCGTGTCGCTGATCGCAGAAAGACGGGTAAACCCAACCCTCCCTATAAGACGAGCCACCTGGAGATCAACCTCGTTTACGACGAGCAAAAATGCTTGAAAATCAGTAGTAGCCAAACGACGTTACATTCGGAAGGTAACGCTCGAAACGAGACAATCACTCCTCAAAGTCCAACAAAAATGTCGCGTCCGGGGAACCTCGCTTTTCAAAAAGATCGAAAGGACAAGGCTGAAATGGCGACACTGACTATAGAGAAACGAGCCAAGCACTCGCGAGTGGAGGAAATTTCCGACGATTACCCGCGGAGTGAGAACGACTACAAACCGTCGACCTCCGTCAGTCCATCAAGCAAGAAGGGTTCCACCCGACCAGACGGAACCAAGAGCATGCAAAGGAAAAAAAAGACAAGCCAGAGGGACTTGAGTGAGGCGTCTGCCGCGGCCCACAAGGCTACCAAACCTCAGGAGATAATGGCGGAACACAAGAAAGCCAGACCAAAGGACCAGTTACTGGAGCCGACGGGAATGGGTCGTAACTTTGTGTGTTACACGACGGACACCAGTTCCACCGTAACCAACACAGACTCCGTCGGACGGCGGGTTCGGAGGGTGAGAAAGAAGACCCTTGCGATACAGACCGATTGCGACGGTATGGTGATTCCTGAGCAGAGAGAAGACACTCAAGAAGGTGGCGGGAAAGCCAGGAAAGATGTTAAGGAGGCTCTCGTAAAATTGAAGGAGGTTCCCATCCAAGCGGCTGAGCCAGTCAGAGAAAACGACTCAACTAGAGAAAACGAGTCTTCTAACTCAGCGGTAACATCACTAAGGCGGAAAAAGAGCGTAAGGCGAAAATCAAGGTGTATTCAAACTAGCCTTTCCCCAGATGATAACGACACTCTTACTCCACCAGTTACTCCTAACCCTACAGTGGAGTCCGCACGTCCTCCAGGAGTTCACAGAGACGGTGGGACAAGCCCCAGCAGGTTACAAGTTCCCAACTCGAGAACGGGAAGGTCAGAGAGGAATCTCTCGGACCAAGAGTCGAAGCAGGACACGGCCTCGATCAACACCAACACCAGCTCACTGCGGCGGATGAGGAAGGTGAGGAAGACGACGGCAACAACGCAGACAGACGACCGTCCCGATCACTTTCCCTGTGGCGCGTTCCCTCCTGACGCTCAGCCAGACTCGATATCGGTTCGAACCAGCTCCCTTCGACGCATCAGAAAGACGGAGAAGAGAACGATGGGAATCCAGACTGACGAGGCGATACCAGTGACCGTCGAGAACCTGCACCTGACGCTAACAGACCTGACAGGTCGTAGGGACGTGAGGGCATTGCTGGGGGGACCATCCCAGACCGACTCCCTCATATACGTGAACATCCCGGCCGCCTTCCTGGAGTTGGGCGAGTCCGGCAACGACGCCGATGTGAGCGGAGCCGAGAGCGACGACCAGGAGGGGCTCCCTCGGGGCGGCGCCCCCAGGACGTACAGCAAGGTGGCGGAGGAGAGCGAGGACGAAGAGCCATGCGCCAGTGCCGTGTGCAGTACTAAGCTCCTCGAGGCCGCGGGATGCGGGCCGTTCCTCGCCCAGAGTAGAATGAACATCTCGCTCCTTAACGTGACGTACGACGTCGGAGTGGAGACGCACGTCGGCGGCCCAGAGGGCGAGAGTGATCATGATGACACGACAGGCATTCCGGATGGTGAAAGTGACTACGAGGACGACACGGGCGCTCCCGATGGTGAAAGTGATCATGACGTAGGTGCCCAAGTTGGGGTAAGTGATGATGAGACTGACTTGGGAGCCCCAGATGGTGAAAGTGACCATGAAACTTATACAATTAGCGCTTCAAACCGTGAAAGTGACCACGATATAGAAGATGACTCGGACACAGACGACCGTGATGGTAACAGTGACGATAGTGAAGGGGATCACTTTGAAATGATGGGCCTGAAGTGCGGTGAAGCCCCTGCACGACCAAGGGACGCCGGCAGTGACGAAGACGACAGCGAAGAGAACACTGGTAATATTTATGTGGTGGAATATCAACAGACCACAGAAGCGGAGAGCGAGGCTGAGCTGGGTCCTCTAGAGGAGAGAGATGACGAATTTCTGAACCTCTACTACGTGAGACATTTCAGTGACGTAAACACAGACAACGACGGAAGATACGAGGTTGAAGACAGGGGGAAGAGAAACACCGGGTATGAGAGGGAGGAGGAACATGATGTGAGCGTCAGCGAAAGAGAAGATGAATATAACACTCGAGAACATGAAGAACATGATAATGTAGACACACCCATGCATGACGATAAGAGACATTCGAATGTGGCAGATCAGGAAAGAAAGATCAAAATGTTTGAGGAATATCTGCTGAAGAAAGTGGCAGATGACACGGATCCGGGAACAGAAGATGAACGATCGTTGGGAGCAGAAGGTGAACCATCAAGAGAAGGTGAATGCTCACACGAAGGCAAGAATTTACAAAATGCTGATGCGAATACGAGAGAAAACGGAGAAGAAATATCCCAAGGAATCCAAGAGGAATGCGGAGTGACTGAACGGTCTGCAACCACTGGAAACGACGGAGGTAAAGGCCATGAGTTCGGCGAAGACGATCGGGACGACACGGAGAACGTAGAGATCGGGTCCGCAGTGCCATCGGCGACGCTCGAAGAGGACGCAGCTCAGACCAAACGCATCAACGCCCTTGAGGCTGGAGTCGTCCCTCCTGCTGTAGAAGAGCGACGGCCGCTGCTGGAAGCCTCGAATCCAGACGCATATGCGACGAAAGAGAATAGATCAAGTGAAAGACACGAGGGATGGGGAACCAAAGGAAGTGACAGAGCTGCAGGGAATGGCACCAGGCCAGACTTCCCCTTAAGAACTGGGGACCCCCGTGTGGCTACCGACACATCCTCAGACTTGAGTGCCAGGACTGGCAATAGGAAGAGAGCATCGAGGCCTGAGAGGGAAAAGAGATCAGTCTTTGGGAAGGAGAAATCCAGAGAGAAGCGACCACTTCATGAGAAAGGATCCTTTGTTGATAGAGCCTCACATTCCAGTGTGGAGATGTGTGATAAAGATGCGAACGAAAATACGCAGCAGGTACGTACTCGAGCCTCTGGAAGCGAGTCGCTTGTAAGTGGGCAAGTGTCTGGTCCAGGAAAGAGAGTCAGAGCCACTGAAGATCAGCTGGCTGCGAGAGACAGGGTTGCTGAAGGTACTGGAAACGAAAGGGAGCTAAAAGAGGAACAACAGACTTGGCAAAATAGATCAGTTACTGAGGGACATGAAGACAACGGAACTCGGGCCTTACACACACCATTATCAAGTTTACTCGACGCCACTCAAATGCAAGTCGGGGAAGACACTGTTGAAATACCTCGTCCTCCTCATTCAAATGAACTGGAAGAACCTCATTCGCCTCATGCAAGCGAGCTGGAAGAAGGACCTCACACTAGTGCGCTGGAAAAAGAACCTTCTGCTCATACAAGCAAACTGGAAGAGCTTCGGCCTCCTCATAAAACTGAGCTGGAGGAACCTCATCCTCCTCATACAAGTGAGCTGGAAGGAGGATCTGGCACAAGTGAGCTGGAAAAAGAACCTCATTCTCCTCATACAAGTGAGCTGAGGGAAGAACCTCATCCTCCTCATACAAGTGAGCTGAGGGAAGAACCTCATCCTCCTTATACAAGTGAGCTGAGGGAAGAACCTTATCCTCCTCATACAAGTGAGCTGAGGGAAGAACCTCACCCTCCTTATACAAGTGAGCTGAGGGAAGAACCTCATCCTCCTCATACAAGTGAGCTGAGGGAAGAACCTCATCCTCCTCATACAAGTGAGCTGAGGGAAGAACCTCATCCTCCTCATAAAAATGAGCTGGAAGAAGAAGCAGCACCCCAACCTCCTCATACAAGTGAGCTGCAGGAGCCTCATCCTCCTCATAAAAGTGGCCGGGAAGACAGCGCTGAAAACCAAACGCTGCAAAGAGAAAGCATCATCATGGAAAGCAACGAAGAAAATGGGCGATTACATTCAAGTGAGACTCTCCCTCACCACCCAGACGAGGCGGACGGCAGCAGAAGGGTCTTGGAGATTCCCCGCATCAACATCTTCGAGGAGGAGGAGAGTGCAGACTCGATGGAGGACGCCAGGTCGCTCGAGTCGGGCCACACGTTCAGCGAAGACGAGGACGACGTGCTGGTCATAACTTACAGGCCATTCCAGAGGAAAGGGAGCAGTAGAGAAGGGAGCGAGTCCACGCAGAGAGATACAGACTCCATGCAGAGAGAGACAGACTCCATGCAGAGAGAGACAGACTCCATGCAGAGAGATACAGACTCCATGCAGAGAGATACAGACTCCATGCAGAGAGACACAGACTCGATGCAGAGAGACATAGACTCCATGCAGAGAGACACAGACTCCATGCAGAGAGATACAGACTCCATGCAGAGAGATACAAACTCCATGGAGAGAAATACGGACTCCATGCAGAGAGATACAGACTCCATGCAGAGAGATACAGACTCCATGCAGAGAGATACAGACTCCATGCAGAGAGATACAGACTCCATTCAGAGAGATACAGACTCCATGCAGAGAGAGACAGACTCCATGCAGAGAGATACAGACTCCATGCAGAGAAATACAGACTCCATGCAGAGAGATACAGACTCCATGCACAAAGGCACAGAGTCCATGCATAGAAAGTCCATGCACAGAGATACAGAGTCTATGCCCAGAGATACAGAGGAGTCCATGCAGAGAGAGACAGAGTCCATGCAGAGAGATACGGGATCCATGCAGAAAGATACAGAGTCCATGCACAAAGAAATAGCGTCCATGCATAGAGATACAAAGTCCATGCAGAGAGATGCAGAGTCCATGCAGAGATATATAGGGTCTGTACACAGAGATACAGAGGCCATACAGAGAGATACCAGAGATAAAGAATCTGTACACAGAGATACAGAGGCCGTACACTCGCATCCAGACAGAGACCCGGGGGAGAGACTTATGTACAAGGAGGTAGAGAGGAGAGATGATAAAAGGGGGAAATGGAAACGGTCGAGATGGCCGAGGAACAGGAAAGCAGGAGACGAAAAAGACGTCGACAGGAGAGAGGTCGAGGGTAAGACGCCAGAGACGGCCGACGATGGACTCGCGTTGCCGCGGGAGGAGGGGAAGAAGAAGAAGCGCCGGCCAAGGAGAAGGAAGGTAAAACATAAGAAAGAATGGCTGGAAGAGAGAGGGAGAGCGACGCTGGCAGGGTCCCCTGGCCAGGACAGGGACCCAAACGGCCAGGGGAGGCTCACCGCAGGATTAGTGAGCGGGAACGAAAACCCTAGAGAGGTGCGCGAGGCGGAAGGCGCGGGGGATAAAGGTAAAGCAGGAGTGATAAGATCGGCGAGCAGCGTGGTGGGAACGAGAGAGAGAACAGGGGAAGAGGAAGGGACAGGACAGGGAGATGCAGGGAAGGACATGTATAAAGGTTCAACGTATAGACCTTGGGCCGAGGAGGTCGAGGACTCGCACGAGTGGGTCACACACCAGAGCGATGCCGACAGACTGAGTCCAGCTGGTATGGACCCAAGTCGCACATCCCTGGACGACACAGGCGAAACTGGAGACAGAGCCGAAGGAACAGAAGGAGCTCAAAGGAACGTAGCGACGGACGTGGAGATGTCGACGGAGGACGACACCTCCTATTATGAGGAGGATTCAAGTCGCTGTGAGGAAGAGAGCGAGGGGGTCGAGGAGGGAGGCGGGGAACAAAATGCTTACGTGGAGTACATGATGATCCGGGCAGGAGGCTGCCAGGAGGAGATGAGGGCCGTCGACCTCATCTTCAAGGAGGTGTTTAAGGAATACGACGATAGTGAGTTCCTGACGGATGATGACGTCTCTGAGAGCGAGTTTGGGCATCACTTGCCCTACATGACCGGGAGGGACGAGGGCTTGGCTCATACCGTGCTCCAGGAGGCGGCTGGGGCCACTAGCCAGGTGGCATATTGCCACCCAGAGCCCCAGGGAATGGGCCATCGCCTTCCCCAAGTGGGTACTGAACCACGACCTCAGAGAGCCAAAGCCAATGCGAAATCAAAAGACGAGGAAGACTCATTTCAAGACGCCCGGCAGGCTGGTGAGACAGAAGGTCAGTACCCATGACCCTGCCTCAAGTTGACCCGACCCGACCTTATACTGGCTATCCAATAATACCCTGAATTGTGTGGCTAATCACTGCAAGGTACGACTAACGAGTTAACACTTGGTCTCATGAGTAGGTCTTCCGTCGCCTTCTAGAGACAGAGAACCTAGCGGAGTAAGTAGGAGGTGATCTCCATAGTGTAGCAGGACCTAACCAGCACGACAGCTCGTCCAGGTGTGCACGAGGCAACACAGGTTATAAGGAAGACAGGTAACACCACACATACCAGACGCACTGTCTCACAAAGGTAAACCAAGACGTGGGATGTGCGAAGACCTGGGCGTCACACGCGCACACCATGACCTGGACGTCACACTCACACATCATGACCTGGGCACCACACTCGCACTCCATGACCTAGGTATCACACTCGCAAACCATGACCTGGGCATCATACTCTCAACATGACCTGGCCACCACATTCGCACACCATGACCTGGGCGATACACTCGCACACAATAACCTGGACATCCCACTCGCACACCATGACGGGATCACACTCGCACACCACGACCTGGGCACCACACTCGCACACCATGACCTGGGCATCACACTCGCGCATCATTAAATGGGCACTACACTCGCACACCATGACCTGGGCGTCACTCTCACATACTGTGCCCTGCGCATCACACTCGCACATCATGACCTGGACACCACATTCGCGCACCATGACCTGGATACCAAACTCGCACACCGTGACCTGGCCATCATACTCGCACACCATGATCTGGACAGCACACTCGCACACCACGACCTGGACACCACACTCTCACACCATGACCTGGACACCACACTCGCACACTATGACCTGGACACCACACTCTCACACCATGACCTGGACACCACACTCGCACACTATGACCTGGACACAACACTCGTACACCATGACCTGAACACCACACTCGCACACCATGACCTGGGCATCACACTCGCACACCATGACCTGGACACCACACTCTCACACCATGACCTGGACACCACACTCGCACACTATGACCTGGACACCACACTCGTACACCATGACCTGAACACCACACTCGCATACCATGACCTGAACACCACACTCGCACACCATGACCTGGGCATCACACTCGCACACCATAGCCTCTCTCACTCCCTCATGACTAGATGGTTTGGCACTATGTTCGTCCTGACAAAGCTATCAAAGCTTTTACTTGCCCTTCTCCCTCTATTCATTCCTGTAAATCTAGTCAAACTGTTCGTCACACTCAAGTCAAGTGACGCACGTCACCCCGTGACAAGGCGGTCGACCAGTGTCTGGTTACACTGTTACAAGTGTTGGTGATGATCCAGTAACGCTGCCCCGGAGCACGGTGACGTACCGTGGCCTTGACTTGATTGTGTCCCATAATTACGTCAAGTAACATCATCATCGTCACTTGGCGATGTATGGTAACTCGTGGACCGTGTTCATCCTTCTCTCGTTCTGTGTCTCCTGCTCTTCCTCCTCCTCCTCCTCCTCCAAGGCACGGTCAGCGTGCCTGCCCCACCTCCACAGACCCAGAACTCTTTCTTTTATTTTCCATTAACGAGAGACAACAGTGTAATACTTCTTTATCATCTCCTCACCCGATGACCCGGTGTGAGTCATCCCCATCCCCCCCTGTGTGACCCCTCTCTTTCATCTAACCCCGTGAGTGAGATGGCCTCTTACAACCCAACAGAGAAACTGAAGCGATCATGCATGCGGACCCAGGCTACCCAGACGGACGCCGGGGTGGTGAGGAAGTCAATGCCTCACCTCTCCTTCAGTCCGGCCAGTGAGAAGGTGGGGACAACACGTCTCTCTCTTGGTATTAATCTCTTAATCTTGACCATACCATTAACATACAGTAGACGACATTTCCTTTAGACTGCAGTCAGTAAATGCTCAAGTTTATGATGATGATATAAATCAGTCTTGATTCATTCGTGGAGTGAATCCTCTGCTCAAAATGACGTGATATACGTATCTATATATTTGCCTCATTTAGATTTACTTCATGTCACATATCTCAGTCACATCACAGCTGTCCATGTCTAGTTTTTTCATGAACCTCCTGTGACATGACACTGGATGGGTGGGTCATGTTTTATTAACCATCTTCGAACGCTCTGATCCCCAGGCTGAAATGGTCTCTCAGGGAGCTCAGACCAATGGCGATAGTGGGCGTCGGAAATTGGTGAAGAGCCTGTCCGAGGTGGCTCGCTACGAGGGTCTCCAGTACGAGATCTACGACCTGGACGACTACACTGAGCTCTCCCTGCCCGCCAGAGCCATGTCTCAGGAGCCTCCACCGTCTCCTCCGCGGTTCTCCGCCTTTGACATCCCCTTAGACGAAGGACCTCCTCCCCCTCCACTGAAATTCCGACAGAACTACCACGAGATCTTCATCGACTCCTCACCGCGAAAGCCACGAAGAGGTCTGCTGCAGAAGACGCTCTCGGAGGGCGAGATTTTGTCAGAGCGAAGGCGAGCCCTGAGCCTGGCCTCAGGGTACATCGAGGTGGACATCAACGGTTACCGAGACACCGAAGAAGAGGTCATCAAGCCCCAGTGTGTTAACGAGATCTCCCGAGACCTGTCTCGCAGTAAGATATTTACACCCGATTCGTTTATAGAAGAGGAGGAGGAGTTCCATGAAAATATGCTTCATAAAGAAATTCTCCCCGCCATTTTCCCTTACGAGAGAAAACTCTCCCAAATATCGACCGATTCGGATTTGAAAACGTTCGATCCAAACGAGTTCCGATCGAGCGAACATTTGCAAAGCCAACTCACAGCCTTATCATTAGATTCCCTCATTGAAAGTGGGCCGTGCCTGCTGGATGCCGGGTCTTTGATAGAGGGCATCACCGCCAGGGATGGTTCGCCAATGCTGTACGTTGGCACGCCAAGCGAGGCCACGGGAGTTGGAGAGTTCGGAGACCACATGGAAGAGTCTGTGAGCGAGAGCCAGGTGACTGTGGTGCAGCGAGCCTTCACCGCGTCTTCTCAAGTCATTACGTCAGACTCGGAAAACGGGAGCTTCCACTTGACTGACCACTCCTCGGCCGCCACCACGCCCTCCACGCGCCACAAAAGCCTCCACACCACCGGTAGCTTTGAGGAGGACCTCGAGGACGAGCTACTACCGCGTCTACGGGTATCGAATCTTGTTCACAGTGCCACCACCCTCTCCTCCATCGAGGACGAACCAACAAGTGTCAGCGAGAACGTCATCTCCGACAGCTCCCAAGGTCCTGCGACAGCCAGTCCGACTTCGAGCGAGTTCGATAAGGCAATAGCCGGCTCGACGGATAATGACTACAGCTCCATACGCAGCGGGGAATCCATGACCATAAAGTCGGATGTTCTGGAAGAAGAAGAATTTGAAAACGATATCATCATAGAAGAGAACATAATGGCCAGGCTGGTCCAGGAAATGAAAGACGGTGAGTCCCTCTCACACATACCAATCAAAACTTCTGATTTCCGGGATGACGCCAGAAGACTGGCCTCCCCGGAGTCGGACTCGTCCAGTAGTCTTTTTACAGAGCAGGAAACGTCCAGGAGTCCGGTCTCGGGAACCACCAACACGATGACGTCCAAATCTGACCTATCTCGCACCGACTCCCACCCAACCGACTACTCAGAGACCTCGGAGGACTACATCACAGCCACGGAAAACAGCACCAACGACCTTGACGCACGTCGGAGTTACTCTCTGGAGGAGAGGCACGTGTCTTCCCCACCAGGAATGGCTGACATATACGAGGACGAAGTCCTGACGCCGAAGATCGTGAGCCCAGAGGCTGGTTTCCAGGAGCACCATGAACTGAGCGATATCACGGAAGGTTACAGTGTCGCCAGTGACTTCGAGACTGCCCAGGACCTCACCTCTCCTGACGGCGACACCACCACCTCAGCCAGTTACTACATAGAGCACTCGATAGGTGAAGACTCCGACAAAGTCGTCGACACCAAAACCAAGCCTGAAGTCCCGCCTAAACCTACCTTCCTACCGAAGCCAGAAGTGCCACCCAAGCCAGAGAAATTGTCGCCCTCAAGAGAAACGTCCCCGAAGTCACCAGAGTCCCACGAGTTCATCGAGTACGAGGAAGATGTATCGCCCACGAAGCGGGAAAAATGTGCGGAGGAGAGCAAAACCGGCGCCATCAAGAAACGATACTCCGCCGGAGGTAAAGTCATCAAAGATGACAATAAAAGGTACTCGAGGTACTTCGAGGACAACGAGAAAGGGGAGCTAGCTGAAGTCCGAGGCCAGAGCCAGCAACAGTCCTGGTCTGAGGAGGACAGAGAGAAAGCAAAACAAACCCTGAAGTTGGACTTCCCTCCCGGCGTCACCATGTTTGGAGAGGCTCCAAACTGGCCCGACGCCGATAACCTGAAAACTGGAGATGTGGAGAAGAAACTCAGAGTTTTTGATAAGCCAAAGAAATCTGTGAAAATTGACCTCGCGAGTGTGGAGGACCTTCAAGCATTACATTCCAAAACCGAGAGCCCATCTGACAAGGACAAGGAGACCCCAGTCAGCGACAACCGGCAGACAAAAGCCAAGTCGGACAAAAGCAAGCGTAAGTCAGAGGAGGTCATCACTCCAGGGATGGTCAGGAGCCCTGCAATGCACGAAGGGTTCAGACTCGAGGACTGGACCCCAGTGCGCACTCCCGTGACTCCTGACCGAGCTGTGGACCTCGATACATCCGATGAGTCTTACACTGAAGCACCCAGACATCCTCCAAAGGGACGAAGTCCCGGAAGAAGGTCAAAGGACAGTCCAGGAAAGAAGGGCGAGAGTCCCAGCGGTCCAGCGGAGAGTCCCTTGAAACAAGTGGGTGAAAGACAAAGTCCTGGAAAGATGAGCAAGTTGAGAGAGAGTCCACAACGCACGGAAATAATGAGAGAAAGTCCGGAGAGACAATCAAGGCAGAGTCCAAGACGCTCAGGAGTCCAGCAATCTAGTCCAGTCAGAGATTCTGCGGTCAGCAAAACGGAAAGGCCAAGCACCCATCCCCTGGAGGTTCAGCAACGACAGAGTCCAGTCAGGTTCCAAAAAGCTGGAGGCGAACCCTTGAAAAGACTGAGCGAGATACCTGTTGGCTCAGCCCGTGAGGCTCCCGACGTCTTTAAGCGTCACTCAGCTGACGTAACCCTGGCAGCGAAGGAGAGTCAAGACCTCCTGAAGCCATCGGGTCCTGTGACCGGCTACTTGAGGTCAGGAAGCCAGAGTCCCACATCAAGGGAGAGGCCACTCCAGTTGCCGGAGAGTAAACTGCTCGCCATAGCACCGATGAAAGACTCCCGACGAAGTGCCGAGTCTCTAAGGTCAATGAGTCCTGGGTCAGACAATGTGTTCTTGAGCGGCAGTCGAGAGCAGCTGGACGAGGACGCCCGACCTGCTCTCTGTGCTCAGTGTGGGGAACGACCAGCGTCGAGGGAGGGTCTTCTCAGACCATCGCCACCAGCTGGGACAGAGGCAACAGTGGAGCGACGCCTGTCCGACAGGGAGCCTTCGCGACCTCGGACCGTTGGTCATCGCGCCAAGTCGGAGGAGAGAAACTCGTTCTCTAAGGACTGGGGGTAAGTTGCTGTAAGATATTGTCATACGTCATTGTAGGATCACATCACTCACTCATTAGTCTGACTGTGGGGTCACATCACTTTAAGAAAGACCGCGTCTTTGGCATTAGATTCTACTCATTCTGACCGTGGACCATAGATTTTTAAGAAAAGAGATGGAGCCTTTGACAATGAAAAGATACCATAATCTAATAACTGTAGAGTAGAAAAACATTAGTCGGGATATCAGTATGTGATGTACTCCAGTGATAGATTGCTGCCTAAGTGTTGTTCGAGATGCTGTATACATGGTTATCATAATCACCTTTATGTGTAATGTTTATCTTTATCATCAGACCAAAGACGTTCATCGTCTCAGCGCATTTCCCCTTGTTGTGTCAGTGAGTTATGATCGCTGGTGTCGCATACAAGACCTGCGTCCTAGCTGATGTTCTCCCCACCGCAGGATGACGCCCATCAGCCTGGAGCTGGGGGACTCGCCGCGCCATGACAGCGACGACGACGAGAAAGGCGTGTATCTGGACCCCTACCGCGCCTCCCCCTGGGTGTACGTGGCACCCAGCGACGAGGCCAAGGTGAGCAAGCAGGTCCGGCCAGCACGAGTGCTGGCGCTCAGGAGTTGCCTCACTGTCACATCAAACATTACCTGACTCATCTCGCCTAATGATCATTATAATCATAATTATATACATAGGAATAATCAGAGAGGTAGGGCTGGAGGATACAGTCTTAAAATTTCAGGATACAGTCTTAAAATTTCAGGATACAGTCCTAAAATTTCAGGATACAGTCTTAAAATTTCAGGATACAGTCCTAAAATTTCAGGATACAGTCTTAAAATTTCAGGACATAGTCTTAAAATTTCAGGATACAGTCTTAAAATTTCAGGACATAGTCTTACAATTTCAGGATACAGTCTTAAAATTTCAGGATACACTCTTAAAATTTCAGGATACAGTCTTAAAATTTCAGGATACAGTCTTAAAATTTCAGGACATAGTCTTACAATTTCAGGATACAGTCTTAAAATTTCAGGATACAGTCTTAAAATTTCAGGACGCAGTCTTAAAATTTCAGGACACAGTCTTAAAATTTCAGGATACAGTCCTAAAATTTCAGGATACAGTCTTAAAATTCTAGGATACAGTCTTAAAATTTCAGGACATAGTCTTAAAATTTCATGATACAGTCATAAAATTTCAGGATACAGTCTTACAATTTCAGGACATAGTCTTAAAATTCCAGGACATAGTCTTAAAATTTCAGGATACAGTCTTAAAATTTCAGGACATAGTCTTAAAATTTCAGGATACAGTCTTAAAATTTCAGGATACAGTCTTAAAATTTCAGGACACAGTCTTAGAATTTCAGGATACAGTCTTAAAATTTCAGGATACAGTCTTAAAATTTCAGGATACAGTCTTAAAATTTCAGGATACAGTCTTGAAATTTAAGGATATTGTCTTAAAATTTAAGGATACAGTCTTAAAATTTCAGGACAGTCTTAAAATTTCAGGATACAGTCTTAAAATTTCAGGATACAGTCTTAAAATTTCAGGACACAGTCTTAAAATTTCAGGACACAGTCTTAAAATGTCAGGATACAGTCTTAAAATTTCAGGACAGTCTTAAAATTTCAGGACACAGTCTTCAAATTTCAGGAATCTTGTTGATAACAATGAGGTGTTGCGACATTTCTAGCAGGGTTTGTTCAGAGGCCAACCCTAAAAGGCTCTGCTGCTTCTTGACGGAGTAAGACGTTAGTGTTCTATTCAGTATCCAAAATCTTCTGGCCACAAATTTAACAGTTCACATGACGTGTTGTAGTCCACGACAAATTCATCGTAAAGAGGATGAACTGTCGAAATATAGAAATGCTGATCACAAACGGATGGGTTAGTGCAATGAAGTCCTCCATGGTAATGAGGGCAATACAAGAATGTCCAAAAGGATTTTCAGCTCACTCCAGCGATGCTCTGAGGGTCGCCCATGACGTTCAACCAAGACTGATGATTCGTCTATAATCACCATACTTGGCAGTTTTAATTAGCGTCCACCACCACCTCAACAGTCACTCACCACCGGATCAAGTGCGCGTGATATACGCCTCGTCCCGCCACTAGTGCAAAAGGTGGGCAGCATCAGCTAATAACCAGAGCACCTTCACGTGTTCGCATCCCAAGTTGCGACGCTCCAACTATGTGTGCTGGAGAATCTCCCATGTTATCCAGACCTCCCAGATAATTAATCACTCAGGCGCTACTTGCTCTGGTAGAGATCTACCGACACCGTGAAGTAGAAATAAGGGGTAGATGGTAGGATCAAGTAGGGCGGGCAAAATGGTACCTCGAGGATATCTACGTCATCATGGATGGTTGGTGGACCATCCTAGGACAGTGACGTGCAGTGACTGACTGTGATAATGTATGTCTGGGAGACCAATGCTGGAGCAGTGACGTGC
This sequence comes from Panulirus ornatus, assembly GCF_036320965.1. Lineage (NCBI taxonomy): Eukaryota > Metazoa > Arthropoda > Malacostraca > Decapoda > Palinuridae > Panulirus > Panulirus ornatus. The sequence goes on along the minus strand of NC_092286.1, from coordinate 23,099,913 downwards.
AGTGACTGACTGTCATTATGCATGTCTAGGAGACCAGTGCTGGAGCAGTGACGTGCAGTGACTGACTGTGATAATGCATGTCTGGGGGACCAATGCTGGAGCAGTGACGTGCAGTGACTGACTGTGATTATGCATGTCTGGGAGACCAGTGCTGGAGCAGTGACGTGCAGTGACTGACTGTGGTAATGCATGTCTGGGAGACCAGTGTTGGAGCAGTGACGTGCAGTGACTGACTGTGGTAATGCATGTCTGGGAGACCAGTGCTGGAGCAGTGACGTGCAGTGACTGACTGTGATAATGCATGTCTGGGGGACCAGTGCTGGAGCAGTGACGTGCAGTGACTGACCACTGTGATTCCCCTGTTGCAGGTGTGGCGTCGGGACGAGGGTTCGCCTAGCCCCATGCCCGACAATCTCAGAATACCCGGGTTCGATGATCATCCTGAACCCGAAGCCGTGCTTCGCTCCACGCCTGATCCCGGGCAAGACGCCGCGCAGGACACCGCGCAGGAGCCTGCGCAAGACACTGCGCAGGACCAGCAAGACAAGAAGGCCGAAGTGGAGGAAGAGAAACAAAGTCAGAAAGACAAAGGTAAGTTTGCGTCACCTGACTTACGAGTTGTGGGAGGCGGTTCAAGCCAGGTGAGGCAGGCTGTCGTAAACCAGCAGGTCGCAAGAGACGCAAAGTGAGGCAGGCTGTCGTAAACCAGCAGGTCGCAAGACTCGCAAGCCGGTGCATGCGTCGCAAAGCAGCGGGTCACCAGAGTCGCAGGGTGAAGCAGGTGTCGTAAACCAAAGGTCATGAGAGTCGCACAGTAACGCATGCGTCGTAATCCAGGGGTTACAAGAGTCGTAAAGGTGATGAATGTGTCGTAAACCAAGGGTTATAAGAGTCGTAAAAGCGATGCATGCGTTGTAGCCAAGCAGTCATAGGAGTCATAAGCTACAAGGCTTGACGTATTTCCTGTTGCGTAAGCCAGATCAAGCCCGTCGTAAACTAGCGATGCGACCTGAAGTAAACCAGTAAGAGAACTCACTCGCAGCCACTTACAACAACCGTTGGGCTCTTAGTAAACTGGCCTGTCAAGAGCAGTGGTAGGAAGCGTCGTAAACTCAGTCGTAGACCCGTGATACGACCCGTCGTATACTCAAGTCGTAAACCAGCTTTAGAGTCGGCTGTAAATGAATGATAACACTTACACCTGCGTGGTGATGCAGGTAAGTTCGAATCCTGGTTCTGGCAATCGGTCCACAGTCCACTCAGCTGTTCATCCACCCTCAGAGGTTGGTCGATGAGATGGCTACCTAACACAGTCTTGGGTATATATATATATATATATATATATATATATATATATATATATATACATATATATATATATATATATATATATATATATATATATATATATATATATATATATATATTCATATTATTCGCCATCTCCCGCGTTAGCGAGGTAGCGTTAAGAACAGAGGACTGAGCCTTTAAGGGAACTCCTCACTTGGCCCCCTTCTCTGTTCCTTCTTTTGGAAAATCAAAAACGAGAGGGGAGGATTTCCAGCCTTATATATATATATATATATATATATATATATATATATATATATATATATATATATATATATATATATATATATATATATATATATATATATATATATATATATATCCCTGGGGATAGAGGAGAATGAATACTTCCCACGTATTCCTTGTGTGTCGTAGAAAGCGACTAAAAGGGAAAGGAGCGGGAGGGCTGGAAATCCTCCCCTCTCGTTTTTGATTTTTCCAAAAGAAGGAACAGAGAAGGGGGCCAAGTGAGGATATTTCCCTCTGAGGATCAGTCCTGTGTTATCAACGATATCTCACCAACGCGGGAATTTGCGAAGATGTATGGAAGATGATATATATATATATATATATATATATATATATATATATATATATATATATATATATATATATATATATATTTGAAAGGATCACAATTTTGCGCGTGATCAAGATATACCTATAAGTCCACGGGGAAAATGAAACACGAAAAGTTCCCAAGTGCACTTTCGTGTAATAATCACATCATCAGGGGAGAAACAAGAGAGAAATATAACAGTCAGTTGATATACATCGAAGAGACGAAGCTAGGACGCCATTTGGTAAACATGTGATCATTACACGAAAGTGCACTTGGGAACTTTTCGTGTTTCATTTTCCCCGTGGACTCATAGGAATATATATATATATATATATATATATATATATATATATATATATATATATATATATATATATATATAGATTGGGGAAGGGCAGTGTGGTTTCAGAAGTGGTAGAGGATGTGTGGATCAGGTGTTTGCTTTGAAGAATGTATGTGAGAAATACTTAGAAAAGCAAATGGATTTGTATGTAGCATTTATGGATCTGGAGAAGGCATATGATAGGGTTGATAGAGATGCTCTGTGGAAGGTATTAAGAATATATGGTGTGGGAGGAAAGTTGTTAGAAGCAGTGAAGAGTTTTTATCGAGGATGTAAGGCATGTGTACGTGTAGGAAGAGAGGAAAGTGATTGGTTCTCAGTGAATGTAGGTTTGCGGCAGGGGTGTGTGATGTCTCCATGGTTGTTTAATTTGTTTATGGATGGGGGTGTTAGGGAGGTAAATGCAAGAGTTTTGGAAAGAGGGGCAAGTATGAAGTCTGTTGGGGATGAGAGAGCTTGGGAAGTGAGTCAGTTGTTGTTCGCTGATGATACAGCGCTGTGGCTGATTCATGTGAGAAACTGCAGAAGCTGGTGACTGAGTTTGGTAAAGTGTGTGGAAGAAGAAAGTTAAGAGTAAATGTGAATAAGAGCAAGGTTATTAGGTACAGTAGGGTTGAGGGTCAAGTCAATTGGGAGGTGAGTTTGAATGGAGAAAAACTGGAGGAAGTGAAGTGTTTTAGATATCTGGGAGTGGATCTGGCAGCGGATGGAACCATGGAAGCGGAAGTGGATCATAGGGTGGGGGAGGGGGCGAAAATTCTGGGGGCCTTGAAGAATGTGTGGAAGTCGAGAACATTATCTCGGAAAGCAAAAATGGGTATGTTTGAAGGAATAGTGGTTCCAACAATGTTGTATGGTTGCGAGGCGTGGGCTATGGATAGAGTAGTGCGCAGGAGGATGGATGTGCTGGAAATGAGATGTTTGAGGACAATGTGTGGTGTGAGGTGGTTTGATCGAGTGAGCAACGTAAGGGTAAGAGAGATGTGTGGAAATAAAAAGAGCGTGTTTGAGAGAGCAGAAGAGGGTGTTTTGAAGTGGTTTGGGCACATGGAGAGAATGAGTGAGGAAAGATTGACCAAGAGGATATATGTGTCGGAGGTGGAGGGAACGAGGAGAAGAGGGAGACCAAATTGGAGGTGGAAAGATGGAGTGAAAAAGATTTTGTGTGATCGGGGCCTGAACATGCAGGAGGGTGAAAGGAGGGCAAGGAATAGAGTGAATTGGAGCGATGTGGTATACCGGGGTTGACGTGCTGTCAGTGGATTGAATCAATGCATGTGAAGCGGCTGGGGTAAACCATGGAAAGCTGTGTAGGTGTGTATATTTGCGTGTGTGGACGTATGTATATACATGTGTATGGGGGTGGGTTGGGCCATTTCTTTCGTCTGTTTCCTTGCGCTACCTCGCAAACGCGGGAGACAGCGACAAAGTATAATAAAATAATATAAATATATATATATATATATATATATATATATATATATATATATATATATATATATATATATAATCCCTGGAGATAGGGGAGAAAGAATACTTCCCACGTATTCCCTGCGTGTCGTAGAAGGCAACTAAAAGGGAAGGGAGCGAGGAGCTGGAAATCCTCCCCTCTTGTTTTTTTTTTCTCCCAAAGAAGGAACAGAGAAGGGGGCCAGATGAGGATGTTCCCTCAAAGGCCCAGTCCTCTGTTCTTAACGCTACCTCGCTAATGCGGGAAATGGGGCGAATAGTATGAAAGAAAAAAAAAAAAAATATATATATATATATATATATATATATATATATATATATATATATATATATATATATATTGTAGTGTTAATGAGACAGCCTTGATTAGGGCCTCAGTTGCCCGTTCCGCCTCAGCTAACGTGAAAATATAATCGCAAATTACTTATAGAACCTAACAGATATGCTACAGGGTCTGACGTAAACCATAATTGGACCTGTCGTAAACCAGTAATAGCACCCGTCGTAAACGAAGTAATGCACCCGATACATTCCTGTCATACGACCCAGTGGAGATAAGTTACGATGCCCCTAGCGTCGGCCAGTGAACAGACCTGTCGGAAAAAAACTAGTGCCAGAGAGTTTGCCTTATAGCCTGTCGTAAACTAGATACGAGTCTGTCGTAAACTGATCACGGGACGCTCGCATGCCACTTGCACGTCCGTCGTAGGCCGGGTACAGGACAGTTCGAGAATCCAATAACAGAACTTGTTATACACCTTTTACGAAGACCATCGGAAACCTTGTCTTTGGCTCCCTATAAACGACTGCCTTCATCGTAAGGCAGTCGTAAAGCCGGTCGTAAGCCTCTGGAACAACTCATCGTAATCCGGTAACAGAGGTTGTCGTAAGTCGTACATAGAGGCATAGAAAGCCGATAATGCAATCCTTGTTCTATATGGTCCGTCAGAATGCCATGATACGGTTGGTTTTGTACGCCAAATATATATATATATATATATATATATATATATATATATATATGTATATATATATATTTTTTTTTTTTTTTTTTTTTTTTTTTTTTTTTTTTGTCGCTGTCTCCCGCGTCTGCGAGGTAGCGCAAGGAAACAGACGAAAGAAATGGCCCAACCCCCCCCCCCCCCATACACATGTACATACACACGTCCACACACGCAAATATACATACCTACACAGCTTTCCATGGTTTACCCCGGACGCTTCACATGCCTTGGTTCAATCCACTGACAGCACGTCAACCCCGGTATACCACATCACTCCAATTCGCTCTATTTCTTGCCCTCCTTTCACCCTCCTGCATGTTCAGGCCCCGATCACACAAAATCCTTTTCACTCCATCTTTCCACCTCCAATTTGGTCTCCCTCTTCTCCTCGTTCCCTCCACCTCCGACACATATATCCTCTTGGTCAATCTTTCCTCACTCATTCTCTCCATGTGCCCAAACCATTTCAAAACACCCTCTTCTGCTCTCTCAACCACGCTCTTTTTATTTCCACACATCTCTCTTACCCTTACGTTACTTACTCGATCAAACCACCTCACACCACACATTGTCCTCAAGCATCTCATTTCCAGCACATCCATCCTCCTGCTCACAACTCTATCCATAGCCCACGCCTCGCAACCATACAACATTGTTGGAACCACTATTCCTTCAAACATACCCATTTTTGCTTTCCGGGATAATGTTCTCGACTTCCACACATTTTTCAAGGCTCCCAAAATTTTCGCCCCCTCCCCCACCCTATGATCCACTTCCGCTTCCATGGTTCCATCCGCTGACAGATCCACTCCCAGATATCTAAAACACTTCACTTCCTCCAGTTTTTCTCCATTCAAACTCACCTCCCAATTGACTTGACCCTCAACCCTACTGTACCTAATAACCTTGCTCTTATTCACATTTACTCTTAACTTTCTTCTTCCACACACTTTACCAAACTCAGTCACCAGCTTCTGCAGTTTCTCACATGAATCCGCCACCAGCGCTGTATCATCAGCGAACAACAACTGACTCACTTCCCAAGCTCTCTCATCCCCAACAGACTTCATACTTGCCCCTCTTTCCAAAACTCTTGCATTTACCTCCCTAACAACCCCATCCATAAACAAATTAAACAACCATGGAGACATCACACACCCCTGCCGCAAACCTACATTCACTGAGAACCAATCACTTTCCTCTCTTCCTACACGTACACATGCCTTACATCCTCGATAAAAACTTTTCACTGCTTCTAACAACTTGCCTCCCACACCATATATTCTTAATACCTTCCACAGAGCATATATATATATATATATATATATATATATATATATATATATATATATATATATATATATATATATATATATATATTCCTATGAGTCCACGGGGAAAATGAAACACGATAAGTTCCCAAGTGAACTTTCGTGTAATGATCACATCATCAGGGGAGACACAAGAGAGAAATATAAGTCAGCTGATATACATCGAAGAGACGATGTATATCAACCGACTGTTATATTTCTCTCTTGTGTCTCCCCTGATGATGTGATTATTACACGAAAGTGCACTTGGGAACTTATCGTGTTTCATTTTCCCCGTGGACTCATAGGAATATCTTGATAACGCGCAAAATTGTGATCCTTTCCAATATATATATATATATATATATATATATATATATATATATATATAAGGTTTGTCGTGTGCCAGGTATGTGGTTCGTTGTATGAAAAAGGAACGCATTAAGCCAGTTATAAGATCTTTTCTAAGCCAGGTATAAGACTCTTTCTCAGCCAGTTATAACACCTTTTTTAGACAGTTATAAGACCCTTTCTAATCCAGTTATAAGACTTACTAAACCACTTATAAAACCTTTTCCAAGCAAATTATAAGAACTTTTCTAAGCCAGTTATAAGACCTTTTCTAAGCCAGTTAATAGACCTTTTCTAAGCCAGTTAATAGACCCTTTCTAAACCAGTTAATAGACCTTTTCTAAGCCAGTTAATAGACCCTTTCTAAGCCAGTTATAAAACTCTTCCTAAGCCAGTTATAAGAACATTTCTAAGCCAGTTATAAGACCTTTTCTAAGCCAGCTGTAAGACCTTTTCTAAGCCAGTTATAAAACCTTTTTTAAGGCAGTTATAAGACTCTTTCTAAGCTTGTTATAAGACTCTTTCTAAGCCACTTATAAGACCTTCTCTAAGCCAGGTATAAGACTCTTAAGCTAGTTATAAGATCCTTCATTTGCCAGTTATTGACCCTTTATATGCCAGCCATAAGGCCCTACGTAAACCAGTTATAAGACCATTCTTAAGCCAGGTATAAGACTCTTCATAAATCAGTTATAAGACCCTTCATAAACCAATCATAAGACCCATTTAATCCAGTTATAAGACCCTTCTTAAACCAATTACAAGACCTTTCATAAGTAAATCATATAACCCTTCATAAGCCAGTTATAACACCATCTTAAGCCAGTTATAACACCATTCTTAAGCCAGTTATAACACCATTCTTAAGCCAGTTATAACACCATTCTTAAGCCAGTTATAACACCATTCTTAAGCCAGTTATAACACCATTCTTAAGCCAGTTATAACACCATTCTTAAGCCAGTTATAACAACATTCTTAAGTCAGTTATAACACCATTCTTAAGTCAGTTATAACACCATTCTTAAGTCAGTTATAACACCATTCTTAAGTCAGTTATAACACCATTCTTAAGCCAGTTATAACACCATTCTTAAGCCAGTTATAACACCATTCTTAAGCCAGTTATAACACCATTCTTAAGCCAGTTATAACACCATTCTTAAGTCAGTTATAACACCATTCTTAAGTCAGTTATAACACCATTCTTAAGTCAGTTATAACACCATTCTTAAGCCAGCTATAACACCATTCTTAAGCCAGTTATAACACCATTCTTAAGCCAGCTATAACACCATTCTTAAGCCAGCTATAACACCATTCTTAAGTCAGTTATAACACCATTCTTGAGCCAGTTATAACACCATTCTTAAGCCAGTTACAAGACCTGTCCTATACCCGTAATGACAGCCACCATCAGCCAGTCATAATGACCGTGGTTAGGTAGTTCTGAGGCTGGTCACAAGCAAGTCCTGGTAGCCAGGTACAGAGGGCACTGTGCCTCATCGTATGTTGGATTACGACTCAGGTGTAGGGTGTCGAGCGAACCACCTCTAGGATGTAAAGTGAACCATCTGTAGGACGTAAAGCGAGCCACCTGTAGGACGTGTAGAGAGTCAGGTGTAGGACGTAAAGTGAACCATCTGCAGGACGTAAAGCGAGCCACCTGTAGGACGTGAAGCGAGCCAGTTGTAGGACGTAAAGTGAACCATCTGTAGGACGTAAAGCGAGCCACCTGTAGGACGTGAAGCGAGTCAGGTGTAGGACCGTAAAGTGAACCACCTGCAGGACGTAAAGTGAACCAACTGTAGGACGTAAAGCGAACCTACTATAGGACGTAAAGTGAACCGCCCGTTTGATGGACGCAAAGCGAGTCAGGTGTAAGACGTACACCGAGCCGGTTGTCGGTGACTTTGCGTCTTTCGCAGTGTCCAGTTTGCATGAGACGTAACGCAGTTGCATAGGAAGTCGTAAGTCGGAAGTAAGGTCATCTGTCAGCGACGGACCTTGTGTCGTAACTCAGCTTAAAGAGTCGCAATCACTTGTTACGTGTCCGGTACTCTGCAAGGTCTGCAGGTCATCGAAGGCCATGTTTCTTTTAGAACGATCAGAGTTTCTTCACCTGTTCCTGGTGCTATCTCGCTAACGCGGGAAACGGCGATCAAGTTTGAAAGCAAATTTGTAAGAAGGTTTTGGTGAACCACGCCTGATGCGCCCAGTTGGTAATATGCTTTTGATAAAGACTTCTTTAGCTTAAATAGTCGACCTGAATATTTTTCACTACTAGAAATAAATAGACTTCTTATATCACTAATGATAATTAATCTTAATTATTTTATTTCCCATTACTTCCAGACTGACCACTTCCTTACCCTCTGTCGGCAACCCTAACACAGCACCACCCACCATCTCCTAACCCTTATTACCTATCCCACCAGCAGCCTAGCTACCACTATCCTCACTTTTACTGTCTCTCTACCCACCAGTATCCTATCCAGAGCCACTTACCCCACTGACTCCTTCCTCCTGTGTCCATTTCAGACACGACTCACCACTTCTCTTTCCAGCAGCTCTCCATTCATCCATTCCAGTACGTCTCAAGTCACCCTTTCCAGTAGGTCCCACGTCACCCATTCCAGTACGTCTCAAGTCACTCTTTCAGTAGCTCTCCGTTTACCCATTCCAGTAGCTCTGAAGTCAACCTTTCCAGGAGCTCATAAGTCACCCCATTCCAGTGGCTCTCAAGTCGGTCACCCTTCCATGAGCTTTCAAGTCACCCTTTCCAGTAGGTCTCAAGTCACCCTTTCCAGTAGATCTCAAGTCACCCTTTCCAGCAGTTTTCAAGTCACCCTTTCCGTTAACTCTCAAGTCAGACCTTTCCAGTAGCTCTCAAGTCACCCTTCCAGTAGCTCTCAAGTCATGACTTCCTCACCAGTATCACACTAGCAAAGCCCAGACCCTTCCAAACCACCATCTCTTTTCCCACACTCCCTCAGGAAGCACCTCTTCCCTCCACACCACTACATAAACCTCCCACCTCTCTCCCTGACGCCTTCAGGCCGCGAACTCTGCTCACTACAGCTCAGCGTACTGCCTCCCGAACACAGATCTTCAACCTGTTGTCACCCTGTCTCCCACCAGCTCCCTTTCCACACCTTCTTTGCCCTCCATTTCCAGACCCTTAACCTCCCTACCCAAGATCATCCTACCAACAGCTTCCCTGTCGACCATCTCCTCATCCAGTGCCATAAAACCCGCATTATCCACACACACACACACACACACACACACACACAACGCTATCGCATCCACCACCACCCAGCCCAGTGATTCCCCAAGCCTGGCCTTCACATCGCAAAAGCTCACTGCCATGTCGTCCACAGGCAGAAGAGAGTCGGTGGAGTCGACGTGCAGTGAGAAGGAATTCCGCCGCCGGTACCAGGCCATCACGCACAGGATGGTCCACCGGAAGGCCTCCGTGGAGATGTACCGTCGCCTGGTGCAGGCCACCTTTCGTGAGTACCTCTCTGGGTGTCCTCAGCACACACTGACCACACCTTCCCTTCCTACCCACTGGAGGTGACTGAGTCATTCACCAGACTCAGGGATACTTATATAACGAGAACCCTCTAAGTGTTGTGCTATTCTCATGGCAGAACACATCAGTCTTTGATGCACGAGGTAACTGCAATACATAACGAATCAGTTTCACTTCCTTTGGATAACTCGTCACTTCAGTGTGTCCGCTGTTGTGAGGGTGTCGTCCCGTGTTGCTGGGAGACATTCCTTGTATCATTTACTTCAGCTGGTCCCTCCCTCACAACCCCTGCAGCTCGGCTTTCACGTGATGAGACTCGTCCACATCTCGTGTGTGTGATGCTGGGCATGAACCAACATCTTTAAGAGAGCTTTCAGTCCTAAAGAATAACTCTACAATCCTTATTTACATATGTGACGACCCATCATATTCTGTAGTTATAAGAGCCTAGGGTATGGTAAAGGCACTCTGTGTATTTGGCAACATATTGATGTAGGTAACGTCTTCTACATGGAGCCAGAATGTTCCAGCACGTGTTGATAATATCAAGCAACAATCCATCCTGCCTCTGGAGCTGGTGGATATGAGCGTTTTCCATCCATTGCATCCCCAGGGGGTAAGACGACTTGCCCCGAAGGGCTTTTGTGTGATGTTGGCAGAGTAGGAAGATAAAGACCTCTCTTGCTGGGTCCCTGTAACATGGTCAGGAAGACCTGTCCCTGGGAGGTTTTCGTGACACGTTCACACGACAGATAGAAAGGGATCCTGGTCTGAGGGGCTGCTGGGGGAACGCTAAGGAACGCCACAGGTAAGTCAGAGCAAACTTGACACACTTTACATAGCCAGTATTCTAATGGGCACTTCCACACTTTCCAGTCACTTGCAAGCATGTCTTACCGTCATTAATAAATGAATCAAGCATGAGCGTTAGGGATATACTTCGTCAGGAGAACTTATGCGATTTCAACGCACGTACTTGATAAAGAACGTCATCTGTTTATCAACAGTCGAAATTAGCACTTCTCTATACACCCATCATGCACATGTGTGCAAATACATGCAGGGAAAATCATTCTCAAGTCGTCCTAGTGTTATCTTTAAAGACCTGATCTCCCCTTTCTCCTGGAGGATGAGAATGACTTGTTTCCTTCCGAAATTCGTCATCCCTTTTGGCTTTCTTATTGTTCCTCCATTTTGACCTGCCTGTTTAAATCGGCGCACACCCTGATGTAGACCTCTCTTCTTTTAATTTTTCGCATTACTATGAAGGTATAATCTCTTTATTCATACGTCATTGGACATCTCTTTATTCATACGTCATTGGACATCTCTTTATTCATACGTCATGGGACATCTCTTTATTCATACGTCATTGGACATCTCTTTATTCATACGTCATTGGACATCTCTTTATTCATACGTCATGGGACATCTCTTTATTCATACGTCATGGGACATTTCTTTATTCATACGTCATTGGACATTTCTTTATTCATACGTCATGGGACATTTCTTTATTCATACGTCATGAGACATTTCTTTTTTTTTTTTTGCAAACATTTCCTGTGCTTGACGTAGGACGGCTGTAAATCCCATAGCTTTCCTGGACTGAAGAATTCCTTTCCAGTTTACTACATAAATGTAAATCTTTCCCACTGAGGCTAGGCTTCCCTGAATCTAATGTTGTATTGGCCGGCCTCTTCTATTTTTTTTTTTTGTCTCGCAAAATCCTTACTTATCCTACCGAAGGAGATCCTTTTATCGGCCTCCCACAGCGCTAATGAAGACAGCTTCGTCCACAGGATGGAAATCCTGGTCAAGAAGAAGTGTGATGTGTGAGAATACGGTCCCAGCTGGTCTACCGTCCTCCAGTGTGTATCAGTGTAGCTACATGGTATTTAAGTCTCAGTGTATTGGTAAGATGACTATATACTTCCGGGTTCGAATCCCAGAGCATCAAGGCCGACCATTTACGGATAAACCAATCAGTAGGAAATCATCCCCTCTTCTCTCTGTTGCCTCAGTTTACAGAGGGACTTGACAACTTTGGAAACTTCATACCTTGACCACCAAGCCACACAGAGGCCACACCTTCATCGTGCTCTACAGTGGGGTTCCCCAGGCAACTGTTCTTTCTCCATCTCTCTTCAGTTTCTTCTCTCATGACCTGTCTTCGCCTCCAGCTTACCACAAAGTGAAAGTCGACTCACATTGCAGACGACCTCACAGTGACATAGCATTACCATACACCACAGACGACTATAAACATACAGCAGTGTTATGCAAGAGCCTCTCTCTCTCTCTCTCTCTCTCTCTCTCTCTCTCTCTCTCTCTCTCTCTCTCTCTCTCTCTCTCGTCTGAACTCTGGACAGCACCCACGTCTGACTCACCATATCACAGGATCCCTCATGTGGCTACTGCACCCAAGACAAGAGATACCTATTCCTCGGCTAACCTTGCACTCTCACCTCTTGAAACCAAACAAACATTACAGTTCTTGACCAGGGTTTTCATCCTTTGGACGAAGCAGTCTTCATTAGCGCCGTGGGAGCCCAGTAGAAGAGGCCGGCCAATACAACATTAGAGCGAAGGAAGCCTGACCTCAGAGGGAAATATTCTGTAGCCAGTTTCGTCATTTTGGTTCTATTGGCCAAGCTGTTCTTACCAACGGATGATGCGGGAACATGTATGGCTCTGCCTTCATGGTAGCCAGTAACTTGTTGTTTGAGGATGGAAGGAGAGGCGGGGGGATAAGTTTACAGTTTAGTTTACCAAAGTGAGAGTCTGTGAGTTTACAAGGGAGCTCCTTGGCTATGGTTTACAAGGGAGCTCCCTGGCTATGGTTTACAGGGGAGGATATTTCAATAGCTGGAGCAGATTTGGTAAAACTTCATCACTAAAGTTTACATTTATGTGACACTGTGTCACATTTGAGATCAGACTAGTGGTGTAGCGTTCCTGGCCGTGACGCCTTCACGGGCCCGCCCAGGGTCGAACGCATAGGTTCCAATCCTGGTTAGCGGCAGTCGGTCCACAGTCAACCCAGCTCTTCATCCACCCTTAGGAGTTGGTCGTTGGAGCGGGTACCTGGCTCAGCTGCCAGAGCCGTCTCAGCTGACTTTATAAAAGGAAATGTCGGGTTTCTGTAGATTGACGAACTAGACGAATCGTATGACTTTTCAGCAAGAATAAACTTGGAATGTAATTCACCATTGGTCCAGACACGCTATAAACCCCCTGTTTTAAGAAATTGCCTGTTAGTATGACTTAGAAAATAAGAAAATACGGTTTAAGGATTTCAAAACCAGTGATGTATCATAATCAACAGCAATTATAGAGTAATGGTCTGGATTAGGGAGCGCTAAAAGCGCTCGAATCATAGCCGGATTCAGATGGCTGCATCTGTGGAGAGTCGGTCTGAGAGGTTAGGCGTCTACGGTCGAAGGCTTAAGCGACGAGGAGGAGGAGGCAGCCACCACCTCACTGAGGCGAAGACAATTTCGCTGTGGCATCTGACTGGTCTGCGGAGCCCCGCGTTGGTTGCCTCGCCAGCGAGATGAAGACTGAATTTCACGAATCCCTTCGACCATGCGAGGAAAATACACTGCCAGGAGGAAAAGTCGTCAGTATTTTCCATCCTTTTCTTCCCTCGTTCATGTGTGTGCTGCATCGCAAAAGGTGACCCACTATGCCCTTCTTTTTTTTTCTTAGCCAGATAATCACTTGGTTCTGGAATGACGACATCCAGAAAAACCACTGCAGGAGGACCTCCCTCCGTGTCTCGACTGACCCCACTCGTCTTCTTGTGAAAGACCTTACACTATGTCTCCTTTGACGTTCCCCTGATGTGTGGGGTGACCGACAGATTATTCACAAAATTCCCTGAAGCCACAGCTACTGACGCTGATGAAGACGTCTTGCCGAGATCCCTATATATATATATATATATATATATATATATATATAGAGATCCTTGGGGCTGGGGAGAAATTATACTTCTCACGTATTCCCTGCGTGTCGTAGAAGGCAACTAAAATGGGAAGGAGCGGGGAATGGAAATCCCCCGTTCCCATTTTTTAATTTTCCAAAAGAGGGAACAGAGAAGGGGGCCAAGTGAGGATACTCCCTCTAAGGCCCAGTCCTCTGTTCTTAACACTACTTCGCTAACGCGGGAAACGGTGAATAACTGTGGTAATTCTCTGACCGCAGGGGAAGAGCGCTTGTATTAGTTTGATCAGCTATGATCCATTGGATCTTTAAACCTACTTACTTGGATATATATATATATATATATATATATATATATATATATATATATATATATATATATATATATATATTCGGCACTCCTGCTCAAATCTATGACATCTTGAGCAAGTTCTGACTCTTCCCAAATCTTAAGTAAAATATCACAGGATATTGTGGCTATATGTTTCATAGAAGATATCAGTCTTAATATCTTTCACTCTGGTAATCTAAGAGGATTTTCAAACGCTTCAATATCATGTTATTGTCTTGGATCCAACTTACAGAAGGACTGACACACACACTCCTGCCCGTTGTTGATGCTAGATTACTTGACCACGTAATCTATGATACTGCTATCCTGTATTTGTCGATTTGTTGACCATCAATCCTCTTTATCTAAAAACTCTTATAATCTCAATCATTAGGTCAAGTCCCAGGTCACAGGGTCACATTATCAAAAGCCAGACTGCAAGGGCATTCGACCTGACCCCAATATTTACTCTGGCCATCTTCATGAAATCATCAGAATTATACTGACTTCTGGTGGTCGTATTGATGACTAGGCACTCGTATTTTTGTTAATACCATCAAAACTGTTGCTCGTTCTGACCTCCATTGTGCAGTTGATAATCATCGAAGATAAAATCACAGGTGGAGCCAATCTGATCACCCCAAATTCTCATAAATGTTTTGTCTATGTCGCCATTGTGAACACCAACAATAGATCGGTTTCTCTGACTGTCATTAAGGCATCTTGGCCCCCTGGTGGTCATGTATGGTCATGATTATATGAGGGAGGTCCCCTCTACGCCTCGTTGAACTGGCCTCATGATGACAATTCTAGTTTCACGGGAAGGACTTAAGTTTGTACTTGGATGGCCCGAGTAAGAAACCACACGAGGGACATGCAGCTCGTGTATGGCAAATGAGGAAGCTACCAGGGTCTGTGAGGGAGACCGATAAAAGACAGAGGAACACGAATATTAAAGTTATTCTAGGAGGTGATCGAAGGTCCTGGAAACAGGATGTTCCTCAGGCCTTGAACTCATACATTCCACCGTTGTTCATGACACTCGCCGCCCACACCTGGTCCAGCCCCCGTAGGAGAGTGGAAGAGCAACATGAGAGATGTGTTATTACATATCTACCGTTACTTCTCAACGCTGCTACTGTAGCAGGTCCTCTTTGTCTTCGCATATTGCTATATTTCGTTCCTTCATTTCAGGTTTTAATGACAGTATATCTATCTATCTATCTATCTATATATATATATATATATATATATATATATATATATATATATATATATATATATATATATATATATATATATATTCCTATGGGTCCACGGGGAAAATGAAACACGATAAGTTCCCGAGTGAACTTTCGTGTAATGATCACATCATCAGGGGAGACACAAGAGAGAAATGTAACAGTCAGTTGATATACAACGAAGAGACGTAGCTAGGACGCCAGTTGGTAAACAAGTGACTACCCAAAGGAGATCGAGTGCGTTCAAGTCTGGCAACATGCGTATCATAAGATAAATCAAGTGGATAACAACGGAACTCTCGACAAATCTTATCAGAAATAAAGCTATCCACTTTGTATAGACCTTCGCTAATATCTAATATTCATGTTACAATTCCTTGTGTATCTAATGATAGAAGATTCAATGATATTTCTCGTGGTACAAGAGTTAGAGTTAATAACTGAGATAGCATTACTCCAGTCAGTACAATGATCATAATTTTTAACATAATCAAACAAGGCATTTTATTCTTGTCCTGTTCTTATACTATATTCATGTTGCTTAAGTCTAACTGAAAGATCCTTTACCATTCTGCTCAACATAAAACTTATCATAATTCTTATATGGAACTCTATAAATGCACCCTGTGGAACTTTCTGGTGAGTTCCTGATTGAAATATTCTTTTTAGTATAGAAATTAGAAGACGCAAGGAAGGAGAACACCGTGACCACCCAAGATTAGTCAAGGAACAAAAAACGGCAGAGTTGACAATAGCGTTGCTGACCATGACGCATTCAGGGGTCGCTCGGGGTTGTCTTTCAACCTAGCTGTTCATCCTGCCCTGTGAGGCTGGTTTATAAAATGGATACGTGGCTAAGGCTAAGGCGTTATCACTGGCCACAAACCTCACACTCCAGACCTGATCAACCTGATGGCAGACGTACGATGATAAGATGACGAAGCCACAAATACAATTGCTAATAATTCATCCATTTCCTTATCAGGTTAGAGATTGCTGGCTGCCAGGGTGATATATTGTGAGAAAATATTCTGTTAAGCGGGATGGCTTTGCTAGCAACATGGGAAGTATGGAGGAGGGAGATGGCAAGACAGATGGTTATACCGCTAGATAATGCCATCCGCCGTTTAGGGTGTGGTGGGCAAGGAATGCCTAGGATCTACGGGTACCTACAACGAGCTCTTGCCATGATGGCAGGGGTAACACGTGATGGTGATGAGGGAGGGTGTGGTAGCCGTGGAAGGAGGAAGTGGATGGTGGTGGTGAGAAAGGGTGATAGGGCGTGGTGATGGTAAGGTAGGGTGCGGTAGCCTCCGCAGAAGTGAGTTAATATCTCTTAATTTACCAAGATATCCCTTTAGCATTAGAAAAAAAAAAAAGAATATTCACTTGAACTTATAATTTTTAATGTTTCCGTATCGCCTCTTCAGATCTACGGACACTGGTAACACCAATGTGTATTCGGAATAAGAGAGGTCCCAAGAGGGATCCTTGGAGAACGCTAATAGTTACCTGTCCCCGTTAGATCCAGACCATTTATACATATGTCTGTTTCCTGTCTCTCAGCCATACTTTAACCCAGTTCAGAGCTTCCCTTTGTGCCTCTATGTTCTAGATACTTATCTCCGAGTGGATCTCTAGCGAGTGCCTTACTTAAATCGTGGTGAATGAAGTCATACTTTCCATCGTCGACTCCCGGATGACAACAAGGGAGATGCCTCACCTCAAGTGAAGTAGGAGAAACTGTTGCTCTCAAGCCTCTCCTCTGAGCAGAGGGCAGCTGGCAACTCTCTCAAGGTACTGTGAGTCAGGTGGAGCCCGGCAGGGAGGGAACCCGTCACCCTCACCACTGTTCCTGACATGTGCCACACACAACACACAGACCCAGCCTCGACCACAGGCATGCTGGCTCTCTTCCTTGAACACCTCAAACCTACGATCCATGCAGAGCCCCTCAATCCATACTGGGTGGCAGGGACCAGTTCTGGATGTATTACGTGCACAGCATAGTCTCCCATGGAATACTGATATACAACGACCATTGCTTGTGACTGCCGTTTTCTTCGGGATGTATTTAATATACCAGCAGCATAGACATGTCACACACCTGCCCTTGTCCACTGTATACATACGTATTGCATAGAATATCTGTTCACCACGCGAATCCTTCAGTAATCATGATGAATATCGACTTTATAAGTCTTATGAAGAAGAATATCATCTAATACTTGCGTGTATTGATGAAGATCGACTCCATAGGTCTTGTAAAGAAGAATATCATCAAATATTACCGTGTTTTAAATCGCGATTTAACTCAAGTGTTTCATGTTACTTTACGTAGATATTCTCAGCATGGCATGGATTCTATGGGACAACAAACGTTGGAACGTTTGTTCCAGACCACAATAAACGTCTGAGACGTTTGTTCCACACCACAATAAACGTTTGAGACGTTTGTTCGAAACCCCTTAAAACGTTTGAGACGTTTGTCCCAGACCACAATAAACGTTTGGGACGTTTGTGCGAGACCACAATAAACGTTTGAGACGTTTGTTCAAGACCACGATAAACGTTTGGGACGTTTGTTCGAAACCACAGTAAACAAGTGAGACGTTTGTTCAATACCACAATAAGCGATTGGGACGTTTGTTCAAAACCAGTAAACATTTGGGACGTTTGTTCGAGAACATAATAAACGTTTGAGACGTTTGTTCGATACCTCAATCAACGTTTGAGGCGTGTGTTCGACCACAATCAATGTTTGGGACGTTTGTTCGAAACTACAACAAACGTTTGAAACGTTTGTTCGAGACCACAATCAACGTTTGAGACGTTTGTGCGAGACCACAATAAACGTTTGAGACGTGTGTTCCAGACCACAATAAACGTTTGGGACGCTTGTTCGAAACCTCAATAAACATTTGGGACGTTTGCACCAAACCACAACAAACGTTTGGGACGTTTGTTCGAAACCACAACAAACGTTTGGGACGTTTGTTCGAGACCACAACAAACGTTTTGTTTGTCCCGCTTTGTTGTGTCTGTGCCACGGTGGAGGTGTTAGGCGTCCCAGGGCGTTACCTGACGCACCTGGTCAGCCTGACCTGTACCTGGTGCTCAGCCTGACCTGTACCTGATGGTCAGCGACAGGTGCCTCTGGCCGTGAGGGAGGAGGAGCCGTAGATGTGGCCCTGTGACGTCATACCAGCAGCGCCACACCCAGGAAATGTGAGGGTGGCACACACACACACACACACACACACACACACACACACACACACACACACACACACACATACGCAACACACACACACACACACACACACACACACATACACACACACACACACACACACACACACACACACACACACACAACACACACACACACACACACCTACACACACATACACACACACACACACACACACACACACACACACACACACATACAGCCTCTCTCTCTCTCTCTCTCTCTCTCTCTCTCTCTCTCTCTCTCTCTCTCTCTCTCTCTCTCTCTCTCTCCGCGGTGACGGACTGGAGGTGGAGGAGAGAGAGAGAGAGAGAGAGAGAGAGAGAGAGAGAGAG
Organism: Panulirus ornatus; assembly: GCF_036320965.1. Taxonomy (NCBI): domain Eukaryota; kingdom Metazoa; phylum Arthropoda; class Malacostraca; order Decapoda; family Palinuridae; genus Panulirus; species Panulirus ornatus. The sequence goes on along the minus strand of NC_092286.1, from coordinate 23,080,877 downwards.
AGAGAGAGAGAGAGAGAGAGAGAGAGAGCTTCGTCGGGCTGTGGAGGGGCCAATGCAGGGTGGCAGCCCGCATCCCTCAGTGTGGGGTTGTAATGGTTCAGGTCAGGTCAGGTCAGGTCAGGTCAGGTCAGGTCAAGCTAGGCCAGGTCGTCAGTGAGCGCTCACTCGGGGTTTCTTGGCTTCACTCACCATTGTACCGACCAACTGTAGTGAAAGCTCTTGTGACACTACGCAGCCTTTAAAAAACCCCGACGTAGCCTTTAAAGCCCCCGACGGAGCTTTTAAAGCCCTCGACGGAGCCTTGAAAGCCCCGGCGGAGCCTTGAAAGCCCCGACGGAGCCTTTAAAGCCCCCGACGTAGCCTTTAAAGCCCCCGACGTAGCCTTTAAAGCCCCGACGGAGCCTTTAAAACCCCCGACGGAGCCTTTAAAGCCCCCGACGGAGCCTTTAAAGTCCCGACGGAGCCTTTAAAGCCCCCGACTGAGCCTTGAAAGCCCCGGCGGAGCCTTTAAAGCCCCGACGGAGCCTTTAAAGCCCCCGACGTAGCCTTAAAACCCCCGACGCTGCCTTTAAAGCCTCCGACGTAGCCTTTAAAGCCCCGACGGAGCCTTTAAAGCCCCCGACGTAGCCTTTAAAGCCCCGACGCAGCCTTTAAAGCCCCCGACGCAGCCTTTAAAGCCCCCTAAGCAGCCTTTAAAGCCCCTGACGCAGCCTTTAGAACTCCCGACGCAGCCTTAAAAGCCCCGACGCAGCCTTTAAAGCCCCCTACGCAGCCTTTAAAGCCCCCTACGCAGCCTTTAAAGCCCCTGACGCAGCCTTTAGAATCCCCGACGAAGCCTTTAAAGCCCCCTACGCAGCCTTTAAAGCCCTCGAAATTCAGCCTTGTGCAGCGTTCTTGTACGACGCGCCCCACCGAGCAGACGTCCCGCAACGCCTTGTTGTTGTTGATGTTTACGTAAGCACAACGGTAACTGTTACAAACACGATAACATAACAGATCAAAGTTTTTAACATAACGCAACAGTAACAGAGACGGTAAAATGTAACACGGAACAAAGAACATCTGTTACAACAACGGGAATTGTTACAACGGGGAAAGGAGCCGCGATAATAACAGTAGCAGCAACAGATAAAACAAGAACAGGAACAGGAGGAAACAGTGGCATCAACGGAAACAACAGGAGAGGGCACAGCTTAGCTGTGGCAACATAGGTGATCCAGTAACAGCACAAGTAACAGTAACACAGCAACGGTTACAGTATGAACAACGGTAGCGGCAACAGTAACGCGGGTAACAGGAAGAAAAAACCACGAACAAACGGTAAGATGAACAAAGATAACAGAAATGACAACAGTAACGTGAGATACAGCAACAGTAAACACAACGGCAATAACAGTACCCAGCAAACAGCAGCAGCAACAGCAGCAACAGAACACAACCAGCTGTACACAAGAACAGCAGCAACAGAACACAACAGCAGCTGTACACAGCAACAACAGAACACAACAGCAGCTGTACACAGCAACAACAGAACACAACTGCAGCAGCTGTACACAGCAACAGCAGAACACAACAGCAGCTGTACACAGCAGCAACAGAGCACAACAGCAGCTGTACACAGCAACAACAGAACACAACAGCAGCAGCTGTACACAGCAACAGCAGAACACAACAGCAGCTGTACACAGCAACAACAGAACACAACAGCAGCAGCTGTACACAGCAACAGCAGAACACAACAGCAGCTGTACACAGCAACAGCAGAACACAACAGCAGCTGTACACAAGAACAGCAGCAACAGAACACAACAGCAGCTGTACACAGCAACAGAACACAACGGCAACTGTACACAGCAACAGAACACAACGGCAGCTGTACACAGCAACAGCAGAACACAACAGCAGCTGTACACAACAACAGCAGCAACAGAACACAACAGCAGCTGTACACAGCAACAGCAGCAACAGAACACAACGGCAGCTGTACACAGCAACAGAACACAACAACAGCTGTACACAGCAACAGAAGCACACAGCGGCGGGCGCCACCACCAGCTGTAACCCAAACACCGGAAGACGGTAAAATCATCATCATGAACAAAAACAACAAGAACAAGAGCATCGGCCACGTCATCGGTAAACAAAAACAGAGGGAACGGGGGAAGGAAGAAGAGAACAAAAACAGGCGCAACGGGAGGCGTCGGCGGCGGCGGCGGAGGAGGAGGAGAAGGAGGAGGAGGAGGCGTCTGCGGCGGCGGCGGCGGCGGAGGAGGAGGAGGAGGCGTTGGCGGCGGCGGCGGCGGCGGAGGAGGAGGAGGAGGAGGAGGCGTTGGCGGCGGCGGCGGCGGCGGCGGAGGAGGAGGAGGAGGAGGAGGTGGTATAGTAAGGTGTCGGCGCGCGTCCGTAACAGTACCAAGGTCGACGAGCCACACCCAGACCAAGGGCGCTGGGAGCCAGCCACCCGCCTCCCCCAGCGCACCGCATCCGCGACCCCTCTCAGGGACTCCTCCTCACAGCCCATCCAACCCTCTAGCCGCCGGGGGGAGGTCTAGCCTGGCCGGGCTAGGTGCGAGGACGTGGATAGGGTCAGACGAAGACCCTCTGTGACTCCCCGGTAGCGCAAGAGGGACTCTGTGGGGAGGATTGTGTGGTAGGGCTCTGTGGTGAGGATTGTGTGGTGGGGCTCTGTGGTGAGGATTGTGTGGTGGGGCTCTGTGGTGAGGATTGTGTGGTAGATCTCTGTGGTGAGGATTGTGTGGTGGGGCTCTGTGGTGAGGATTGTGTGGTGGGGCTCTGTGGTGAGGATTGTATGGTAGGGCTCTGTGGTGAGGATTGTATGGTAGGGCTCTGTGGTGAGGATTGTATGGTAGGGCTCTGTGGTGAGGATTGTATGGTAGGACTCTGTGGTGAGGACTGTATGGTAGGGCTCTGTGGTGAGGATTGTATGGTAGGGCTCTGTGGTGAGGATTGTATGGTAGGGCTCTGTGGTGAGGATTGTATGGTAGGGCTCTGTGGTGAGGATTGTATGGTAGGACTCTGTGGTGAGGATTGTATGGTAGGGCTCTGTGGTGAGGATTGTGTGGTAGGGCTCTGTGGTGAGGATTGTGTGGTAGGGCTCTGTGGTGAGGATTGTGTGGTAGGGCTCTGTGGTGAGGATTGTGTGGTAGGACTCTGTGGTGAGGATTGTGTGGTAGGGCTCTGTGGTGAGGATTGTATGGTAGGGTTCTGTGGTGAGGATTGTATGGTAGGGCTCTGTGGTGAGGATTGTGTGGTAGGGCTCTGTGGTGAGGATTGTATGGTAGGGCTCTGTGGTGAGGATTGTGTGGTAGGGCTCTGTGGTGAGGATTGTGTGGTAGGGCTCTGTGGTGAGGATTGTATGGTAGGGCTCTGTGGTGAGGATTGTGTGGTGAGGATTGTGTGGTAGGGCTCTGTGGTGAGGATTGTATGGTAGGGCTCTGTGGTGAGGATTGTGTGGTAGGGTTCTGTGGTGAGGATTGTATGGTAGGGCTCTGTGGTGAGGATTGTGTGGTAGGGCTCTGTGGTGAGGATTGTGTGGTAGGACTCTGTGGTGAGGATTGTGTGGTAGGGCTCTGTGGTGAGGATTGTATGGTAGGGCTCTGTGGTGAGGATTGTGTGGTAGGGCTCTGTGGTGAGGATTGTATGGTAGGGCTCTGTGGTGAGGATTGTGTGGTAGGGTTCTGTGGTGAGGATTGTATGGTAGGGCTCTGTGGTGAGGATTGTGTGGTAGGGTTCTGTGGTGAGGATTGTATGGTAGGGCTCTGTGGTGAGGATTGTGTGGTAGGGCTCTGTGGTGAGGATTGTGTGGTAGGGCTCTGTGGTGAGGATTGTGTGGTAGGGCTCTGTGGTGAGGATTGTGTGGTAGGGCTCTGTGGTGAGGATTGTGTGGTAGGGCTCTGTGGTGAGGATTGTATGGTAGGGCTCTGTGGTGAGGATTGTATGGTAGAGCTCTGTGGTGAGGATTGTGTGGTAGGGCTCTGTGGTGAGGATTGTGTGGTGGGGCTCTGTGGTAAGGATTGTATGGTAGGACTCTGTGGTGAGGATTATGTGGTGGGGCTCTGTGGTGAGGATTGTGTGGTAGGACTCTGTGGTAAGGATTGTATGGTAGGACTCTGTGGTGAGGATTGTGTGGTGGGGCTCTGTGGTGAGGATTGTGTGGTGGGGCTCTGTGGTGAGGATTGTGTGGTGGGGCTCTGTGGTGAGGATTGTGTGGTAGGACTCTGTGGTAAGGATTGTATGGTAGGACTCTGTAGTGAGGATTGTATGGTAGAGCTCTGTGGTGAGGATTGTGTGGTAGGACTCTGTGGTAAGGATTGTATGGTAGGACTCTGTGGTAAGGATTGTATGGTAGGGCTCTGTGGTGAGGATTGTATGGTGGGGCTCTGTGGTGAGGATTGTGTGGTAGGACTCTGTGGTAAGGATTGTATGGTAGGACTCTGTAGTGAGGATTGTATGGTAGAGCTCTGTGGTGAGGATTGTGTGGTAGGGCTCTGTGGTGAGGATTTTGTGGTAGGACTCTGTGGTGAGGATTGTATGGTAGGGCTCTGTGGTGAGGATTGTATGGTAGGGCTCTGTGGTGAGGATTGTATGGTAGGGCTCTGTGGTGAGGATTGTGTGGTAGGGCTCTGTGGTGAGGATTTTGTGGTAGGGCTCTGTGGTGAGGATTGTATGGTAGAGCTCTGTGGTGAGGATTGTGTGGTAGGGCTCTGTGGTGAGGATTTTGTGGTAGGGCTCTGTGGTGAGGATTGTATGGTTGGGCTCTGTGGTGAGGATTGTGTGGTAGGGCTCTGTGGTGAGGATTTTGTGGTAGGGCTCTGTGGTGAGGATTTTGTGGTAGGGCTCTGTGGTGAGGATTGTATGGTAGGGTTCTGTGGTGAGGATTGTATGGTAGAGCTCTGTGGTGAGGATTGTGTGGTAGGGCTCTGTGGTGAGGATTTTGTGGTAGGGCTCTGTGGTGAGGATTGTATGGTAGGGCTCTGTGGTGAGGATTGTGTGGTAGGGCTCTGTGGTGAGGATTGTATGGTAGGGCTCTGTGGTGAGGATTGTATGGTAGGACTCTGTGGTGAGGATTGTGTGGTAGGGCTCTGTGGTGAGGACTGTATGGTAGGGCTGTATGGTCGCTACCTGGTGAAGATGGTGTGGTAAGGTGTGGGACACTGGCTAGTCTAAGGAAGAACTAAACTGGTCAAGGTTATGTACTGGTGACCTTGTTGAGATGTGTGTGTGTGTGTGTGTGTGTGTGTGTGTGTGTGTGTGTGTGTGTGTGTGGCCGGCCAATCTTTTGTGTGGTTTGCTACCTTGAGGACAGTGTGGTGAGGACCAGGTGGTGTGAGGACTTCGAAATGAGGATTATGTGGTGAGTGTGTTGGTCAAGGACGAGGCCGGTGTGATGGTAGTTGCATGGTAATTGGTGTGTGTGTGTGTGTGTGTGTGTGTGGCGAGATCTATAACCTGCTGGTTTTGTGGATGAATTCTGTTCACCGAGAGCTGTGTGGTGACCCTCCCTTGTTACGTGCACTGTGTGGTGATGACTGTGTGTGGAGGTTTGATGGCTGAGGACAGCTTAATGAGTAGTATGAGGTATGTGTGGGAATTGTTTCAAGTGATAAGAGCCCTACGGTGAGGAATGAGTAGTGAGGGTTATGTGGTGAGGAGTGTGTTGTGGATGGGGAGACATCTTCTGTGAATATTGTGTGGTAACAACTGCTTGTCGAGGGCAAATGTACTGGATGTTTGTGTGGTAAGAGAAGCTGGATGAGGCCAATGGTATGTGGAGCAAAGACTGTGTGGTGTGGGTTGTGTGGTGAGGATTGTGTGGTGTGGGTTGTGTGGTGTGGGTTGTGTGGTGAGGATTGTGTGGTGAGGATTGTGTGGTGTGGGTTGTGTGGTGTGGGTTGTGTGGTGTGGATTGTGTGGTGTGGATTGTGTGGTGTGGGTTGTGTGGTGAGGATTGTGTGGTGTGGATTGTGTGGTGTGGGTTGTGTGGTGTGGGTTGTGTGGTTTGGGTTGTGTGGTGTGGGTTGTGTGGTGTGGGTTGTGTGGTGTGGGTTGTGTGGTGAGGATTGTGTGGTGTGGGTTGTGTGGTGTGGGTTGTGTGGTGAGGATTGTGTGGTGAGGATTGTGTGGTGTGGATTGTGTGGTGAGGATTGTGTGGTGAGGATTGTGTGGTGAGGATTGTGTGGTGTGGGTTGTGTGGTGTGTGGTTTGGGTTGTGTGGTGTGGATTGTGTGGTGTGGGTTGTGTGGTGTGGGTTGTGTGGTGAGGATTGTGTGGTGAGGATAGTGTGGTGAGGATTGTGTGGTGTGGGTTGTGTGGTGCGTGGTTTGGGTTGTGTGGTGTGGATTGTGTGGTGTGGATTGTGTGGTGTGGGTTGTGTGGTGTGGGTTGTGTGGTGAGGATTGTGTGGTGTGGGTTGTGTGGTTTGGGTTGTGTGGTGTGGGTTGTGTGGTGAGGATTGTGTGGTGAGGATTGTGTGGTGTGGATTGTGTGGTGAGGATTGTGTGGTGAGGATTGTGTGGTGAGAGCTGTGTGGTGTGGGTTGTGTGGTGTGGGTTGTGTGGTGTGGGTTGTGTGGTGAGGATTGTGTGGTGTGGGTTGTGTGGTGTGGGTTGTGTGGTGTGGGTTGTGTGGTGTGGGTTGTCTCTAAACCCCCACAGCTGAGTTAGGGATCAGGTTTCTTCTTGATCTCATCACTCAGACTCCTTGAGGACATGGCTCATGTCCCCTCCACAACCTGGTTGATCAAGTAAACTTGCAGATATTTGTCCACTCAGTTTGGAAATGTCTCCCACTGGATGGCTCGAAAGTCTCTGATATTTGCTAAAAGCGAAATTAAAGTGTTTCGGATCCCAGGTATTCGTACCGTTCGCTTATTTCATCTATGTTACCATTGGACTGTAGTGATAACCTTCCATTCCTGTCTTGTTAATAAGACATGACTTGCGAGTGTTGCTTACAGACGACTCCATCCTGGATTTCATCTCTAAATTCTGATGTACTGTCCAGAGTTCCGAGTCTAAATAACTGCAGTCATTTCCATCAGTTAGTCTGCGTTGGCCTGTGAATGATCTTTGCACAATTTCTAACTCAGTAATGGCGTCCAGCTTAAAAGATCAGCTTAGTGTACGAGAACAATTCAGTAGAGTCCAGCTTACCTTTAATGAGGGTGTGGGATGCAAATATTTTTTTCTGTCTTCTGTGGAAGCCAAGTCAACAGACATGACTGCTTCAAGATTTGCCAAAAAAAAGAAAGGTGGATGTTCGTTTGTGTCCGGTACTGTGTGAGTTATCATTGCTTATCTTCCCCTCATAACGATGCATTTTGTCTTAAATCCTTTATCAAACACAGTTGGTTATTTCCAGGGGCCCACTGGAGATCTCGACTGCTAAGTCTCCCAGCAGTTTTCTAGAACTGAGGTGACCAGACGTGTGTGTGTGTCGTCTGCAGTGGACGACTCGAGGCAGTGGTGTGTGTATGTGTGTGTGTGTGTGTGTATGTGTGTGTGGTTTACCGCAGATGGAAGAGGAACAGCAGAGGAGCAAGTGTAGTTCCCTGGGGGACAGCGTACCTGACCGTGACAGCGGTGAAGAGCAACGTGATGCCATCTATCTATCTCAAAAGCACATGACCATTCTACTCTCTTCATGGGTTTAGTCTCATTTTCTTTTCTTTTTTCTTTTTTTTTGTGTGTGCCTTTTTAAACACTGTGATACTGTAGCCACATCAGCCACAAGCTTAAGTCTCTGTTTATCGCATTAGTGTTATGTTTATCCTGCAGTGCCTCGACAGTCTTATCAGAGCATCCTGCAGTGCCTCGACAAACTCATCAGAGCATCCTGCAGTGCCTCTACAGTCTTATCAGAGCATCCTGTAGTGCTTCTACAGTCTTATCAAAGCATCCTGCAGTGCCTCTAGTCTTATCAGAGCATCCTGTAGTGCCTCCACAGTCTTATCAAAGCATCCTGCAGTGCCTCTAGTCTTATCAGAGCATCCTGCAGTGCCTCTAGTCTTATCAGAGCATCCTGCAGTGCCTCTAGTCTTATCAGAGCATCCTGCAGTGCCTCTAGTCTTATCAGAGCATCCTGCAGTGCCTCTAGTCTTATCAGAGCATCCTGCAGTGCCTCTAGTCTTATCAGAGCTTCCTGCAGTGCCTCTAGTCTTATCAGAGCATCCTGCAGTGCCTCTAGTCTTATCAGAGCATCCTGCAGTGCCTCTAGTCTTATCAGAGCATCCTGCAGTGCCTCTAGTCTTATCAGAGCATCCTGCAGTGCCTCTAGTCTTATCAGAGCATCCTGCAGTGCCTCTAGTCTTATCAGAGCATCCTGCAGTGCCTCTAGTCTTATCAGAGCAATGTAACACCTAAGAAGGGCATGTCTTTCCCCATCCTGAGTCGCGTTACATTGGGTTGTGCAAACTGGTCGAGTGTACGAGGTCGTCAGCGTGCATGGCCTCCCACCCTTTGTATGGCTTCAAGAGATCCATGTGTCACCTTCACATTCCCTGGCAAGCGCACCAGAACGCAAAGGCTCATTCCAGGAGATTTCCAGTTCGGATGGTGTTGATCTCTTCAGTTCAGAAGAATCACGGTTCCAGGGCCGTGGAGCAGAATGCCTAGGCTCTTGTAAATGGTCCTTTTGATGTCCAGCGGTGTGCTGGATGGAGGTTTACTCTTTAAAAGCTCAATTTATGGTGGTCATCTCTAGTGTACGGAACTCTTTTGATTCACACTCGTGCTTCGCTACCTCACTCAGTACCCTCCTGTGGACTCCTAGTGGCTTTAGCCAACCTGAGGGCCTTGATCTGAGCTCTGTATATGGAAATATCTCACTTACATTTCCAGGAATCATTCTTTGTCTCATCTTTCCAGCCTCCCGTCAGTCTCCTTCCAGTGCCTTTGATCGAATCGGTTTCGTTTTGCTCGCTGAACCGACTTGACGACTCTCCAGTCCGCCTCGATCTCCCTTCGATCTCCAGTCAGGGTGCCTTATACATGACTCTCCCGTCCATACCTGGAAGGCGGGTGGAACTCTCAAGAAGGCGGTAACACTGGGTTGTCTGGCGCGCATTAGCTCCATACCGGGCCAGACCCTGGCTCACGGGGGCGCGCTCTGGGCCGCCTTCATCTCTCTCTCTCTCTCTCTCTCTCTCTCTCTCTCTCTCTCTCTCTCTCTCTCTCTCTCTCTCTCTCTCTCGTGAGAGAGAGAGAGCAATATTTGCACAGCGGGTGATGGCCATTAACAGGGTTAGCTCTGTAATGCCCTGCCAGCACCCCATCAAAGGCTTTCTCGAAGATTATACGTTAGTGATGCATTTCCGGCTCATTCGCCGACTCGCTGTCCGGTATGTGCTTTATCAATATCTTTATCAGTTATGATAATACAATCGACTTGTTCGAGCGATTGATATTTCTCTCTCTCTCTCTCTCTCTCTCTCTCTCTCTCTCTCTCTCTCTCTCTCTCTCTCTCTCTCTCTCTCTCGTCAAGGATGTGGGAGTAAGGTGTCTGAGGTCTGTACACTAGGGAACAGTGTGGGGTTAAACCATGGGTTTTGATTAGTGTGTGATGAGCCTCCCTCGGTGGCGGGTGTGTTGTGAGGAGTAGGTTCTAAGGGCTGTGTTATGAGGCCTAGGCTCTGAGGGCTGTGTTGTGAGGACTAGGTTGTAAGGGCTGGGTTGTAAGGACCAGGTTCTGAGGGCTGTGTTATGAGGACTAGGTTTTAAGGGTTGTGTTGTGAGGACCAGGTTCTGAGGGCTGTGTTGTAAGGACAAGGTTCTGAGGGCTGTGTTATGAGGACTAGGTTGTATGGGCTGTATTGTGAGGATTAAGTTGTAAGGGCTCTGTTATGAGGACTAGGTTCTGAGGGCTGTGTTGTGAGGATCAGGTTCTAAGGGTTGTGTTGTGAGGACTAGGTTGTAAGGGCTGTGTTATGAGGACTAGGTTCTAAGGGTTGTGTTGTGAGGACGAGAATCTGAGGGCTGTGTTGTGAGGACTAGGTTGTAAGGGCTGTGTTGTGAGGACTACCACTGAAAACACAGATGTGCTCATAGCTTTGCACGACATAAGCAAAGAGGCAGTGTGACTAGGTCAACAGTATGTAGGCTACAGGGCAAGGGCTACTGACACAGAAAACTGTGAGATCGGCACGGAAATAGATGTCCCCATGGCTGAGTGTTGATGAGTTGGATGAGTTCTCCGTACTAGTGGCTAGCGAGGGAAGGAGTACCCCCAGGGGAAGGGCTAGTAGCCCATTGATGATGCTAGCTCGCAGAGAGCAATGGCGGGGGAGACAGCGGGCGAGGTAAAGGCTAAATGGTTATGGGTTGAGAGAACAGCAGCACGGACGGAGAGAGAGAGTGTAAACAATCCTGAAAGCTGGGGAGGCGCGCACCATCTCTTGGCAAGGGTAATGCTGTCTACACCAGCTGGCTGGCCGGGGCTTTGCGCTGCCCAAGGAGCTACACACACACACACACACACACACACACATAAAACTAACCACCACCGTCTATGTAGGAATAGAAACCTTACCCCTACCTCACAGTTCAATAGTCTCCTCCCACAGATTCCCCCAACATAGGTAGACAAATCACATACAGACATACTCAAATAATAAGCCTAATCTTGTAGCACAGGTCGGCAAGCCTAGTCTTACAGCACAAGTTGACGAGCCTAGTCTTACAGCACAAGTTGACGAGCCTAGTCTTACAGCACAAGTTGACGAGCCTAGTCTTATAGCACAAGTTGACGAGCCTAGTCTTACAGCACAAGTTGACGAGCCTAGTCTTACAGCACAAGTTGACGAGCCTAGTCTTATAGCACAAGTTGGCGAGCCTAGTCTTACAGCACAAGTTGACGAGCCTAGTCTTATAGCACAAGTTGGCGAGCCTAATCTTATAGCACAAGTTGGAGAGCCTAGTCTTCCAGCTCAAGTTGGCGAGCAAAAGAACTTGTGCTATCATCATGATGGTCCAGTTCTAATATATGGGTCAGGGGGACTTTCACCCAGGATAACAGAGATGCCACATCATACAACCATCAATTTCTTGGTCAAACGTCTCGATATATTTGCGAGAATCTCCCGCAGTCACAGAGAGCCGGTGGCCTCTGAAGTCGAGGTGTTGACACAGCGCTTTTCAAGAACTCTTGGTTTACTTAACGTGTCTTGAAGAAACCTCGTCAGAGAAGGTATACAAATGGTTGAGTTTCGATTGCACAAATACTTGCCCCTTTTTTTTTCTTCTTTTTCATTTTACTTGACTTCCTTTTTTCTTTTCTCTTTTACAGAAATTGAATTCATAACATATTGTGACCCTCAGTTGTGTAGGGGTTAGCGTAGCATTCACGGGCCGCCCGAGAATTAGCACAAGGTTTCGACTCCTGGTTGCGGCAGTCGGTCCACAGTCAACCCAGCTGTTCATCCACCTTAGCCTATGGGTTGGTCGATAAACTAAGTGTACCTGGCTTCCGCTATGGTAAATACATGGCGTTGACGAGCGATGGCCATGATGAGAGCAATCAGTCGGCCTTGCTGTCTCAAGCAATACGAAAAAATACAATAAACTTTATGATGATGTATATAACAGTATCCCTGTGGTTAGGGGAGAAAGAATACTTCCCACGTATTCCCTACGTGTCGTAGAAGGCGACTAAAAGGGGGAGGGAGCGGGGGGCTGGAAATCCTCCCCTCTCTTTTTTTTTTTAATTTTCCAAAAGAAGGAACAGAGAAGGGGGCCAGGTGAGGATATTCCCTCAGAGGTCCAGTCCTCTGTTCTTAACGCTACCTCGCTAACGCGGGAAATGGCGAATAGTTTGAAAGACAGAAAGAAAAGATATAACAGTATATAACAATAGCCCTAACGAGGTGGTTGTGGTTGTTGCGTGGTTGATCGTACATCCTGGGACGGTGGTCAGAATGCTAACACACACATGCAAGTCTTCGTGATTAACTCCCTCGCCCGTTTCTCACGACACGACCAAGCTGATCCTCACTAGGTAGGTAACTGTGTGTGTGTGAGGTTAGCAAGTGCCATATCTCGCATGTCTTTACGTAACAGGATGGGGGATCTCTGCTCCAAGTCCCGAGTTGGTTGAAGTCACAGATATTTTCTTGCAAGCATGTGTGTGTCTGAGCTGTGTCCCGCTCTGTGTCACGCGCTACGTCACCAAAAGCCAAGTTCTATATAGACGCGTCTCACACGGTGTGCACACAGGGTGCTGGAAAGCCTTAGCGGTGTCCCACCTCGGCCACAGGTGGTCCAGCCCGCCCTCTGTACAGTTCCTCGTTTATACAACGGGTGGCCACAGTTATGTTTTAGTCCTGCGCGCCCGCTTGCACGGGGCGTCTGCCCAAGGTCTCCAGGCACAGGTGTGGCCGTGCTCTGCACACTCGACCTAGCTGACACCAGCGCTCTGGACTGACTGGCGTCCTAGCTTCGTCTCTTCGATGTATATCAACTGACTGTTATATTTCTCTCTTGTGTCTCCCCTGATGATGTGATTATTACACGAAAGTGCACTTGGGAACTTTTCGTGTTTTATTTTCCCCGTGGACTCATAGGAATATATACATATACATGTACACACACACACACACACACATATATATATATATATATATATATATATATTTTTTTTTTTTTTTTTGCTTTGTCGCTGTCTCCCGCGTTTGCGAGGTAGCGCAAGGAAACAGGCGAAAGAAATGGCGCAACCCACCCCCATACACATGTATATACATACGTCCACACACGCAAATATACATACCTACACAGCTTTCCATGGTTTACCCCAGACGCTTCACATGCCTTGATTCAATCCACTGACAGCACGTCAAACCCGGTATACCACATCGCTCCAATTCACTCTATTCCTTGCCCTCCTTTCACCCTCCTGCATGTTCAGGCCCCGATCACACAAAATCTTTTTCACGCCATCTTTCCACCTCCAATTTGGTCTCCCTCTTCTCCTCGTTCCCTCAACCTCCGACACATATATCCTCTTGGTCAATCTTTCCTCACTCATTCTCTCCATGTGCCCAAACCATTTCAAAACACCCTCTTCTGCTCTCTCAACCACGCTCTTTTTATTTCCACACATCTCTCTTACCCTTACGTTACTTACTCGATCAAACCACCTCACACCACACATTGTCCTCAAACATCTCATTTCCAGCACATCCATCCTCCTGCGCGCAATTCTATCCATAGCCCACGCCTCGCAACCATACAACATTGTTGGAACCACTATTCCTTCAAACATACCCATTTTTGCTTTCCGAGATAATGTTCTCGACTTCCACACATTCTTCAAGGCTCCCAGAATTTTCGCCCTCTCCCCCACCCTATGATCCACTTCCGCTTCCATGGTTCCATCCGCTGCCAGATCCACTCCCAGATATCTAAAACACTTCACTTCCTCCAGTTTTTCTCCATTCAAACTCACCTCCCAATTGACTTGACCCTCAACCCTACTGTACCTAATAACCTTGCTCTTATTCACATTTACTCTTAACTTTCTTCTTTCACACACTTTACCAAACTCAGTCACCAGCTTCTGCAGTTTCTCACATGAATCAGCCACCAGTGCTGTATCATAAAAAGATGTTCTGGAAGGAGGTAAATAAAGTGCGTAAGACAAGTGAGCAAATGGGAACTTCAGTGAAGGGCGCAAGTAGTGGTGATGTGAGAAGGAGATGGAGTGAGTATTTTGAAGGTTTGTTGAATGTGTTTGATGATAGAGTGGCAGATATAGGGTGTTTTGGTCGATGTGGTGTGCAAAGTGAGAGGGTTAGGGAAAATGATTTGGTAAACAGAGAAGAGGTAGTAAAAGCTTTGCGGAAGATGAAAGCCGGCAAGGCAGCAGGTTTGGATGGTATTGCAGTGGAATTTATTAAAAAAGGGGGTGACTGTATTGTTGACTGGTTGGTAAGGTTATTAAATGTATGTATGACTCATGGTGAGGTGCCTGAGGATTGGCGGAATGCGTGCATAGTGCCATTGTACAAAGGCAAAGGGGATAAGAGTGAGTGCTCAAATTACAGAGGTATAAGTTTGTTGAGTATTCCTGGTAAATTATATGGGAGGGTATTGATTGAGAGGGTGAAGGCATGTACAGAGCATCAGATTGGGGAAGAGCAGTGTGGTTTCAGAAGTGGTAGAGGATGTGTGGATCAGGTGTTTGCTTTGAAGAATGTATGTGAGAAATACTTAGAAAAGCAAATGGATTTGTATGTAGCATTTATGGATCTGGAGAAGGCATATGATAGAGTTGACAGAGATGCACTGTGGAAGGTATTAAGAATGTATGGTGTGGGAGGCAAGTTGTTAGAAGCAGTGAAAAGTTTTTATCGAGGATGTAAGGCATGTGTACGTGTAGGAAGAGAGGAAAGTGATTGGTTCTCAGTGAATGTAGGTTTGCGGCAGGGGTGTGTGATGTCTCCATGGTTGTTTAATTTGTTTATGGATGGGGTTGTTAGGGAGGTGAATGCAAGAGTTTTGGAAAGAGGGGCAAGTATGAAGTCTGTTGGGGATGAGAGAGCTTGGGAAGTGAGTCAGTTGTTGTTCGCTGATATATATATATATATATATATATATATATATATATATATATATATATATATATATATATATATATATATATATATATATCATACTATTCGCCATTTCCCGCGTTACCGAGGTAGCGTTAAGAAGAGAGGAATGAGCCTTTGAGGAAATATCCTCAATTGGCCCCCTTCTCTGTTTCTTCTTTTGGAAAACTAAAAACGAGAGGATTTCCAGCCTCCCCGCTCCCTCCCCTTTTAGTCGCCTTCTACGACACGCAGGGAATAAGTGGGAAGTATTCTTTCTTCCCTATCCCCAGGGATAATATATATATATATATATATATATATATATATATATATATATATATATATATATATATATATATATATATATATATATCCACAGAAAATTAATGAAACACGATAAGTTCTCAAGTGCACTTTCGTGTAATAATCACATCATCAGGGATATATTGCATTACTACTGTCCTCTGTACTAATATCGAGCATATTGTAAGTTGTGGTCCACAACTGCAGCCATCTATCTCAACGAAATCGATTGTTTTCTTGCTACATACAAACCATTTCCGATGTATAGTACACTTGATGCTAAGACACACACACACACACACACACACACACACACACACACACACACACACACACACACACACACACACGTTCCTGTCGCGGTATAAACGCCCATCAGCCGTACTGCCAGAGACGATCGTGGACGAAAAATGAAGTATAAGAGACGCTGAATGCATCTTGGCGACAGATAGAAACAAAAGGGAAGCAAAACTCAGCATCTGGAAAAACGGGACACGCGAGGCAGACAAAATTACCTCATGCATCGTGTTTAACACCAACTCAGCAGATCCAGGCCCGCCGTGCCCTCGTCTGCTCGCCACACCCTATTTCACCATGCCCTCCCGTCTTAACCACCACACCCTCCTTCACACCCAACCACGTTCTCCTTCCCTGGCCACCGCACCCTCCCTCACTGGCTGCCACACCCTAACTCACCACCACCTCTGGCCACTGCATCCTCCCTCACCGCCGCCATTCCTTCACTCCTTGGCCATCACTCCCTGAGCGGCGGAATGGCATTGTTCGTTGGTTCCCCCCATTCACCTACGCCATTGTTCCTTGTCATACCCTCCATACTGCCAGGACAACCTTCCGCTAGAGAATAGAATATTTTCCCCAAAACATATCCCCAGACAGACAGCAATTTCTGTCGTGCTAAGGAAAGAGATGAATGATAATCGGCAACTGTGTATGTGGGTTAGTCATCGTGTGTCTGGCAACTTCTCTAGCGTGTGCGAAGACGATAAAAAAAACAGCGCCTTTTCCAATAAATCTTATTCGGCGTCAAATCATGAAATATAAACCAAGAGACAGACATTGACCAAGTCAATGATATCATTAATTCACAAAAGGCACAGAAATCGAGGGCAATCAAGGAATAGTCCCGTCCCACTTTGATTTATAAGCCTGGAAATTAATCAACAGAATTCGACGAGAGTATATCATAAAGGACCTTCCCGTGCCAGAGGGGGGCCCACCATACCCTGCTGCCGTGTGGAGAGCAGCCTCGAAATTGCAGGAGGGCAACGAGTTCACGTAACTCATTGCTTCGTGAAGCAAGACAGAGAAATCAGGGGGATGTGTCTGTGGCGTCGCTGGACGTGTCCTTCCTCCCATTTCTCAGCTTAAGCTCCGTATTTCTGTCTCACTTTCGCCTCATATAGGCCCGACTCTCGATATACCAGAGCTGACTCTTCTCTGCAGAATAATTGCAAGGAAAACATTGCTGTATCAAGATGGCGGGAGAGTGAAGAAAGATCACAGACATATACGCCTATGTGCTCCCGACCGATGTAAGTGGCTAGCTTCCTGAGAGCTGCTGGAGCTTCAAAGGGTAGGAAGGTAAGGTAAGGTGCATGATATATATATATATATATATATATATATATATATATATATATATATATATATATATATATATATATATATATATATATTGGAAAGGATCACAATTTTGCGCGTGATCAAGATATTCCTATGAGTCCACGGGGAAAATGAAACACGAAAAGTTCCCAAGTGCACTTTCGTGTCATAATCACATCATCATGTCTCTCTTGTATCTCCCCTGATGATGTGATTATTACACGAAAGTGCACTTGGGAACTTTTCGTGTTTCATTTTCCCCGTGGACTCATAGGAAATATATATATATATATATATATATATATATATATATATATATATATATATATATTTTTTTTTTTTTTTCAAACTATTCGCCATTTCCCGCATTAGCGAGGTAGCTTTAAGAACAGAGGACTGGGCCTTTGAGGAAATATCCTCACCTGGCCTCCTTCTCTGTTCCTTCTTTTGGAAAATTAAAAAAAAATGATGAGAGGGGAGGATTTCCAGCCCCCCGCTCCCTCCCCTTTTAGTCGCCTTCTACGACACGCAGGGAACACGTGGGAAGTATTCTTTCTCCCCTATCCCCAGCACATAAATCTATATATATATATATATATATATATATATATATATATATATATATATATATAATATATATATATAATATATATATATATATATATATATATATATATATATATATATATATATATATATATATATATATTAATATATATATATATATATATATATATTAATATATATATATATATATATATATATATATATATATATATATATATATATATATATATATATATAGATTTATGTGCTGAAAAAGGACTGATGATTGGGAATACCTGGTTTAAAAAGCGAGATATACATAAGTATACTTATGTAAGTAGGAGAGATGGCCAGAGAGCGTTATTGGATTACGTGTTAATTGACAGGCGCGCGAAAGAGAGACTTTTGGATGTTAATGTGCTGAGAGGTGCAACTGGAGGGATGTCTGATCATTATCTTGTGGAGGCTAAGGTGAAGATTTGTATGGGTTTTCAGAAAAGAAGAGTGAATGTTGGGGTGAAGAGGGTGGTGAGAGTAAGTGAGTTTGGGAAGGAGACTTGTGTGAGGAAGTACCAGGAGAGACTGAGTACAGAATGGAAAAGGGTGAGAACAATGGAAGTAAGGGGAGTGGGGGAGGAATGGGATGTATTTAGGGAATCAGTGATGGATTGCGCAAAAGATGCTTGTGGCATGAGAAGAGTGGGAGGTGGGTTGATTAGAAAGGGTAGTGAGTGGTGGGATGAAGAAGTAAGAGTATTAATGAAAGAGAAGAGAGAGGCATTTGGACGATTTTTGCAGGGAAAAAATGCAATTGAGTGGGAGATGTACAAAAGAAAGAGACAGGAGGTCAAGAGAAAGGTGCAAGAGGTGAAAAAAAGGGCAAATGAGAGTTGGGGTGAGAGAGTATCATTAAATTTTAGGGAGAATAAAAAGATGTTCTGGAAGGAGGTAAATAAAGTGCGTAAGACAAGGGAGCAAATGGGAACTTCAGTGAAGGGCGCAAGTAGTGGTGATGTGAGAAGGAGATGGAGTGAGTATTTTGAAGGTTTGTTGAATGTGTTTGATGATAGAGTGGCAGATATAGGGTGTTTTGGTCGATGTGGTGTGCAAAGTGAGAGGGTTAGGGAAAATGATTTGGTAAACAGAGAAGAGGTAGTAAAAGCTTTGCGGAAGATGAAAGCCGGCAAGGCAGCAGGTTTGGATGGTATTGCAGTGGAATTTATTAAAAAAGGGGGTGACTGTATTGTTGACTGGTTGGTAAGGTTATTAAATGTATGTATGACTCATGGTGAGGTGCCTGAGGATTGGCGGAATGCGTGCATAGTGCCATTGTACAAAGGCAAAGGGGATAAGAGTGAGTGCTCAAATTACAGAGGTATAAGTTTGTTGAGTATTCCTGGTAAATTATATGGGAGGGTATTGATTGAGAGGGTGAAGGCATGTACAGAGCATCAGATTGGGGAAGAGCAGTGTGGTTTCAGAAGTGGTAGAGGATGTGTGGATCAGGTGTTTGCTTTGAAGAATGTATGTGAGAAATACTTAGAAAAGCAAATGGATTTGTATGTAGCATTTATGGATCTGGAGAAGGCATATGATAGAGTTGATAGAGATGCACTGTGGAAGGTATTAAGAATGTATGGTGTGGGAGGCAAGTTGTTAGAAGCAGTGAAAAGTTTTTATCGAGGATGTAAGGCATGTGTACGTGTAGGAAGAGAGGAAAGTGATTGGTTCTCAGTAAATGTAGGTTTGCGGCAGGGGTGTGTGATGTCTCCATGGTTGTTTAATTTGTTTATGGATGGGGTTGTTAGGGAGGTGAATGCAAGAGTTTTGGAAAGAGGGGCAAGTATGAAGTCTGTTGGGGATGAGAGAGCTTGGGAAGTGAGTCAGTTGTTGTTCGCTGATATATATATATATATATATATATATATATATATATATATATATATATATATATATATATATATATATATATATGTATATATATATATATATATATATATATATATATATATATATATATATATCATACTATTCGCCATTTCCCGCGTTACCGAGGTAGCGTTAAGAAGAGAGGAATGAGCCTTTGAGGAAATATCCTCAATTGGCCCCCTTCTCTGTTTCTTCTTTTGGAAAACTAAAAACGAGAGGATTTCCAGCCTCCCCGCTCCCTCCCCTTTTAGTCGCCTTCTACGACACGCAGGGAATAAGTGGGAAGTATTCTTTCTTCCCTATCCCCA
This sequence comes from Panulirus ornatus, assembly GCF_036320965.1. NCBI lineage: Eukaryota > Metazoa > Arthropoda > Malacostraca > Decapoda > Palinuridae > Panulirus > Panulirus ornatus. The sequence continues at coordinate 23,061,584 of NC_092286.1, read as the reverse complement.
GGGATAATATATATATGTATATATATATATATATATATATATATATATATATATATATATATATATATATATATATATATATATATCCACAGAAAATTAATGAAACACGATAAGTTCTCAAGTGCACTTTCGTGTAATAATCACATCATCAGGGATATATTGCATTACTACTGTCCTCTGTACTAATATCGAGCATATTGTAAGTTGTGGTCCACAACTGCAGCCATCTATCTCAACGAAATCGATTGTTTTCTTGCTACATACAAACCATTTCCGATGTATAGTACACTTGATGCTAAGACACACACACACACACACACACACACACACACACACACACACACACACACGTTCCTGTCGCGGTATAAACGCCCATCAGCCGTACTGCCAGAGACGATCGTGGACGATAAATGAAGTATAAGAGACGCTGAATGCATCTTGGCGACAGATAGAAACAAAAGGGAAGCAAAACTCAGCATCTGGAAAAACGGGACACGCGAGGCAGACAAAATTACCTCATGCATCGTGTTTAACACCAACTCAGCAGATCCAGGCCCGCCGTGCCCTCGTCTGCTCGCCACACCCTATTTCACCATGCCCTCCCGTCTTAACCACCACACCCTCCTTCACACCCAACCACGTTCTCCTTCCCTGGCCACCGCACCCTCCCTCACTGGCTGCCACACCCTAACTCACCACCACCTCTGGCCACTGCATCCTCCCTCACCGCCGCCATTCCTTCACTCCTTGGCCATCACTCCCTGAGCGGCGGAATGGCATTGTTCGTTGGTTCCCCCCATTCACCTACGCCATTGTTCCTTGTCATACCCTCCATACTGCCAGGACAACCTTCCGCTAGAGAATAGAATATTTTCCCCAAAACATATCCCCAGACAGACAGCAATTTCTGTCGTGCTAAGGAAAGAGATGAATGATAATCGGCAACTGTGTATGTGGGTTAGTCATCGTGTGTCTGGCAACTTCTCTAGCGTGTGCGAAGACGATAAAAAAAAACAGCGCCTTTTCCAATAAATCTTATTCGGCGTCAAATCATGAAATATAAACCAAGAGAGAGACAGACATTGACCAAGTCAATGATATCATTAATTCACAAAAGGTACAGAAATCGAGGGCAATCAAGGAATAGTCCCGTCCCACTTTGATGTATAAGCCTGGAAATTAATCAACAGAATTCGACGAGAGTATATCATAAAGGACCTTCCCGTGCCAGAGGGGGGCCCACCATACCCTGCTGCCGTGTGGAGAGCAGCCTCGAAATTGCAGGAGGGCAACGAGTTCACGTAACTCATTGCTTCGTGAAGCAAGACAGAGAAATCAGGGGGATGTGTCTGTGGCGTCGCTGGACGTGTCCTTCCTCCCATTTCTCAGCTTAAGCTCCGTATTTCTGTCTCACTTTCGCCTCATATAGGCCCGACTCTCGATATACCAGAGCTGACTCTTCTCTGCAGAATAATTGCAAGGAAAACATTGCTGTATCAAGATGGCGGGAGAGTGAAGAAAGATCACAGACATATACGCCTATGTGCTCCCGACCGATGTAAGTGGCTAGCTTCCTGAGAGCTGCTGGAGCTTCAAAGGGTAGGAAGGTAAGGTAAGGTGCATGATATATATATATATATATATATATATATATATATATATATATATATATATATATATATATATATATATATATATATATATTGGAAAGGATCACAATTTTGCGCGTGATCAAGATATTCCTATGAGTCCACGGGGAAAATGAAACACGAAAAGTTCCCAAGTGCACTTTCGTGTCATAATCACATCATCATGTCTCTCTTGTATCTCCCCTGATGATGTGATTATTACACGAAAGTGCACTTGGGAACTTTTCGTGTTTCATTTTCCCCGTGGACTCATAGGAAATATATATATATATATATATATATATATATATATATATATATATATATATATATATATATATATATTTTTTTTTTTTTTTTTTTTCAAACTATTCGCCATTTCCCGCATTAGCGAGGTAGCTTTAAGAACAGAGGACTGGGCCTTTGAGGAAATATCCTCACCTGGCCTCCTTCTCTGTTCCTTCTTTTGGAAAATTAAAAAAAAATGATGAGAGGGGAGGATTTCCAGCCCCCCGCTCCCTCCCCTTTTAGTCGCCTTCTACGACACGCAGGGAACACGTGGGAAGTATTCTTTCTCCCCTATCCCCAGCACATAAATCTATATATATATATATATATATATATATATATATATATATATATATATATTAATATATATATATATATATATATATATATATATATATATATATATATATATATATATATATATATATATATATTAATATATATATATATATATATATATATTAATATATATATATATATATATATATATATATATATATATATATATATATATATATATATATATAGATTTATGTGCTGAAAAAGGACTGATGATTGGGAATACCTGGTTTAAAAAGCGAGATATACATAAGTATACTTATGTAAGTAGGAGAGATGGCCAGAGAGCGTTATTGGATTACGTGTTAATTGACAGGCGCGCGAAAGAGAGACTTTTGGATGTTAATGTGCTGAGAGGTGCAACTGGAGGGATGTCTGATCATTATCTTGTGGAGGCTAAGGTGAAGATTTGTATGGGTTTTCAGAAAAGAAGAGTGAATGTTGGGGTGAAGAGGGTGGTGAGAGTAAGTGAGTTTGGGAAGGAGACTTGTGTGAGGAAGTACCAGGAGAGACTGAGTACAGAATGGAAAAGGGTGAGAACAATGGAAGTAAGGGGAGTGGGGGAGGAATGGGATGTATTTAGGGAATCAGTGATGGATTGCGCAAAAGATGCTTGTGGCATGAGAAGAGTGGGAGGTGGGTTGATTAGAAAGGGTAGTGAGTGGTGGGATGAAGAAGTAAGAGTATTAATGAAAGAGAAGAGAGAGGCATTTGGACGATTTTTGCAGGGAAAAAATGCAATTGAGTGGGAGATGTACAAAAGAAAGAGACAGGAGGTCAAGAGAAAGGTGCAAGAGGTGAAAAAAAGGGCAAATGAGAGTTGGGGTGAGAGAGTATCATTAAATTTTAGGGAGAATAAAAAGATGTTCTGGAAGGAGGTAAATAAAGTGCGTAAGACAAGGGAGCAAATGGGAACTTCAGTGAAGGGCGCAAATGGGGAGGTGATAACAAGTAGTGGTGATGTGAGAAGGAGATGGAGTGAGTATTTTGAAGGTTTGTTGAATGTGTTTGATGATAGAGTGGCAGATATAGGGTGTTTTGGTCGAGGTGGTGTGCAAAGTGAGAGGGTTAGGGAAAATGATTTGGTAAACAGAGAAGAGGTAGTGAAAGCTTTGCGGAAGATGAAAGCCGGCAAGGCAGCAGGTTTGGATGGTATTGCAGTGGAATTTATTAAAAAAGGGGGTGACTGTATTGTTGACTGGTTGGTAAGGTTATTTAATGTATGTATGACTCATGGTGAGGTGCCTGAGGATTGGCGGAATGCGTGCATAGTGCCATTGTACAAAGGCAAAGGGGATAAGAGTGAGTGCTCAAATTACAGAGGTATAAGTTTGTTGAGTATTCCTGGTAAATTATATGGGAGGGTATTGATTGAGAGGGTGAAGGCATGTACAGAGCATCAGATTGGGGAAGAGCAGTGTGGTTTCAGAAGTGGTAGAGGATGTGTGGATCAGGTGTTTGCTTTGAAGAATGTATGTGAGAAATACTTAGAAAAGCAAATGGATTTGTATGTAGCATTTATGAATCTGGAGAAGGCATATGATAGAGTTGATAGAGATGCTCTGTGGAAGGTATTAAGAATATATGGTGTGGGAGGCAAGTTGTTAGAAGCAGTGAAAAGTTTTTATCGAGGATGTAAGGCATGTGTACGTGTAGGAAGAGAGGAAAGTGATTGGTTCTCAGTGAATGTAGGTTTGCGGCAGGGGTGTGTGATGTCTCCATGGTTGTTTAATTTGTTTATGGATGGGGTTGTTAGGGAGGTGAATGCAAGAGTTTTGGAAAAAGGGGCAAGTATGAAGTCTGTTGGGGATGAGAGAGCTTGGGAAGTGAGTCAGTTGTTGTTCGCTGATGATACAGCGCTGGTGGCTGATTCATGTGAGAAACTGCAGAAGCTGGTGACTGAGTTTGGTAAAGTGTGTGAAAGAAGAAAGTTAAGAGTAAATGTGAATAAGAGCAAGGTTATTAGGTACAGTAGGGTTGAGGGTCAAGTCAATTGGGAGGTGAGTTTGAATGGAGAAAAACTGGAGGAAGTGAAGTGTTTTAGATATCTGGGAGTGGATCTGGCAGCGGATGGAACCATGGAAGCGGAAGTGGATCATAGGGTGGGGGAGGGGGCGAAAATTCTGGGAGCCTTGAAGAATGTGTGATAGTCGAGAACATTATCTCGGAAAGCAAAAATGGGTATGTTTGAAGGAATAGTGGTTCCAACAATGTTGTATGGTTGCGAGGCGTGGGCTATGGATAGAGTTGTGCGCAGGAGGATGGATGTGCTGGAAATGAGATGTTTGAGGACAATGTGTGGTGTGAGGTGGTTTGATCGAGTAAGTAACGTAAGGATAAGAGAGATGTGTGG
>NC_092286.1:22784476-23054476 GCF_036320965.1 Panulirus ornatus | reverse complement strand
GGCCAGGGAGGAGGAGGAGGATGTGTGGACACCCGTGCATAGTGTGGGCCAGGGAGGAGGAGGAGGATGTGTGGACACCCGTGCACAGTGTGGGCCAGGGAGGAGGAGGAGGATGTGTGGACACCCGTGCATAGTGTGGGCCACGGAGGAGGAGGAGGATGTGTGGACACCCGTGCACAGTGTGGGCCACGGAGGAGGAGGAGGAGGAGGATGTGTGGACACCCGTGCATAGTGTGGGCCACGGAGGAGGAGGAGGATGTGTGGACACCCGTGCACAGTGTGGGCCACGGAGGAGGAGGAGGAGGAGGAGGAGGATGTGTGGACACCCGTGCATAGTGTGGGCCACGGAGGAGGAGGAGGATGTGTGGACACCCGTGCATAGTGTGGGCCACGGAGGAGGAGGAGGAGGATGTGTGGACACCCGTGCATAGTGTGGGCCACGGAGGAGGAGGAGGATGTGTGGACACCCGTGCATAGTGTGGGCCAGGGAGGAGGAGGAGGATGTGTGGACACCCGTGCATAGTGTGGGCCAGGGAGGAGGAGGAGGAGGAGGATGTGTGGACACCCGTGCATAGTGTGGGCCAGGGAGGAGGAGGAGGATGTGTGGACACCCGTGCACAGTGTGGGCCAGGGAGGAGGAGGAGGAGGAGGATGTGTGGACACCCGTGCACAGTGTGGGCCAGGGAGGAGGAGGAGGATGTGTGGACACCCGTGCATAGTGTGGGCCAGGGAGGAGGAGGAGGATGTGTGGACACCCGTGCATAGTGTGGGCCAGGGAGGAGGAGGAGGAGGAGGATGTGTGGACACCCGTGCATAGTGTGGGCCAGGGAGGAGGAGGAGGATGTGTGGACACCCGTGCACAGTGTGGGCCAGGGAGGAGGAGGAGGATGTGTGGACACCCGTGCATAGTGTGGGCCAGGGAGGAGGAGGAGGATGTGTGGACACCCGTGCATAGTGTGGGCCAGGGAGGAGGAGGAGGAGGAGGATGTGTGGACACCCGTGCATAGTGTGGGCCAGGGAGGAGGAGGAGGATGTGTGGACACCCGTGCACAGTGTGGGCCAGGGAGGAGGAGGAGGAGGAGGATGTGTGGACACCCGTGCACAGTGTGGGCCAGGGAGGAGGAGGAGGATGTGTGGACACCCGTGCATAGTGTGGGTCAGGGAGGAGGAGGAGGAGGAGGATGTGTGGACACCCGTGCACAGTGTGGGCCAGGGAGGAGGAGGAGGATGTGTGGACACCCGTGCACAGTGTGGGCCAGGGAGGAGGAGGAGGATGTGTGGACACCCGTGCATAGTGTGGGTCAGGGAGGAGGAGGAGGAGGAGGATGTGTGGACACCCGTGCACAGTGTGGGCCACGGAGGAGGAGGATGTGTGGACACCCGTGCATAGTGTGGGTCAGGGAGGAGGAGGAGGAGGAGGATGTGTGGACACCCGTGCACAGTGTGGGCCAGGGAGGAGGAGGAGGATGTGTGGACACCCGTGCATAGTGTGGGCCACGGAGGAGGAGGATGTGTGGACACCCGTGCATAGTGTGGGCCAGGGAGGAGGAGGAGGATGTGTGGACACCCGTGCACAGTGTGGGCCAGGGAGGAGGAGGAGGATGTGTGGACACCCGTGCACAGTGTGGGCCACGGAGGAGGAGGAGGATGTGTGGACACCCGTGCACAGTGTGGGCCAGGGAGGAGGAGGAGGATGTGTGGACACCCGTGCACAGTGTGGGCCAGGGAGGAGGAAGAGGATGTGTGGACACCCGTGCATAGTGTGGGCCAGGGAGGAGGAGGAGGAGGAGGAGGAGGAGGAGGAGGAGGTTCCTCCTCTTCCTGAAGGTGAGTTCGGCCATGCTCGCCTCGCCCGCAGTGAACACCTCCACAAACGTCCCGCCTCAGTGGTGCCGCAGTGGTGCCTCAGTGGTTCCTCAGTGGTGTCTCAGTGGTGCCTCAGTGGAGCCTCAGTGGTGTCTCAGTGGTGCCTCAGTGGTACCTCAGAGGTTCCTCAGAGCTGCCTCAGTGGTACCTCAGTGGTGCCTCAGTGGTGTCTCAGTGGTGCCTCAGTGGTACCTCAGAGGTTCCTCAGTGGTTCCTCAGAGCTGCCTCAGTGGTACCTCAGAGCTGCCTCAGTGGTACCTCAGTGGTGCCTCAGTGGTGCCTCAGTGGTGCCTCAGTGGTACCTCAGAGGTTCCTCAGAGCTGCCTCAGTGGTACCTCAGTGGTGCCTCAGTGGTGTCTCAGTGGTGCCTCAGTGGTACCTCAGAGGTACCTCAGAGCTGCCTCAGTGGTACCTCAGTGGTTCCTCAGAGCTGCCTCAGTGGTACCTCAGAGCTGCCTCAGTGGTACCTCAGTGGTGCCTCAGTGGTACCTCAGTGGTGCCTCAGAGGTGCCTCAGTGGTTCCTCAGAGCTGCCTCAGTGGTGCCTCAGTGGTGTCTCAGTGGTTCCTCAGTGGTGCCTCAGTGGTGCCTCAGCGATACCTCACAGGTTCCTCAGTGGTGCCTCAGTGGTGTCTCAGTGGTGTCTCAGTGGTTCCTCAGAGCTGCCTCAGTGGTGCCGCAGTGGTTCCTCAGAGCTGCCTCAGTGGTGTCTCAGAGCTGCCTCAGTGGTGTCTCAGTGGTGCCTCAGTGGTGCCTCAGTGGTACCTCAGAGCTGCCTCAGTGGTGCCGCAGTGGTTCCTCAGAGCTGCCTCAGTGGTGTCTCAGAGCTGCCTCAGTGGTGTCTCAGTGGTGCCTCAGTGGTGCCTCAGTGGTGGTGCTGAGTCCCACGACCCTGTCTGTGGCAGGAGGCGTGGGCGTTGAGGTCAGGGTCACGGACATGTGACACGCCCCCTAGCCAAGCTCCCACTGACATTAACCCACTCAGCCTGGTCTCATCCCACTCAACCAGGTCATACTCCTCTCACCCTCACCCACTCAACCAGGTCTTAGCCCTCTCATCCTCACCCACTCAGCCTGGTCTCACCCCACTCAACCATGTCATACCTCTCTCATCCTCACCCACTCAGCCTGGTCTCACCCTACTCAGTCACAACCCACTCACCCGACTCACTCACTCACCCTAACTCCGTCACACTCACGTTAATTTCAGTCCAAATCACCCTTAACATCAGCCCACTCACCCTTTCCCTCATCCCACTCACCCTTTTCCCCATTCCACTCACCCTTTTCCTCATCCCACTCACCCTAACCTCTCCCCCTTTTGCAGCCAGACATTATGAGTCACCCTGATCTCTCCCCACTCACACCTGCCTTCACCCTAACTCAGCCCCACTCACACTGACCACTCAACCCCACTCAATGTGACCTCCTCCCAATCTGACGTCATCCCACTCGCACTGACCTTAACCCATTTCCACTGACCTTATCTGACTTGATATTTTCCACGACTCACCTTGGCCTCATACTACCCATTATGACCTTATCCCACTCACCCTGACGTTATCCCACTCACAGTGACCTTATCCCACTCATTCTGGCGGTATCCCACTCACAGGTTACCGTATCCCATTCACCCTGACGTTACCCAACTCACAGTGACCTTATCCCACTCACCCTGACGTTATCCCACTCACAGTGACCTTATCTGACACTGACCTCATCCCACTCACACCCTCGTCACACACACACACACACACACACACACACACACACACACACACACTTCAAGCCAGTCCACACCTCACCCTCCCACTACACACCCCGCCTTGTTCACGTCAACTTTTTTCCGTCCACACCCCACTCACTCCGCCCACACCTCCCCCACTCCACCACATCCCACTCACTCCGCCCACGCTTCTTCATCCACTCACTCCTCCCACACCCCTCTCACTTCGTCTACACCCCACTCACTTCGTCCACACCCCACTCACTCCTCCCACACCTCATCCACTCCACCCACACCTCACCCAAGACGGAGCTCCCACACCCATCCTTCCCACACCTCGCTCCAGCTCGCCCACACCTCATCGAACCCGCCCAAACTCTCGCCAGTCCAGCTTGGACGCCCCCACCCATACCCCCACTCACAGAACCAACTGGACGCCCCCGCCCATACCCCCACTCACAGAACCAACTGGAAGCCCCCGCCCATGCCCCCTCTAGACGACCCACCCATACCCCCACTCACAGAACCAACCGGACGCCCCCGCCCACGCCCCCCCTAGACGACCCACCCATACCCCCACTCACAGAACGCGGCTGGGCGTAACGTAACCAGAAGGTCACGCATGTCCCCATGGACGCCCCGCCCCACCCTGGCAGTTCATCCTACCTTGGTCGGGATTCACTGCTCTGCGTCTACCATCCTGGGAGACCCGTCACACGCAAGGTAAAGAAGCCTCAGACATTATTCACTGTTCATTATCATTTATTCCCCATCTACTAAATGGGGTGTGGTGGGTGTGGCGTCTGGTGATAAAGAAGAATATTGCTCAAGCATTTATTATGCATGCCACTCCTCTGGTTTGTTTATGTAACACACGCCCACTATTCACTATGATTAGGTGGGTGTGGTGTGGTTGCGTCTGTGATAAAGAAGAGTTGCTCAAGTCAAATTTCATGGCATGGTCACACTTCCTCTGCCTTGTCTTATGTAAACAGGCCCACTATCCTCGAGCCATTAATTCACTTATGATAAGGAAGGGGGGAGGGGGTTGTTTACGTCGAGAATGTTCACGGTGGTCGGTTGATAAACAAACACGCGTTACCCAGCCTCTGGACTTAATGGTATATGGTCGAGGTGATGATGACAGTCTTGAAGTCATAGGAATCATGAGTATCAATGTGACCCAGTGGTCTCTGCAATGTAAATTCATGGCCCAGTGGTCTCTACAATATAAATTTATGGCCTAGTGGTCTCTACAATGTAAATTCATGGCCCAGTGGTCTCTACAATATAAATTCATGGCCTAGTGGTCTCTACAATGTAAATTCATGGCCCAGGGGTCTCTACAATGTAAATTCATGGCCTAGTGGTCTCTACAATGTAAATTCATGGCCTAGTGGTCTCTACAATGTAAATTCATGACCCTGTGGTCTCTACAATGTAAATTCATGACCCAGTGCAAATGAATCAGTGGTCTCAACACAGGGAATTCGTGAGCTAGTGGTCCCTACGCGGGAAATTCGTGAGCTAGTGGTCTCTGCACGGGAAGTTCGTGACCCAGTGGTCTCTCCCCCGTAATCGAGGTCGGTGGAAGTACTGGCCCGCGACGCCCTCGCCAAAACAAACACCCACCTCCACTGGGCCTCCTCAACCCCACACCCAACACCCTGAGCAGATCTAGCGAACTGGAGGGGCGTAGGTAAGCGGGGTCGTCAGCGTCATGCCCCCGCAGGCGCCTCCACCGCACACCATCACCCCTGATGGTGTGCAACGCGTCAGGGTAAGGTTGTCCACGCCCAGGGGAGTAGATTGCGACACAACTCACTCTCTCACTCCGGCTCCACACCCGGGAATCCCCCCCACGCGAGAGACACACATACACACACACACACGGAGAGAGAGAGAGAGAGAGAGAGAGAGAGAGAGAGAGAGAGAGAGAGAGAGAGTGTCTCTCTCCTGGACACTGCTTCTGTCTACAGCAGTAAGCATCTTGAGTCTGTCGCAGCCCCGACGCAGGACAGGGGACCGGGTGGATGTCTGTTTGCTCATGTCAAGACGTACAAGATGTAGTAAACTTGGCCTGCCAAGCGAGCAACGCCCTCACAAGGCGCCTGCAACAAACACGTCCCTGATGGTGGTGAAATGAGTGAATCGAGCGACAGTTTTGCTCCTTCTGCGTAAACATTACATCCTTAAGGCCGACTGACACCCGGATACAGCTCATGTAACTGGGTTACATAAATCAGGCGCTGTAGTCTAAACCTTCACACCTTTTGTTGACGCTCTGCTCTTCAGCTCCGCTGCCCACACGATGGGTCGGAGCGCAGGTTGTACCCTCGCCACTTTTTTCGAGCGAAAGATCAACTCGAGAGAGAGAGAGAGAGAGAGAGAGAGAGAGAGAGAGAGAGAGAGAGAGAGAGAGAGAGAGAGAGAGAGAGGAGGTCCTCATCAGTGGCCACCCGAGAATTGCTCACGGGCGGGGGCAACAAGCAGGTGCTGCTTAAGGGGTCGATTTCGCCGATTTTAAGGGCTGGTAAGGGGGGTCGATTTCGCTGATTCTGAGCGTTGTTAAGGGGTCGATTTCGCCGATTCTGAGCGTTGTTAAGGGGGTCGATTTCGCCGATTTTGAGGGCTGGTAAGGGGTCGATTTCGCCGATTTTGAGGGCTGGTAAGGGGGATCGATTTCGCTGATTCTCAGCGTTGTTAAGGGGTCGATTTCGCTGATTCTGAGCGCTGTTAAGGGGTCGATTTCGCTGATTCTGAGCGCTGTTAAGGGGTCGATTTCGCTGATTCTGAGCGTTGTTAAGGGGTCGATATCACCGATTTTGAGGGCTGATGGGGGTCGGTTTCGCTGATCTTGAGTGCTATTAAGGGGTCGATTTCGCTGATGTCTGAGTGCTAGCTGCTCGCGAGTCCGTCTCCGTCAACAGGAGTGAAATCCGCTGAGCTCAGCCTTACACCGCAGCTGCTTAAGATCCAGTTCATCATGAAACCTTTCAGTGGTCTTCAACACCTGTGTCAGATCACCTCTCAACCACCGTCCCATTGCCCAAGCCGCTCATCGTTCGTGTGTGTGTCTACCCTGTGAAAAACAAAGAGGCTATCCAGCATGTCACCACACCACGTGTGTGTGTGTGTGTGTGTGTGTGTGTGTGTGTGTGTGTTCATGTATTTCTGCCAGTGTATGGGAAACACGCCCTCGTTCCCAGCAGGTCGCAAAAAAAAAAAAAAAAAAAAAAAATTGCTCACACACGATCACCCGCCTCTCTCTCTCTCTCTCTCTCTCTCTCTCTCTCTCTCTCTCTCTCTCTCTCTCTCTCTCTCTCTTGGCCCAGGTTGCCGTCTTCTCTCCCTCCCTCCCTCTCTCTCTCTCTCTCTCTCTCTCTCTCTCTCTCTCTCTCTCTCTCTCTCTCTCTCTCTCTCTCTGCCACACGTGGGCTGTTGGCATCCAGACCACAAAAACAACCGGCTCCTCTCCATCCTGCACATAACACTTGACAACACCCACCTCACACGGCTCTCTCTATTCTCGTAAGTAGGTAGGTCCTCTCTCTCTCTCTCTCTCTCTCTCTCTCTCTCTCTCTCTCTCTCTCTCTCTCTCTCTCTCTTTTTCGTTGCATACCTATTGACGGTTGTATTTCTTTCTTCTTGTATCTCCCCTTGATGATGTGATCATCACACGAAAGTGCACTTGGGAGCTTAGTTGATCACGCGCTCAGTAGTAATTTCTTTTAATATATGTTTGTGTGTGTGTGTGTGTGTGCGTGTGTATACAAACACATAGTCACACTGCTAACCTCGGACAGACATCACTACATCCGGCACCCTCCTATCACCAATCACTCCCACTGAACAAAACTCGATGCCTCGTGGACAACACACACGACACGCCCATGTTATTTGCACCACCCAACTCCAAAGACATTAACAGAAAGGGTCATGAACCGCGTCAGGTCCCTCGCAAGACACACTGGTTGTGGATGTGGACGAAAACCACTCACTACCCTCCGCATATAAACCATCCGCTCCATCCTAAACTACGCCTCACCCGCTCGACCATCCGGGTCAAAAGCAAGTGTAACTTAGCCGTAAAACAAACACAAATCAGAGGTGCTCATGACCAACCTCCCCAGCTGCCTAGCAACCACACACATTCAACACCCACAGAGCGAGGTCAACATACGTCTAAGTATGTCTCACCTCAATACCCTTGACGCTCAGTTCTGTCCAACAATACTAGCACGACCCATTACGTCCAGATCACTCCATAAACGACCATCAATCAGGCAAACACCAGATAACTGCCCTCCCAGGCCAGGTTTAGACACCACTCCTTCAGACGTACGTCCGCTTGAAACTACACTCCCCAGACCTGTACAAGTTACTCTTTCTCCTCTGTGTCCTGCACGCCACCCACCTCTCTGGAATCACAGATTCAACAGGACCCCCTCGTGGCCAAGACGTGCCTTCCCCAATTGAAGGTACTGAACACTCACTCCTCACCTTCCACCTGTGAACACCCCCCCCCTTAACACCACGGGTTTCGACCTCTGGGCCCGCGCTGGATGTGGCCAGCTTCCTGAACTCTGCGGAACCTCCATAAAAGGGTATCCTGAGCCCGGAAAGTAAACGTTGAGGTACCGCATATGCATTTCTTGTACACCCGCTCGCCGTCTCCTGCCTCAGCGAGGTAGCATCAAGGAACACAGACAGACAGATAGCTGAGCATTCGGAGGGGAAAATCCTCACTTATCCTGTGCTCAGTTGTGTAAAAGCAACAATACAGGAGGGAGGCTACCCAGTCCTCCGCTCCGGCCCATCATGGTCTACGTCTCGCCGTAGACACGTGGGTGATATCTAAGCTCCCATCTCCATCCATCGAGAGAGAGAGAGAGAGAGAGAGAGAGAGAGAGAGAGAGAGAGAGAGAGAGTGTAATGTGGTACTTCAACACCCACCGTTGAGGGTCCGATCTAGGACGTAGAGGCATCATCATCATCATCATCATCAGCCACCACCACACGAGGCAACACACACACACACACACACCAACATTCCTCCGGGGAAACTTCACGGTCAAGACTCCTGTTATTTCCATCTGGGACCAACGGGCCAAGTAGCTCAGCTGGTCAGCCAGAGGTGTGTGTGTTTTGGGGCGCCGAGCGAAGAAACCCCGTCGATTGTCATATATATATACATACATATATATATATATATATATATATATATATATATATATATATATATATATATATATATATATATATGTATATATATATATATATTCCTATGAGTCCACGGGGAAAATGAAACACGATAAGTTCCCAAGTGCAATTTCGTGTAATAATCACATCATCAGAGGAGACTCAAGAGAGAGAAATATAAAAGTCAGTTGACCTACAACGAAGAGACGTAGCTAGGACGCCATTTGGTAAACATGCGATTGTCAAAGACCATATATATAAATACATCTTTTCTTTCATACTATTCGCCATTTCCCGCCTCAGCGAGGTAGCGTTAAGAACAGAGGACTGGGCCTCTGAGGAAACATCCTCACCCGGCCCCCTTCTCTGTTCCTTCCTTTGGAAAATTAAAAAGAAAGAATGAGGGGAAGATTTCCATCCCCCGGCTCCCTTCCCTTTTAGTCGCCTTCTACGACACGCAGGGAATACGTGGGAAGTATTCTTTCTCCCCTATCCCCAGGGATAATATATATATATATATATATATATATATATATATATATATATATATATATATATATATATATATGAATAAAGTGCGTAAGACAAGGGAGCAAATGGGAACTTCAGTGAAGGGCGCAAATGGGGAGGTGATAACAAGTAGTGGTGATGTGAGAAGGAGATGGAGTGAGTATTTTGAAGGTTTGTTGAATGTGTTTGATGAAAGAGTGGCAGATATAGGGTATTTTGGTCGAGGTGGTGTGCAAAGTGAGAGGGTTAGGGAAAATGATTTGGTAAACAGAGAAGAGGTAGTAAAAGCTTTGCGGTAGATGAAAGCCGGCAAGGCAGCAGGTTTGGATGGTATTGCAGTGGAATTTATTAAAAAAGGGGGTGACTGTATTATTGACTGGTTGGTAAGGTTATTTAATGTATGTATGACTCATGGTGAGGTGCCTGAGGATTGGCGGAATGCGTGCATAGTGCCTTTGTACAAAGGCAAAGGGGATAAGAGTGAGTGCTCAATTTACAGAGGTATAAGTTTGTTGAGTATTCCTGGTAAATTATATGGGTGGGTATTGATTGAGAGGGTGAAGGCATGTACAGAGCATCAGATTGGGGAAGAGCAGTGTGGTTTCAGAAGTGGTAGAGGATGTGTGGATCAGGTGTTTGCTTTGAAGAATGTATGTGAGAAATACTTAGAAAAGCAAATGGATTTGTATGTAGCATTTATGGATCTGGAGAAGGCATATGATAGAGTTGATAGAGATGCTCTGTGGAAAGTATTAAGAATATATAGTGTAGGAGGCAAGTTGTTGGAAGCAGTGAAAAGTTTTTATCGAGGATGTAAGGCACGTGTACGTGTAGGAAGAGAGGAAAGTGATTGGTTCTCAGTGAATGTAGGTATGCGGCAGGGGTGTGTGATGTCGCCATGGTTGTTTAATTTGTTTATGGATGGGGTTGTTAGGGAGGTGAATGCAAGAGTTTTGGAAAGAGGGGCAAGTATGAAGTCTGTTGGGGATAAGAGAGCTTGGGAAGTGAGTCAGTTGTTGTTCGCTGATGATACAGCGCTGGTGGCTGATTCATGTGAGAAACTGCAGAAGCTGGTGACTGAGTTTGGTAAAGTGTGTGAAAGAAGAAAGTTAAGAGTAAATGTGAATAAGAGCAAGGTAATTAGGTACAGTAGGGTTGAGGGTCAAGTCAATTGGGAAATAAGTTTGAATGGAGAAAAACTGGAGGAAGCAAAGTGTTTTAGATATCTGGGAGTGGATCTGGCAGCGGATGGAACCATGGAAGCGGAAATGGATCATAGGGTGGGGGAGGGGGCGAAAATCCTGGGAGCCTTGAAGAATGTGTGGAAGTCGAGAACATTATCTCGGAAAGCAAAAATGGGTATGTTTGAAGGAATAGTGGTTCCAACAATGTTGTATGGTCGCGAGGCGTGGGCTATGGATAGAGTTGTGCGCAGGAGGATGGATGTGCTGGAAATGAGATGTTTGAGGACAATGTGTGGTGTGAGGTGGTTTGATCGAGTAAGTAACGTAAGGGTAAGAGAGATGTGTGGAAATAAAAAGAGCGTGGTTGAGAGAGCAGAAGAGGGTGTTTTGAAATGGTTTGGGCACATGGAGAGAATGAGTGAGGAAAGATTGACCAAGAGGATATATGTGTCGGAGGTGGAGGGAGCAAGGAGAAGAGGGAGACCAAATTGGAGGTGGAAAGATGGAGTGAAAAAGATTTTGTGTGATCGGGGCCTGAACATGCAGGAGGGTGAAAGGAGGGCAAGGAATAAAGTGAATTGGATCGATGTGGTATACCGGGGTTGACGTGCTGTCAGTGGATTGAATCAGGGCATGTGAAGCGTCTGGGGTAAACCATGGAAAGCTGTGTAGGTATGTATAATTGCGTGTGTGGACGTATGTATATACATGTGTATGGGGGTGGGTTGGGCCATTTCTTTCGTCTGTTTCCTTGCGCTACCTCGCAAACGCGGGAGACAGCGACAAAGCAAAAAAAAAAAAAAGCAAAAAAAAAAAATATATATATATATATATATATATATATATATATATATATATATATACATACATATATTCTTTATGACCACGAGGAAATGAAATACGATAAGTTCCCAAGTG
Source organism: Panulirus ornatus (assembly GCF_036320965.1). Lineage (NCBI taxonomy): Eukaryota > Metazoa > Arthropoda > Malacostraca > Decapoda > Palinuridae > Panulirus > Panulirus ornatus. Next base: position 23,043,071 of record NC_092286.1, on the reverse strand, counting down.
CAGTTTCGTGTAATAATCACATCAGGGGAGACACAAGAGAGAAATATAGCATTCACTTATATGAATATATTCGTGTGTGTGTGTGTGTGTGTGTGTGTGTGTGTGTGTGTGTGTGTGTGTGTGTGTGTGTGTTGCGTACCCAGACCTCACATTTCGTATGTAGGCCCTTCAGAATCTGGGCCAGGTCTTAGGCTGCCTCACGTTGGTCCTTGCATGAAGGCGTCTTGCGGTCGCTGGAGCCCACCCCAGTCTCACAGATAACACGCATTCTTCACGGCACTCGTTCGGGGGAAAGCACACAGAGAGGTCAATGGGGCTCTGGTTTCGGTACAATATACATGAGAGATAAAGTCTGGAAGTGAGCGAACGAGGGCGTGCATTATATATTCCCTCAACTGCCACATTACTCACCTTTGCATTCAAATCACCCATCACTATAACCCGGTGTCGTGCATCAAAACCACTAACACACTCACTCAGCTGTCCCCAAAACACTTGCCTCTCATGATCTTCATCCATCACTATAACCCGGTCTCGTGCATCAAAACTACTAACACACTCACTCAGCTGTCCCCAAAACACTTGCCTCTCATGATCTTTCTTGTTGCTGGTCTCCCCCTGGAGACGTGATACACGAAAGTGCACTCGGGACTAATTAAGGTTTCATTCACTCTCTTGGTTTGACAGCAAATATTTCCATCATGTGCATCATTGTGACCTTATTACAATATATATGTATAGGTTCAGCCAGCGCCAAAAATCATCCCTCACTATCAGACCAAATGAGGAAGCATGAGGGAGGGAGGCACTATACTCATGCCTTTCCTCATTTAACTTTGATTCCTCATTACTGGTCGCGGTGTCAGGGTGTGTTCCTGCCAAGGTGCCAGTCTCTTGAACTCGTGACCGTCTGGTTCGCCTCCACGCTGGCATTCACCGTCAATAAAGCCATCCTCGCGGGGGGTTCAAGACCCAACCCAGATATATGTCACGAGAGAAAGGTGACCAAGATTAACTGAAACTCGCTCGCGCCCTCCACACCATGACCAGACACACCCGCCACTTCTCTGAGGCGTTCGTCTTAAAATTCAAAAATATCTGATGACTCTCCTCAACCAGAGGCCATCATCATCTAGCCAGATGACTCCAGGGAGGACTGTCAGTAGTACGGTTATGATCTTCTTGTGGAATGTTGTGCGAGAGCCACGCACATCTACGGAGAAACCTCGCGGACGAGCAGGTCCCTCGCTCCACACTGAGTCGTGAACCAGGAGGACGAAATAACGCTATGGAGTCATCTGGAGTAGCCTCCCTACCCCATCACACTGGCGTAGCCTCCCTACCCCATCATACTGGAGTAGCCTCCCTACCCCATCACACTGGAGTACCCTCCCTACCCCCTCACTAGAGTAGCCTCCCTACCCCATCACACTGGAGTAGCCTCCCTACCCCATCACACTGGAGTACCCTCCCTACCCCCTCACTAGAGTAGCCTCCCTACCCCATCATACTGGAGTAGCCTCCCTACCCCATCACACTGGAGTAGCCTCCCTACCCCGTCACTAAAGTAGCCTCCCTACCCCATCACTAGAGTAGCCTCCCTACCCCATCACACTGGAGTAGCCTCCCTACCCCATCACACTGGAGTAGCCTCCCTACCTCATCACACTGGAGTAGCCTCCCTACCCCATCATACTGGAGTAGCCTCCCTACCCCATCACACTGGAGTAGCCTCCCTACCCCATCACACTAGAGTACCCTCCCTACCCCCTCACTAGAGTAGCCTCCCTACCCCATCATACTGGAGTAGCCTCCGTACCCCATCACACTGGAGTAGCCTCCCTACCCCATCACACTGGAGTAGCCTCCCTACCCCCTCACTAGAGCAGCCTCCCTACCCCATCACACTGGAGTAGCCTCCAAACCCCATCATACTGGAATAGCCTCCCTACCCCATCACACTGGAGTAGCCTCCCTACCCCATCACACTGGAGTAGCCTCCTTACCCCATCACACTGGAGTAGCCTCCCTACCCCATCACACTGGAGTACCCTCCCTACCCCGTCACTAAAGTAGCCTCCCTACCCCATCACACTGGAGTAGCCTCCCTACCCCAACATACTGGAGTAGCCTCCCTACCCCATCACACTGGAGTAGCCTCCCTACCCCCTCACTAGAGTAGCCTCCCTACCCCATCACACTGGAGTAGCCTCCCTACCCCCTCACTAGAGTAGCCTCCCTACCCCATCACACTGGAGTAGCCTCCCAACCCCATCATACTGGAATAGCCTCCCTACCCCATCACACTGGAGTAGCCTTCCTACCCCATCACACTGGAGTAGCCTCCCTACCCCATCACACTGGAGTAGCCTCCCTACCCCATCACACTGGAGTACCCTCCCTACCCCGTCACTAAAGTAGCCTCCCTACCCCATCACACTGGAGTAGCCTCCCTACCCCATCATACTGGAGTAGCCTCCCTACCCCATCACACTGGAGTACCCTCCCTACCCCCTCACTGGAGTAGCCTCCCTACCCCATCACACTGGAGTAGCCTCCCTACCCCATCACATTGGAGTAGCCTCCCTACCCCATCACACTGGAGTAGCCTCCCTATCCCATCACACTGGAGTAGCCTCCCTACCCCATCACACTGGAGTAGCCTCCCTACCCCATCACACTGGAGTAGCCTCCCTACCCCATCACACTGGAGTAGCCTCCCTACCCATCACACTGGAGTAGCCTCCCTACCCATCACACTGGAGTAGCCTCCCTACCCCATCACTAAAGCAGCCTCCCTACCCCATCATACTAGAGTAGCCTCCCTACCCCATCACACTGGAGTACCCTCCCTACCCCCTCACTAGAGTAGCCTCCCTACCCCATCACACTGGAGTAGCCTCCCTACCCGATCATACTGGAGTAGCCTCCCTACCCCATCACACTGGAGTACCCTCCCTACTCCCTCACTAGAGTAGCCTCCCTACCCCATCACACTGGAGTAGCCTCCCTACCCGATCATACTGGAGTAGCCTCCCTACCCGATCATACTGGAGTAGCCTCCCTACCCCATCACACTGGAGTACCCTCCCTACTCCCTCACTAGAGTAGCCTCCCTACCCCATCACACTGGAGAACCCTCCCTACCCCTTCACTAGAGTAGCCTCCCTACCCATCATACTAGAGTAGCCTCCCTACCCCATCACACTAGAGTAACCTCCCTACCCCCTCACTAGAGTAGCCTCCCTACCCCATCACACTGGAGAACCCTCCCTACCCCTTCACTAGAGTAGCCTCCCTACCCATCATACTAGAGTAGCCTCCCTACCCCATCACACTGGAGTACCCTCCCTACTCCCTCACTAGAGTAGCCTCCCTACCCCATCACACTGGAGAACCCTCCCTACCCCTTCACTAGAGTAGCCTCCCTACCCATCATACTAGAGTAGCCTCCCTACCCCATCACACTGGAGTAGCCTCCCTACCCCCTCACTAGAGTAGCCTCCCTACCCCATCACACTGGAGTAGCCTCCCTACCCACTCACAATAGTCGTGTGACCCGCGCTCATGGCACTGAGGTGGCCAACGCACTGGAGCCTTTCCGCTGCCCATATTACTCTCCCGCTCTGTCACCTGCGTCCATCTGCAGCCTTCCCCGTACTGCCACACCTCCACAGTCTTTCACCCGTACCTACATGGGTGTGTCTGGCGGAGGAATGGCCGACCAGTGCCGGGGTCTCTTTGCTACCAGCCTGACGGAGAGCTGCAGCGGGTGGGCCCGGCGAGATACACAGGAGTCAGCGACAGCACCAAAGACGGCGTCTCGCAAACTACGGACGGAGGAACCTCGCTCTGCGTCGCCGCCCGATTACCCTCGCACGAACAGCGACAGTGTGCGCTGCAGCCTACAGTGAGGACAGAGGCTACACTCCATCCTCCAAGGACTCGAACGACATGAACTACATCACTTTAAACCTACAATTCATACCCCACCTACATCTCCACCCACCTACATCTCCCCTCAGCCCACCTGACCTCACGCTGCCCCCTGCCTGTAACAGCTCTCCTATACAACGGCCTTGCGAGGGGGAGGGAATAACAGACTTATCATTGACGGTCACCTCATATACCAGGAACCGAAGGACTCGTACATTTCTGATTTGTCTGCTACCGAAGGACTCGTACAGTTCTGATTTGTATACTACCGAAGGACTCGTACAGTTCTGATTTGTATACTACCGAAGGACTCGTACAGTTCTGATTTGTCTGCTGAGTTACCCGTCTTTTTTTTTCTTCTTCTTCTTCTCTGTATTTCAAGATAAACACTATTTCCAAAATAAATGATTAGCTAAAAGGAATAATTAGGTCTGAATTAGAACGATTATGGGTCGTCTCTTAGATTCCTCTGCCGCTCGGATAGTTGAGGAATAACAGTGGTTACTTTTTCCCTCTTCTACTCGTTCTGACAATCTCTCTCTCTCTCTCTCTCTCTCTCTCTCTCTCTCTCTCTCTCTCTCTCTCTCTCTCTCTATCTATCTATCTATCTATCTACCTATATCTGGACGTGTATCAGTGATACTTTATCTGCTATTGATCGACAGGCACTGGTCTGAAATTTTGCTTGGATGTAGAATCATGCGCCTGCGCATCAGCAGGTCCGGGAGCCTGGAGCCAATTTAAATCCTGGTCACTTGTTTTGCCACGGCGTCTTCCATCTTAATCAGCTTCACACGTCACTGCTCATCTTACTGGTTCTCAGGCCTTGTAACGGGCACCGAATCACAATTTGGTACGAACGTATTTATAAAAGACGTCGGGACCCGAACATGCAGGAGGTTGTGGGGCGTGAACGGGATGAAACGAATTGGAGCGATTCATTTTCTGTACCTCGTCCATCGATCACCAACTCTTCCTTATTGGATCCATACGTTATATCCATACTTCTGTCTATACGTACACACTCACACTCTGGTCTCGGTCAGTGCCTTTAATTGGTCAATGTGGGAGTCGATCAATTTTCGTCATGATCACAAAAGTCATCCATTCCTCCACTTCATGCCCCATTATGCAACCCTATCGTACAGTTATATATCCATAGCCACTTTACTAAACTATCTTCCATACGACTAATTATACTAAAGTATTATCATGATCAAATTTGGTAGGACTGTCTACGTTCCTCAAATCTCAGATGCCACCATGAGAACCTGAGAAGGTAAACGATTCCACCTGGGAAACACGTACCTTCCATTCCTCGTGTTCGAGTTTCCAAGCAGTGTTGTCGTGTTTCTCGTGTTCCCTCCTGGTGTAGGTTGTGATGACCGGCTCTCTCTCGTGATCGTTGTAGTGTTGGCGTCTCTGGAGGGGTTGGCCTGCGCGTTATGGTAACTCATCTTACCCCCACGCAGGGTCCGGCGTGCGGGTCTTCCGCCCTCACAGCCTCTCGCTCCTTCCAAGGCAATGACCGCCCCCCCCCCCCCACACACACACACACAATCCCTTAAAATCGTATACGATCCCTTAAAATCGTATACGATCCCTTGAAGTGATCATCCAACTGGACCATTATATGGTATAGGGGGAAGCCTTCCCTCGCGTGGCTGTGTAGGTACATATACCTTCTTGAGGTCTATATAAGGCGTCTTCTCCCAGTCACTCGCCCTCAACAACCAGGGTGCTGCCTGACGGTGCAGTGACTTACCACGTGAACACGTCCTGACGAGCGAACTCCACCCTGGACGTGCAGGGTCGTGCGGCACGTGCACGGTAGTCACAAAGCCCCCAGGTGTATGTGGATGGTAATTCGCCTCCGCAGGGATGGGAGGTTGTGTGTTCAAGGTGCGACAGATGCGGCCGGTGGCCTCCCCTAGCAAGCTACCTGCCCTCAGAAGCTGGTAGCCTTGGCTTCGTCTCCCATGTAGATTCGCACCACAGCTTCGTTCATTGTATCCTCGAGAGGTTCGACCCAAGTTCCCCTTTTACATCCCTGACTCACATTCTGCCATGGCCGAGACGCGAGAGCTGCTGGAATCAGACTCCACCACTCACGGCCGCTCTCGTTCTCATGCCCTCACACACACGGTCATATTCATGGATTATATCATCCTCGCTCCCTCACGAAGCCAGACACATCCATCAAATGAGGCGCACGAGAAATGGCACCGGGATCTTCTGAAAACACCGGATATCGCCTTATGTTATCACTACCGTGATACCTTATCCTAAAGCACTGTCTTGATGGTACGGGGTTACACGAACCCTATTCAGTCATCTGGTCTTATCGTACCTTATCTATCTTTGCTTATCTACGTCTTTCACATATCTCTAATCATCTGCTTCTCCTCCCACCTGCATATATAGTGCTTTGATGATACCATACATCATACCCATTTTCTGTAATGCTTTCCCTATTCCGTTTTCACATCAACGAGAATCCAACCCTGGATCATTGCTGGTACGTAGCGTGAAGGAACCAGGTGCAACGCCGTCAGTTGGACACACATATATTAAGTGGCGTCGGGCTTCATTATACCATCAGACGCCCTCATACTGCTGCCCACGTGAGGCTTGTACCCTAATGAGGGACCAGCTTAAACCTCAGTGCCCTTGTGGCCACCTTCATCATCCATATTGTAATAATCATATTAATGATATCATCATCAATAATAAGTGTGTAATAATGGTATCAATAATAATAATAATAATAATAATAATAATAATAATGATAATAATAGTGATAATAATGACAATAACGATAATGTTAAGAAGAAGAAAAGAACGAGAACAAGAAAAAGAAGAGGAGGAGGAGGAGGAAGAAGGAGAAGAGAAGGAAAAAGAGGAAGAAGAAAAGGAGGAAAAATTGGAAGAAGAAGAAGAAGAAGAAGAAGAAGAAGAAGAAGAAGAAGAGGAAGAAGAAATAGAGTGAAAAGGACAGTAGAAGTTGATCAGGACTCTTCAGGTGTGTTTTCAGACTCGAGTCTTCAAGGTAGGGAGGTTAGAGGACGAGGGAGAGACGGGAAGAGGAGCAAAGTCCCACAGCTCAGCTGGGAGGAGGAAGGTAACATAACGATCAAGCCTCGAGTGCTCTTCTCACAGAAACTGTGGGAAGCAGCAGCCACACATGTACCTCGGGTTCAAGCCCCTTTTGGGGGGCGGGGGATGCATTCAGGCACCTCACGAGAACAATGGCTGAAATGAGCATTCTGCACAGTGGCTAAAATGATATCTGTTGAACAGAAACAGAACAGCGTTCACAGTGGCGTACAGAAAGTGATTGTAGAAGAGAGGTGATGCCAGATGAAATAGTAAGACGAAAGGCATTGGATTCCAATCTTGTTGACAGAGAGATGGAAGAAGGGTAGTCACTCCAGGTGTGTGAGCAGTACTCCATAATAAAGCGACTAAACCCCATATAGATATGAAGTAGCGGCTGACAATACAGATGATTGCCGCATCTATACAGCACGAACCCCCGCTTTTGGGAAGCAGACTTTGTCATGCTGGTACGTAAGGTTTCTAGGACAGAGTGGAAATTACGATTATACCCAACAAGGTTGAGCTGTTATGCTTTGAAACTGAACAAAGAAAAGGAATAACTTGGAGACACAGGATAGAAATTGCATTTAAGCACTAGCAAGTTTAACGAGTAACTGTTTCTCCCGGATGGTCCACGAGTTCGAACTGGGGGAGATGGTAATGTTCAGCGCGAGAAAAAGATTGAACATTAGAGGGAGGGAAGGGACAGTGTGTTGAAGTGTGTTTTTGCAGAATCCTCAGCATGGGCGGATAGGGTTAGAAGTGGAAGATAAAAGATCATTTACTGGGAGACGAAAGAGAGGAGGTGACAGGAGAGAACCCTGAGGAACACCAGCGTTGGTAAGGGACGAGGAGGAAGTCGCTCGCTCCATTGACGACTACTGCAATGGATCGGCCAAAGAGGAAAACGACACATCAGAGAACTTACAAAAGCAGAGAAAAAAAACAAAGAAAAAGGGAGTTAAGAAAGCAAAGACTTTCACACCACAATGTCTTGTTGACGTCCAGAGCGATGACAAAATGACCAAAATCCTCGACAGAAGAGGCCCGGAGGTGAGTCACAGAGGAAAGAAGGTCACCAGTAGACCCACCACTGCTAAATCCCCACTGGTGATCTGAAAGAATGGAATGGGATTCCAAGTGTTTGAGACAGTGCGAGTTTAAGAGAGTTTCAAAGACTTCGAGGACAGCAGAAGTGAGGGCAATGGGGTAATAGTTAGAGGGGTTAAGGCGGTGTTCTTTCTCAACATTACGATGATCGCGTCATATGCCCAGTGACGGCATGTCGCCCCCCATATACACCTTTCACATTCCTGACACCCGCAAAGGTTTCTTGGTTTCATACATCTATCTCTTGGTTTCGGCCTTCCACCTGACCCCCCCCCCCCACTACTTCAAACAGAAGATATTCACATTTTCGGATGGCAACAGTAAATCAAGTTTAATGACGTGTTTGAAATACAAAAACCATATAAGGTTAAGCTAGACAGACGAAAGATATCACAAAACTTTCAAAATCATCGTGAAAGTAGCAAGTGGTTTTCTCCTCCAGCGATAAGAGAATATAAGCTTCGAATTCGGTGTTTCGGCAGGAGCCCCTCTGGCGGGAAAAGTGCGCCATATCGCTAGATAGAATGTTGGAGAGGCTTCGGTGGTGGTGGTGGTGGTGGCTAGCGGCCCCAAAGCTCCGGCCGGGCCTCTTCCTCGTCCACCAGTGGTCTATAAATACACTTATGTATACGCTGTGGACGTTCCCTGTATACAGGCCAAATATCCCCATTTCCTGTATAAACGGCGGGTTTGGGAGCCACATACTGGGCGTCAGATAGTAATCGTAAGGACGGAAGGTAGTGTAGGTTGGCGTGCGGCTGTGATCCGCCTCCTTTCATCAAAAAAAGGAGGAAATACTGTCGGGTGAGAAGCACGGCCCAGCCACGGATACAACGCGTGTGATGACCAGCACGTCTTGAGAAAGAGAGGTGACGCAAGCCTGCCAGAGTCGCCCCAGCTGGCCACTGTCGGCCCGGGTGGCCACCGTCGCCCCAGCTGGCCACTGTCGGCCCTGGTGGCCACTGTCGGAGCTGGCCACTGTCGGCCCGGGTGGCTACTGTCGCCCCAGCTGGCCACTGTCGCCCCAGGTGGCCACTGTCGGCCCGGGTGGCCACTGTCGTCCCGGGTGACCACTGTCGCCCCAGCTGGCCACTGTCGGCCCGGGTGGCCACTGTCGTCCCGGGTGACCACTGTCGCCCCAGCTGGCCACTGTCGGCCCGGGTGGCCACTGTCGTCCCGGGTGACCACTGTCGCCCCAGGTGGCCACTGTCGGCCCGGGTGGCCAGTGTTGCTGCCCGGGTGGCTGGCGTCGACAGCTTTGACAGCGCCCGTCCGCCATGCGCATGACATCAGACATGACTGGTGTCATGACCATAATCATAGGAAGAAATACCGGCTGGTTCTTGCGGAAGGTCGCTGGGCCTTTTTGATCCCCCCCAAAAAAAATGGTCTTTGGTCTTTTATTACTCTAAGATTCATGACAGAGCACTGCAGTAGGCAATGAGTTATCGAAATGTTGTCTAAGCACTCAAAGAAATCATCGCAGTATCGCATAAACAGAGTTCAGGCCACAAGGAAAGCCAGGGGTTGGGGCTCAACTTGTCTCCAGCAATTGTGGACTGCGATGTCCAAAGGTTCACTGAGGGACGAACGTTCGTACAGTACGGACGTGACCGGCACTCTCCCGGCCAACTCTCCAGAGATCACCAGCTTTTACATTCTTACGAAGTGTTAAGGTTCAGCTATGATGATGGTGGATGTGAGAGAGGAACACGGAATGGTTCAGCCATGGTTGATGTGAGAGAGGAACACGGAATGGTTCAGCTATGATGATGGTGGATGTGAGAGAGGAACACGGAATGGTTCAGCTATGATGATGGTGGATGTGAGAGAGGAACACGGAATGGTTCAACTATGGTTGATGGTGGATGTGAGAGAGGAACACGGAATGGTTCAACTATGGTTGATGGTGGATGTGAGAGAGGAACACGGAATGGTTCAACTATGGTTGATGGTGGATGTGAGAGAGGAACACGGAATGGTTCAACTATGGTTGATGGTGGATGTGAGAGAGGAACACGGAATGGTTCAGCCATGGTTGATGTGAGAGAGGAACACGGACACCCGAGTGAACCACAACATTGGTTTTATTTATAGGTTGTCAAAGGAATATGGCTTCCAGGATATTCATCTCCAGTTCCGGTTGCCCTCACACTTACAGTTTGCGAAGTAGGCCACTCCACTGGGCAGTAAAATCAGGAGGGTCCTGTAAACCCGAGTTTATATTGATGAAAAGCTAGGCCGTTTGTACCCCCCTAGAGTATACACCTGCTGGATGTCTTGTCGTTGGCACATGAGGAACGTGGAGCAATAATGCAACCTCGCCAGTGCTGGCGACCCTCTGTATGACACTCGGTATTTTGCATTGGTCTCATTTTCGCCCATTTTAGGCGAGGCTTCATCAACTGACCAAGGAATAGGGTCTTTCAGTCTCCATTTTCGCCCAATTTAGGGGAGGCTTCATCAACTGACCAAGGAATAGGGTCTTTCAGTCTCCATTTTCGCCCATTTTAGGCGAGGCTTCATCAACTGTCCAAGGAATAGGGTCTTTCAGTCTCCATTTTCGCCCAATTTAGGGGAGGCTTCACTGTCTGACCAAGGATTAGGGTTTTCAGTCACGATGGTTTTCGGTATTTTCAAAATGCGATTAGCCAAGTGTGCGCCAACACGACCTGCAGTGAGCTCTAACTGAGAGGGAGTCTGGTGTGGTATGTCATGAACGTGGTTTCCAGGTGACAAGACTGATGGCCAGTCAGAAGACGAGCAAAATGCACCGTAACCATGTGACGGTGCATCACAATGCACGAGGCGAAGGTTTCTTAAAGTCACCGTTGGAGGGAACATGTCTACAGGTGAAGCCTTTGAATTCTTCAACCAGCTTAGAGTAACTATGTGAGAAGGATGGTCACGAGGAGACGAACGACGGTAGTTTTCTCTTGCTGGGAACAACCATAGACCACAAGGGTGGAAGCCATCAAGTTTAAGCTGCCATTCCGCACCTGAAAGAGATGGCAAAACACTGACGGCATAAGCTTCACTCAAGACGAAAGCCAGTACTGGGACAGCCACATCCATAATGGTATGTTTGCCTTCCCTTCTGAATTTCCATATAAGCTTTGTGGCTCATGACATAAGCAATGCCAGACTTCCTTGAGCGAGTGTTCTGGCGTAGACTGTAGCAAGAATGGCCAACAGGTTGTGCTGATTACCACAGAGTTGAGTCTATGAGTGACTGGGGTGACTTTTTATATGAAATGGATCACTGACGCGGAAGAACAGTGTGCAATCTGGGTCACCCATTTCAAAAGAAGGCTTTGCCGGTGTCTGTCTTTGTGTGGGAGTTCTGTTGTTCGAATTAAAACAGGATCTTCCCCACCTTATCGGACTTGGACATGAAGGTCGTAAACACGATCATTCAGTTATGGAACATCACCCCTCGTAGCATTCCAGTGAAACACATTTTGGCAAATGGAGGTGTTGTACTCCCTTTCTTAATTACTTGATGTAGAAGGTAGTGGCATTCATGAGTAGGAAGCGTTGGCTAACCTCTCGTTTTCCATTTGTCTCTGAACCAGTTCATGATCAAAGTGTTCAATCAAAGTTCGATTTTAGATTATTGATCATGTTTTTTTTTTAGCCGACTTAACGTCTATGCATGATTGTCAGGCAGTGTTGGGCAACGTACCTTCCAAGGTAAAATTTGCCCAAAGCTGATCCAGTTCAAATATGACACTATATCTACGTATCTGGCTGGGAAAAGCCGATCTTCAGCCAATGGCTTGGCGGCGTCAGTGGTGGCTTCCAGGTTCCAGAGTCTGTGCGCTGGTGCGCTCCCTGCCCCTGTCACACCTGCTGGAACTGACCCCTTTCACACGTGATTGCCACAGTGAGGCGTCCAGGTCAGATGAGTACCTAAAGTACCACCTGATCTCTGTGATGATGACCCCCTGCTGTAGTACCCTCTATTGTCGTCTTCTTCACTAGCTACGGTGCCAGCGCTCGCGACCTCGTGTCCCTAGAGCCTTCGGTCAGCCGAGGTGGCCTCCGAGAGCCGACTCAGAAGGGTTGGCATATTGTGGCCCCCCTACGACCTCCCGAGGGAGGGGGCTGGGGGCGCCCACACGAGGCAAAGACTAAAAGAAATTGAAAATCTCAAATAAGATTTGTTTACCACTTACATTTTTCTGTTGTTTGGTTAGTTTATCAATATTTCTGAATTTCGTGTCTCCTCTTCCGGACCACATAACAAGACCCGAGACGACCCCGGGGTCTCTGTCCAGGTTTTCTGGCCCTCTCGATGGGTCTTGTGTATGCCAGGTGGACGCGAGCATGTGCCACAGTCTGCCTTATGAGTCCGGGAATCGTAAAGTCGGTAGTCGAGCGGTTGTGGATGACCCGTAAGGCCTCCTGCCTCCACCTGACCACGGGACGGGTCCTCACCTTGTGCTCCTCGTATCCTTTAAGGTCAAGGGAGCCAGACAGTGCCAATATTGGCCGCGCCGGATACCTTCAGGCTTAGGTTGTTGTGACCAGGTCTTTGTCAACAAAGTTAGATGGTGACCTTCGAAGGTTGGACAAATCTCTTGTGATTATTTCCTTTTTGTCCTTGGGTTCAAGATGTGCTCTGTGGCGGTCACCTGTTCTTTGACGGGCCGAACCAGATACAGAGTGTTCGCCTCTTCCTCACTGTGGCCAGTGATATTCAAGGGTAATATCTCGATATTGGTGGATGGACACGTCTGCTATTTGCCCCTTTGGTGGACAAGAGCCTTCGTGAGTCCAGTATTCGTGCCACCTTGAGAAGAAAACAACACGGGAAAATTCCAGTATCCTTAGTACGCCTTCCGCCGGGGTTTTAATTCTTCCTCTTTTTTCATTACGAGATAAACACGAGACATCGCTCTAAATGTTTTTTTTTGTTTTTTTGTTTATGTTGAGGTTATCATCGGGTGACAGCTGGTGACGTGTAAATAAATAAGGATCAACAAGCCATTCCGTGGCATCTGGTACGTGATTCAGGTGGTTTGGGCCAATGTGTGACAGCTGGTGATGTTGTCAGTCACCCTGGGCCAACAGGTCGTCATCCCATGACAGCTGGTGATGATGTCAGTCATCGGGAACGAACAAGCCATCTTATTACAGCTCACTTGGGCAGCTGGTGTTAACGTTAGGCATCTTGGTGCCAACATACCATCTGGTACGTTTCAGACATGGAGGAAATGGGTGGGAAATTTCACCCCAGGACAGCTGGCATTACACGGGAATGGGACGAAAGACACACACACACACACACACAGCGGCCCGCTACGTGTTACCCAGGAGCGCTGGTGAGTGTCCCACGTCCTCATCTACCTGGTGTTGGCATCAGTCGCTGCGGCTCAGCCTGTCATACGTGACAGGTGAGGTGGGAGGAAGAGAGGGAGGGAGGGTGTCATGTACCTCCCCCACAGTTCTCAGAAGTGGGAGATGAGGGGGGCCCACATGACCAAGGCCAACTCCACATGGTAAATACCCGTAGCCCGGGGTATATATATAGCGACGCCCTGATGCCGCCCATTCGTTCATGAATCAGACGAGCGAGACGAGAGCGGAGAGGGGAGGGTCTCGCCTGGGGGAGGAGACAAGACCGGAGACGTGGCACGGGTGCCTGTGTGTGTGTGTGTGTGTGTGTGTGTGTGTGTGTGTGTCTGCCCACCTAAGGCTGACGGAGGAGAGGCATAAAAAGTCCGTGGGAAACATGTCACCCTTCACCTCTACACACTCACGTGTGGCCACATCATCATCATCACTACACGAAAACTGAACTAAAATCGAAATATGAACCAAATAATTCATAGGAAAATCGAGGTACATTATGGTCAAGGGATGGGTTAATGTGCAGTACACCAGGGAGTCGACACTTGCTGGGCATCAGAAGGCAGGTTCGACCTTCTCGGCCGCCGTACTCTGTAGATGAGGGTTGAAATGTTCGTGTAACGTCTGTACGACGTAGCGCGAGCTGGCACCTCGACCCAGCGGGCAGAGCCAGCCCGGTGCCTCGTGAGCGCCAGCTGTGGTCTGCCCACGCTAGCTGGTGCTGTGTGCTGCTGCGGTCTGTGCCCTGGGCTGTACCTGCTGCGGTCTGTGGCCTGGGCTGCTGCTGCAGCTGCTACCGCGTCGTGTCATGTGACTCCCTCCGTCAGCAGTCTTCTGTACATCACCTCCGTGCATCACTCCGCTGGAGCTGTGGTGCACGAGGCAGATTTGTGATGTGACACAGTCTGAAAAGCTGTGGTGAGGTAGCGCCCGTGCTGTGGTGAGGTAGCACCCGTGCTGTGGCGAGGTAGCGCCCGTGCTGTGGTGAGGTAGCGCCCGTGCTGTGGCGAGGTAGCACCCGTGCTGTGGCGAGGTAGCACCCGTGCTGTGGCGAGGTAGCACCCATGCTGTGGCGAGGTAGCGCCCGTGCTGTGGCGAGGTAGCACCCGTGCTGTGGCGAGGTAGCACCCATGCTGTGGCGAGGTAGCACCCGTGCTGTGGCGAGGTAGCACCCGTGCTGTGGCGAGGTAGCACCCGTGCTGTGGCGAGGTAGCGCCCGTGCTGTGGCGAGGTAGCGCCCGTGCTGTGGTGAGGTAGCTCCCGTGCTGTGGTGGGGTAGCTCCCGTGCTGTGGCCTGCAGTTGGTGCACCGACCACAGCCTTGTTATCCCCAGCTCGCGAAGATGTGGAAAATATCCATTACAGTGCACATGGTGTCGCCTGACCGGCCGGCCACCTCACAGCTATACTTCGCCGTGACAACAGAGGAAAGTGTGACGCTTCTTGTGACGTGAAGTGTGGTGATCAAGACGTGTTGGGGAACGGCAGGCCCCACAGGGTCCTGCCAAGACCCTCACCGACTGACAGGATATTGGAGAGACGGGACGACTGTGAGGCCCGTCTGTCTGTGTGTCTCTCTGTCTCTGTGCGCTGTGATGTGACCCCAGCCGAAAGTGTCCGACAGCCAGCGACTGAACTGGGTAGCGTTCGCACACATACCTAATGTGTGGGATTACGTTTCTACCAAGACGATCAGGCTGTAGCTAATGCAAATGTCAGGCAAGGTCGAGTGCAGAACATCACATACCGAGGTGTGAGCATGCGGTGCTCAACGTGAAACGGCGATGGTACATCTATACGATAACACTGCAGTATACGTACCTAATATGGGTGGTATATATCTATACGATAACGTACCTAATATGGGTGGTATATATCTATACGATAACGTACCTAATATGGGTGGTATATATCTATACGATAACGTACCTAATATGGGTGGTATATATCTATACGATAACGTACCTAATATGGGCGTTTTGGAAGATTAATCTTAGTAGGGTAAGCTAATGGGGGATGTACCTAAGGACGCGACGGGAGGCAGAAAATAATATACAGGTAGACAAGGTCGATGACCACGAGGATGGTAACTGCACAAGTTGCCTTTAATGGTACACAAGACTACCTCGTCTATATGAGATCTTACCAGTCTCTGGTCCTGGAAGAGATTTTCAAACCATTTCCTTCTCAGCGAATGATCCCCCTTCCGCTATTGTTGCCACGGACCTCGAAACTATCATCTCTCATTTGACTCTCGTGTCATCATCTCTCATTTGACTCTTGTGTACACGTGAACCCATCATCTCTCATATGACTTGTATATACGTGAAACTTTCATCCCTCATTTGACTCTTGTGCATACGTGAAACTTTCATCCCTCTTTTGACTCTTGTGCATACGTGAAACTATCATCTCTCATTTGACTCTCGTGTCATCATCTCTCATTTGACTCTTGTTTATAAGTGAAATTTTCATCCCTCTTGTGTATACGTCAGCTGATGTATCTGTGATTCTTGGCTTGAGTCTTGGTGTGGGCTGACGTCTGGGGCAGTGTGGGTTCCTTCTTGGAAATATGGACTCCCTCGCCAAACACTCTTTTCTTTAGTTACATTTCTCCCGTGGCAGAGTCGAGTGGCTCAAGAAATATGCACAAGCTGGTCTCTGAGTCTGGGGTAGTGTGTGAGAAGAGAGATTTAAGAGTATATGGAAGAGTCATTCGGTTTGGCAGTAGAGAGGGAGAGAGGTGTGGTTGGAGTTGGAGGGAACCTGGAGGAAGTGGAGTTTTTTTTAGATGCCTGGAGGTGGACATGGCAGCGGAGGGAACCGAGGGAATTGAGGTGAGCCATGGGATGTGTTTGGGGGGCTTAGATCCTGCATAAGAAGAGAGGCAAAGACATGGGTAGGTATGATGGTAGAGTACCCAGGTTGGTTGGTGTATGGACTCGAGGTGAGCAGTGTTCCACCCTGGGGAGATGACAATCCTGTGTATATGATAATACTGCCACACACACACACGCACACCCCAAAAAATACTTTCTTTTTTACATTCTAAACTTTTGGGAAGCAGGTATAGAGAAGTTGATTATATGGGGTTTCCAGGGTAGATTAATTGGGTATAAGGGTTATGAAACAAACGTGTGGTCTTGTAAGGTAGACATGAAGAGCAGGGAACAAGTGTGATTGAGAAAGAGAACTAGGATAAGGACTGCCTCTTTGCACTGTCGAATTTAGCTCCTCACACATCCTGCCATCATCCTATACCACTTTTTCCTCCAAGTCCCTCAGTCTGATGAGCTGCTTTTTAACCAACAGTTTACTCCTGATGAATCTATGGAGAGGTTCTTGGATTTTCTCTTGACTTTACCACAATATTGTTTCCCAAGTATCTCTGTTCTTTCATTCGCCTCCTGTCATACTCACGCCGCGCCCTGTCGCACCTCACGCACCCTGGCTGATTGGGGTACCGCCTGTAGCTTCGTCACAGCACATCTCCAGGCTCCTCCGACACCTTATATATCGAACCATTTCTCTATCCTTCTCAACCTTCCCTCTGTATTCAAGGCTAGAGGTATCCACGTTCCTACTCCATTGTGAATTCTACAGAACCTTTCACCGCAATACCCTGTTTCTTGGCTACAGAACCCAATATCCCAATTTATCTTACCACAGAAAGCGTTAATGTCTATGTAGTTTCCACCATTGTGTCTCCTCTTCACGTCTTGCCTCATTTATGCTCTTTTAACTTCCTCATTTACCACATAATCAGACTTATGCCTCACATCATCACTGTTTCCAATTGGTGTTTCATATCAATGATTACAGATTGTGTTTTACGGTGAGGGAGTCTTACACTCGTGTTGCCCCGTCTCTTAACCTTGTGTATATGTAACATGCTTTTATGTATATAGTATACACACATGCATATACATACAGCCCAGCCTAAGCCTGATACCCATTTATCGACCAGCCCTGAGGGTATGATGAACAGCTGGGATTAACTGAGGGTCAATTGCCTCGCCTAGGACTCGACCCCAATGCTGACCCGACCCCGGACGGGCCCGTGCTCAACAGGTAGTAACGCTGACCACTATTCCACGGATGTCCGTATATGTGTCAACGTGTTAATGATCATGTATTTGCGATTTTTCTTTGTCTTGTGTGTGTGTGTGTGTGTGTGTGTGTGTGTGTGTCTGTGTGTGTGTGTGTGTGTGTGTGCATAGAGGGAGGGAGTTCCATCCTTGCTGCAACCCGCCCTTCAACCTTTCGGAACGATCACGTAACCTTCTAACTTGATCATTAACTTCTTCAAATTCTCTCTTTCGTTCGTAGACAACACAGTGCGTGTCTTTCTTCATACCATTTCCCACATGTCTTAGTTTCTTCTTCAGATCGATTCAGATGCACTTGACTCATAATTAGATCTCCTCTACTTCTCCCAGCTTGCGTAGCTCCGTGTCTATCACCTCCTTCATGCTCAGCTCCTGAACTTCAGGCAAAGCCTTGGTCATCTGCCGTTGGACCCAAAGCAGATCACCCTGTCTCATACATAGGGTTGACGAAGAAGTTAGACATGCTCTGGTGTGGCCTTAAAATCTCTATTATCACTCCTCCAAAACCGGTTTCGATGAAGGAGTCCCATCACTGCCAGGGACCTCTTTCCAAAAGGCTTCTGAAGGTCGAGGCTGCGCTACTCTCGGGTAGTAGGGAAATGTAGACTCCTTCGGAGTGCGAGGTTCTTTGAGACGAGAGTGCACACCAGGTGATACAGCCGCGTCAAAAGTGTTGACGTCTCACTCGCGGTGTAACCTCGAAACAGGGAGAGTCCGGTGACAGCAGGCCTCAGTATATGCCGAGACACATCACTGACCGTCTTCTTATCCACAGACATCGTGGCCGTTGTGAGTGTGCCTCGTATGACACTTACATACTTCTGGTGACACGCTGTGCACTTCGTCAGCCCCTCCTGTTGTCGGTTCCTGTAAATTTGCCTCGTGTGAAAGGATGGGTCAACACCTGCTATCATCACACTGTGTCCCCATCTTCACCCAGGAGTATAATAGCGAATCTCACTTCCATCGGTTTCATTAGAGTAGGTTGTGGCGATTCTATGTCTGAAATCATCGGCAGCCCTTTCTTTTATAGATATTCGCCATTTTCCGCGTTCGCGAGGTAGCGCCAGGAACAAACGAAGAGAAGGCCTCAGTTGCTCACATTCATTCCATAGCTGCCATGTGTAATATGCCGAAACCAGAGCTCCCTATCCACAACCAGGCCACTCAAACCTTTCCATGGTTTACCCCCAGATGCTTCACATGCCCTGGTTCAGTCCACTGCCATCGCCAAACCTATGCAGGGATAGACCAAGTCTTGGTGACTCACTTACATGAATCAGGAACCACAAAGGACCCAAGACTAGGCCTTGCGGGACACCAAAGGTCACCCTAAAGAAGTACAAAAACGCACCGCTGACACATGGCCTTCCTTCCCTCCCTTCCACTCCAGTCATTTACTGATCCACCCAAGGAGCTACTCTCTCATCCTTGGCTGAGAAATCCACCTCATTTCAGGCCCTCCTTCTGGAAAAGTCCAGTGCGTTGTGGCAGCCTACGAAAACACGTCATCCTCTGCACTCTCTTTCTGGACCTGAGTTTCGACAGGCATGGAAGAGGTTTCGTTTTGCATGACGTCTTTCCTTCATCTGATACTTCCTCTCATTCAAACAGCTGTCTCTTTGCCCTGCTTCACGTACCTCAAATTTTCATTCTGAGTATTTAGAGAACATGGTTCTTTGGTGTGCCGGCCTGTGGTCGAGTTGGCTTTGTCTATCGCATTTCTTAAGATACGAACCTGACATCTGCACTCCTTCACTCCCTTGGCTACTGATATCCCTTCCATTAAGCCTCTGAACAACTCAAGTGGCCTGTTGAGTGTGTCTACCCACTCCTTAAACACGCAAAGTGATACGTAATCTTGGTCGTACGCTTCGGCACTTTAAAAAGAATATAAACAGATTCTATTAGCATCTGCTTCTATTCTGTTCAACAGTTTCAGTGTATCACAGGGCCTCTTCCTGACTCTCTCCCCCCTAAATAATGGCCTTGGTGGTCCTCCACTGTATATAATACACACTGGAACGTAACTTCCACTTCCCCTCAAATGTTTACATATGTCCTCTTCGACCTCAACAGTCTCTCCAGTGAACCTTGAGTGTTATTGCTTCCCAATTGACAGTTTGGGTAGATTTACCAAATCCTTTCGTATTCTCTTCTCCCTCTCGTCCTGGATATCTTTTCCATCCCACGAAATATATCGTACTCTCCGTTCCTTATCCGACTGCATTCATTCCAATACTCCCCTGTCCCTCTGAACTGCATGCCTGGGTGTCGCGCCATTATGTATTTTTCCCTCAACAACACATCTGCCTTCCTGAAGTCTTCTGCTTTCCTGAAGTCTTTCTCCTGTTACCTCCTTTCTTCATGGCTAACTATCGGTTCCTCTCAGCTAACTCCCCCGTTATGCACTTCACATAACGTCTTGTAACATTGTGGAACTAGATTTCCCAGTTTCTACGTTTCACAAGAACGTTCAAGCGCCGTCATTTCCCAGTTCCTACGTCTCACAAGAACGTTTTTTTAAGCGCCGTCATTTCCTAATTTCTATGTTTCACAAGAACGTTTTTTTAAGCGCCATCATTTCCCAGTTTCTACGTTTCACAAGAACGTTTAAGCGCCGTCATTTCCTATTTCTATGTTTCACAAGAACGTTTAAGCGCAGTCATTTCCCAGTTTCTACATCTCACAAGAACGTTCTTTTTTAAGCGCAGTCATTTCCCAGTTTCTACATCTCACAAGAACGTTCTTTTTTAAGCGCCGTCATTTCCCAGTTCCTACATCTCACAAGAACGTTCTTTTTTAAGCGCAGTCATTTCCCAGTTTCTACGTCTAACAAGAACGTTTAAGCGTATTCATATATCGCCTGAAGCTCGCTTTCGTCTATATTTCCCTGGTCATTACCACATAATCCACACACTCAGGGGTCGAGAGATAGATGATCAGCTCTTCCTCGAAGTGGATGACCATAAATGAAGCCGTCTATCTTCAAGCTATTGTGTTTGGAGATCAAAGAATTGATGTCATTATGAGGAATTTTCGCTTTCCCAATCGAGTTAGAGTCCTCTCTCATGGCGTATCCTACGTCCATAAGACTGTGTCGTGTGATAACTTTTTCCAATTGTCTGATTTCGTCCGTCAAATATTTTTGTCCTACAGTTTCTGAACACTTCGTTCACCCCGCCTTTGTTCACCCGAGTGTGGTGTTCATCCTGATGTTACACGTAGCTAAATGTTTACTTGATGGTGTGGTCAAGGACCTCGCATGTCTACAGAAGCATCTTCTATGAACTGGATGACATATTTGGTTTCTGGCCTTCCCAGAAACCATCGGGTTTCCTTCTTCATTTGTAAAGCATATGTACGAAAATCACACGTACGCTTATGTATCTTGCTGGACCACCAGCATTTTTCTTGAAGCAAGAATTTACTGCCTCGCGTGTCAGTCTTTTGTTTACCTCTTCGTGGCTGGCACTGGAATGAATATTCCCTCTCTCCTCGTTGCCCCCGCTGGGTGAGAACCTGTCTGTGGCATCACTATAGGTGCTGCAGGTTTACGTCGAAGTCAAACTCCGATCTATATCCAGCAGGGTCGGCTCGTCCTCCTCCTGTCCAGAGCTCGTACATCACTGGCGGAGGAACGCAAGGTTCATCTATGTCTCTCCGTGTTCACTTCACCTCCCTACCACTCTCCCCCCTGCCTTTTGAACATCCTCTCATGAACAGTGGAGAACAAGCAGCTGCCTACATGAGTGTTTTACGCAATGTGACTTTTCTTATGAAGCGTCCACAACTTGTCCTTACACTCTTGAGAAATCGAGACCTTGGCAGCGCCCCCTCGAACTGGCCAAACTCTGCCACTCTCTTCATGAACGCTCCACACCCTGCCACTGTCCTCTTCCACATTCCACACCCAACAGCTCTCCTCCTGAACTCTCCACACCCTACCACTCTCTTCATGAACACTCCACACCTTGTGACTTTCCTTCTGAACACTCCACACCCATTCACTCTCTTCATGAACACTCCACACCTTGTCACTTTCCTTCTCAACACTCCACACCCATTCATTCTCTTCATGAACACCCCACACCCTGCCACTCTCTTCATAAACACTCCACACCTTGTCACTTTCCTCCTGAACACTCCACACCCTGCCACTCTCCCCTCCCACAATCCACAGTCTCGTCATGATGGAAAAGGTTCAACATTCTCTCTATTCTCATATATCGTCTGTAGAGAAACTTGTCGCTTCATTACACCATTTTATCTCTCAAAAATCTGTGTTGTTTTCTCAACAAACTGCCATGAAAATCTGTGGGTTATTTGTACAGTAACAACTTGATGTTTATAGATCGTGTAGGCTTCAACCCGGCCAAGTTCAGGGTTGAATCAGTGCCTTCCATGAGAAAGACTGCGCCATTGGTGGGGCATCTATTGTCCTTTGATAAGTCGCCCTACAGCGTCATTTGGTGGGTCCACATACCACTTGCTCACACTCGCGTCTTAACCAACTTATTTATACCAGAACCTACGCGTTCTAGAGCACCTCCACCAGCTGGAATTTACACCAGCGAAGACTTCGGCTAGCTGCCATCTAGACCAACGAACGCACGTCTAGAACACGTTAATTATCTAAGCTTTGTGTGAGCGTCACGTCTTGCTGAAAACTAGTACAGTACTGATAGCGGTTGTGGCTGCCGCTGCTGTTGTTGTGTTTGCGAGAACCCAAAAGCCACCGCGCATCTTCTTTTGTTTCTCTCTCTCTCTCTCTCTCTCTCTCTCTCTCTCTCTCTCTCTCTCTCTCTCTCTCTCTCTCTCTCTCTCTCTCATACCGGCAGACTGTCCTCACCTAACTCACGATACACAGGTTTGTATTCACCCTCCCACACACACACCAACAATGAACGTCCCCTCTCGATTCTGACGGCAGTAAGTACATTTGCGACGTCCCAAGGTGACGGGAGTCTACGTCGGGCTCAGTGCGACAGTAGCGTAGGAAGGGAGGGTTTTCTTTCGACATCAGGGTGACACGGAGTGTGTGTGATGGGCGTCGGGGAGCGGGAGAGGGAGGGGAAGAAACCAGTTCGCCCGCTGCTTTGTACTACATACCTCCATTAGACCACCTCTTGACCTTCTCATTTCATTTGGTCGGCTGTCATAGGTAGGGGGTGTGGCTGTGTTGCCCCTACCACACAGCAGGACACAGCCACACCCTCTCTCTCCACCTCAGCCAACGTTACATGTGTATCAGTACACATATATATATACCCTGGGAGATCGAGGGGCCTTGTTATATACCCTGGGAGATCGAAGGGCATTGTTATATACCCTGGGAGATCGAGGGGCCTTGTTATATACCCTGGGAGATCGAGGGGCCTTGTTATATACCCTGGGAGATCGGGGTTCGCAGGGGAGAAAGAATACTTCCCACGTATTCCCTGCGTGTCGTAGAAGGCGACTAAAAGGGGAGGGAGCTGGTGGCTGGAAATCATTCCCTCTCGTTTTTTTTTCTTAATTTTCCAAAAGAAGGAACAGAGAAGGGGGCCAAGTGAGGATTTCCCTCAAAAGCTCAGTCCTCTGTTCTTAACGCTACCTCGCTGACGTGGGCAATGGCGAATAGTATGAAAAAAAAAAAAGAGAATACCTTCGTGAGAGCAGGATTCGAACCGCCACCATTTGTGTGAAGGACTCCGGGGGGGGGGGGGGGGGGGGTGCTAGCTACTCCATACCGTAGTTGTCAGCTTCTCCACTTCCCACACACACGGTAGCGGTTCGAGTCCTTCTGCCAGTAATAACAGTCTTAGTTTGTTTGTTTTTTTCTTTTTTTTCAAATATGTAGCTTTATGGTGATGACAATCCACACGTCAATGACTATCTGAAAAATGAATTGTGTTCTTTCTTCGTGGCAAATGTCTTAGAGAGACACACACACAGAGAAATAGGTAACAGAACGACCAGCCAATGTGTGTGTGTTTGTGTTAAGTGAGACGAGGCACGTCGCCTAGTGAGACAGTGAAGTGTTGAGCTGGAGATGTGGGCCAGAGTAATTCACGGCCCTGAGTGACCACCATGTACCATCGCACCACCACCGCCAAATCCACAACGAGGCGTCGAACGCAGTACGAGCTGACATGAACGCCTCTCTTCGGCGGAGCAAGAACAGAAACGCCGCCCACCACTCCCTCCCTCTGCGGAAAACATTCCTTTAGGATAAATACAAACGGTATATCGTTCTTTTAAGAAAAAGAAAAAAAAAAAGATATCGTTGGACGCCATCTCTTCGCTTCAAGGCAAACTCTCTCTTTCGCCATGATAAGTCTACATGCAGGTAAGCTTGGCCAAAATGGTGACGGGGTATATTATGTGATATAGTGACATATATAGATATACTACCGAGAAATATAATCGACTTTGAGAATGACATATGAGATTATTCATGACATCCAAATCGGGTTTTTCATTACTGCTGTAAGATCAGTAGAGTATATGTATACAGACATGGTTCTACACATGTATACTGTGTTATGTATAGACAGACGCTATACACAACATGCTCTCATCACTATACAGATACATCTAGTCCATGTATACATAGAAGATAGGCACACAAATACGTACACATAATACAGACATTCTCATGCACATACAAACACAGACACATGCACCAATGAAATCTCGCACACACACACACACACACACACACACACACACAGGGGCCTCTGTGGTGTAGTGGTTACCGTTACTGACCAAAGGCAGCAAAGACAAGCCCGGGGTTCGAACCCTGCGCGTAGCAGTCGGCCCACACCCAACCCAAGTGTTCAGTAAATGGGTACCTGGATTAGTCTGGCGCATGTGTGTGTGTGTGGTCATACATACGAGGCTAGGAGATGGGGCAACACAAGTGTATAAACTCTCTTCACAACACACACATAATCATACATAAAAACACACATACCTACATACATAAAAAAACATACCTGAACACACAAAAACAAGTGCACTAGTGTCCATACATCTGCAGACAGAACACAACAGTCGCTTACATCCACTCCAACATACACATATAAACACACATTCATAAATACACATACAATACAACGAGACGTAAATACAATTATACACAGACACACACACACACAGACACACACACACACACACACACACACACACACAGATACATATGAGCAAATTACATACATACATACATACATACATGTATTCATACATACATACATACAAACAAACATACATGTATTCTTACATACATACATACATACATACATAAATACATACATACATACATACATACATACATATATACATACATGCATACATACATGTATTCATACATACATACATACATACATACATACATACATACATGCATACATACATGTATTCATACATACATACATACATACATACATACATACACTTAAACGCACACGAAGCTAAAACCACATACATTAACACTCACCTCCCCCCCCCACCCACCCACCCACATACACACACACATGACCACATATCTTCATCGTGACCCTCAACTTCGCCAGCCCAGATCAGGGTGTTGCCCAGCACAGACACGCCGGCAGCAGACCCCCTCACCAGACATACCCTTACAGATCTACAGGGAAGTGACACTGTAGCTCCCTGTAGGTCCAGCTTTGTGTGAGTGTGCATTGTGGGTGGACGCAAGGAGGAGGGAATGGGGGTCGATGAGGCAAGGGATGAGTGGAAAGTATGATGAGGGAAGTTGGTGGACGCAAGGAGGAGAGAGTGGGGGTCGATGAGGCAAGGGATGAGTGGAAAGTATGATGAGGGAAGTTGGTGGTGGACTGCGAGTGAGGAAGACGAGGTACAGGGGATTCCACAGTGGTTACCTAGGGGATCTAAGAGGACTAAGTGGGTTGAGAAAGTGTTATTAAGGGATCCCGTGCGGCAGCTCTGGTGAATAGACGGTGGTCACTGTGGTGTTAAGGGAGGAGGAAGACGAGCTGACGGAAATGATGTAGGTTACTTAAGGAAAAGTGAACAACACGGACGGAAAAGTCAAGAAAAGTGAGATGTGAAGCGGCAAAGCAAAAGTAAGACAACACACAGTAGGAGGAGCAGGAGGAGATAATGGATAAGACTACACACAGCAGGAGGAGATAATGGATAAGACAACACACAGCAGGAGGAGATAATGGATAAGACTACACACAGCAGGAGGAGATAATGGATAAGACAACACACAGCAGGAGGAGATAATGGATAAGACTACACACAGCAGGAGGAGATAATGGATAAGACAACACACACCAGGAGGAGATAATGGATAAGACTACACACAGCAGGAGGAGATAATGGATAAGACTACACACAGCAGGAGGAGATAATGGATAAGACTACACACAGCAGGAGGAGATAATGGATAAGACTACACACACCAGGAGGAGATAATGGATAAGACAACACACAGCAGGAGGAGATAATGGATAAGACAACACACAGCAGGAGGAGATAATGGATAAGACTACACACAGCAGGAGGAGATAATGGATAAGACTACACACACCGGGAGGTGGAGGAGGAGACGAAGGTGACTCGAGGTGGCGGGAGATGAAGACGACGAAGGTGACGTCGTGTGGGAGGGAAGCTTGGGAACCTTGGTGAAGAAGGAACTGGTGGACCGGATCATGACGAGGGTTAGAACACGAGGGAGTGTGGGTAACACGAGGGAGTGTGGGTAACACGAGGGAGTGTGGGTAACACGAGGGAGTGTGGGTAACAAGTGGGAGTGTGGGTAACACGAGAGAGTGTGGGTAACATGAGGGAGTGTGGGTAACATGAGGGAGTGTGGGTAACATGAGGGAGTGTGGGTAACACGAGGAAGTGTGGGTAACACGAGGGAGTCGCCCATCTCCTGACGAGGAAGTAGTAGAAGACGTTGAAGAGGGTGTGTGTGTGTGTGTGTGTGTGTGTGTGTGTCTGTGTGTACACTGAGCCGTGTAGAACACTAGCGAACGGAAATGAATTCAGGAAGGTCTACTGAGGCGAGTTTGGTTTTCCTCTCTAATGTTGAGGGATGAGGAAAAGGCAGCGAAGACGTACTTACGTTACCACATACTTGAGTAAGGAGAGGATACACGGCGATAATGATAACTATATAAAGCAGGGAGTAGGGAGATTAAACGGAATAAAGACGTTTATAAAAGGTGTCTTGCACTGATATAAAGTTAGCTCCTTTTCGACGGGAGTACAATTGTCTGACGAGTTCAACAAATAAAATATGATGAAGACGACTATCTGGTGACAATGAGTGAAGCCAAGTTATTTAATATGGTAGGGTGAAAAGGGGGGGTCAGCTTACCGTGTTGGCCTGCAGGAGCTAAAGGAAGAGAAAAGAGAAAGAGACGTTGGTGGAGCGGAGGGTGTGACGGTACCAGTGGAGAGTGTGTTAGCGAGACAGACTGCAGTACCGAGTAAAGGTGGCGTGACTGAGATACAGTCCTGATGGCCACAGTGGCTACCAAGACGGTGAGGTGAGGTGGCATACACCCCACCTCGGTAGCAGAACGGGAGGTCAATACAACCAGACATATAACACAGGAATGTTAAGAGAGATTTCCAAAGTGTGCTTCTGGACCTGCTGTAGGAGCAGGGACTATACTGATCACAGTAGGTCATCTGTTTGGCACATCATATGGATGACGTGTGGGGAAAAAGCAACGGCTGGGGAAGACAGGTTGTTAGAAACGGCTTTTGGATATGATATGCGGGAGAGAGGCGAAGGAAGGAGGGTCGCTCGGTCACCTTGTGGAGTGGGGATCTTCACCAGGCGGCACTGAAGACAGGCTATTGTTTATAGACTCACACTTGGGTGAGAGGACGCGTGTGATGATGGGGTTCAAATTCTGATGCTGAAGAGATTGCTGGAGGAGTACGAAGGCAGCAGCTCGAAGGGTAACCAAAAGGATTGAGAACGGTGAAGGTAGTTTTGAAAAGTAAATAAATTCCTGGATAGAATGATTACGAAAATGTTTCTTGTGAAAGAATAAAAAAGGCGAGTGTGGTTATATATAAAGTTTTGAAGTGGATGACGATATGGTAAAGAGATGTAGATTCCAGATCACGAGAGCATATGTGATATAGTGAGAGAGTGTTTAATGAGGGATTCAAGTAGGCGAAAAAGGAGGAATCCTTTTTCAGAAGGCAGAGATAACCTACTCGTACATTGGCTTGGGAAAAGGTTCAGATCATCTTCGAATCGCTATGCAAAGAGGAGGAGGAGGAGGAGGAGGAGGAGAGAGGTAAAGAAATGGAACTTGAGAACAGAATTAAGGACAACTCGAAGCTGTTTTACGGGGCGTCACTTGATACAACCTGGACACCAATAAACAGCTGTGGGTATAGGCAATGCTGAGGAGAACTTAGGGAAAGGAGATGGAGTACGTGAAGCAGTGAACGATACGTATGAAGCAGTGTTCAGAGAGATGGATGAACTCCAAACGGACGAAAAGGTCAGACACAACTGGTATTGTTGAAGAGAAAAATGATCATTCGTTCAAAGGAGCAGACAGTGAGAGGTCTGCTGGGCCTTTGCAGACCAGTAATGGAGGTTTTCTCGAGGGACTGCACATGTGCGAACCACCCTGAGGTACAGACCACTCGCGAGGGTCAGTGGTCTAGCGGCGGTTAGCGTCGCTGACCGTGACGCATTCACTGACCGCTCGGGGTCGAATGTATGGGTTCGAATCCTAGTTGTGGCAGTCGGCCCACAGTCACTCCAGCTGTTCATCCCCCCCCAAGGGTTGATCGATAAAAACATTGATGAGATGAACTTGATTAAGGCATTTCGTTCCTTGCCCCGCCTCAGCCATCATCAAAAAATAAGATACAGGATAAAGGATCAAGAGAAATACATTGGAGCATCTAAATCCCATCTGAGTTGTGAGGAAAGGTTCACAATACCAGAATGATCTTCCACAAAACCATACGAAGGAAAATTAGTGGGGCAATGTAACCTAATTAGCAGGATCCTGAAGCGACTAAGGGATCTGAATTAGATTTTTCAGGTCTGGACTAAAAAGGATTAGGGGACATTTAGAGGAAACGATCAAAGGTAAACAGTGAGGAGGGTTGTAAGGGAAGTGTATGTTTCATAACAAGAGAACAGCTGGGGAAGGGAATCCGGTACGTGTGTGTCGTGTGTGTGCAAAGGATACAAACGTTTTCAAAACAAGGCTGGACCAGCTGATCACCTCCTGCTGAGTGGCAATAGATAGGTATAAATAGGTAGTGACACACACACACACACACACACACACACACACACTTGGCTTAGCCAGAGGTGTGTGTGTGTGTGTGTGTATGTGTGTGTGTGTGTTAGTGTATAATATATACGTACACATCCACAAGACATGGCACACATACACACAAGGTTACGAGACGAGACATTACGAGCGTCAAACCCTTCCCTCCCCTCCCCCTACACACACACACACACACACACACACACACACACACACACACACACACACACAGGCTGTACCCACACACACACACACACGTTACGTCCTCGATCAAGCCTATGCGATGATCCTCTAGCAGTGTGTGTGTGTGTGTGTGTGTGTGTGTGTGTGTGTCTCCTCCATCATAGCAGCGGCTGAGAGTCTTCGTCAGCGGCTGGAGCACGTCTTCCGCTTGATGCTGGTCGTCTGGTGCAAGGAGAACGGAGCCGTCCGCAGCGTCCACCCCTACGACTCCGGTAACACACTCCCGTCGTAGCTGCTACAGGAGGAGGTAGACTCCGGTAACACACTCCCGTCGTAGCTGCTACAGGAGGAGGTAGACTCCGGTAACACACTCCCGTCGCAGCTGCTACAGGAGGAGGTAGACTCCGGTAACACACTCCCGTCGCAGCTGCTACAGGAGGAGGTAGACTCCGGTAACACACTCCCGTCGCAGCTGCTACAGGAGGAGGTAGACTCCGGTAACACACTCCCGTCGTAGCTGCTACAGGAGGAGGTAGACTCCGGTAACACACTCCCGTCGTAGCTGCTACAGGAGGAGGTAGACTCCGGTAACACACTCCCGTCGCAGCTGCTACAGGAGGAGGTAGACTCCGGTGACACACTCCCGTCGTAGCTGCTACAGGAGGAGGTAGACTCCGGTAACACACTCCCGTCGTAGCTGCTACAGGAGGAGGTAGACTCCGGTAACACACTCCCGTCGCAGCTGCTACAGGAGGAGGTAGACTCCGGTAACACACTCCCGTCGCAGCTGCTACAGGAGGAGGTAGTCCATGTGGAGGGGAACCGAGGGGAGGGAACATGGCCTGTAGGAGGTTCATGTGATAGAGGCGTCCTGTCCTGGTGCAGGAGGAGAGTTAGGGGGGCCCCTCTCTCGCAAGTGTTCCGAGTCCTATACGGTCGAGGTAAGTGCAGTAAGTCTAAGGAGTTTCGGGACTCTAGCGCTTTGTAGAGCATTGCGATCATCCTGAGGGGGTGTGGGGGGGGTGGGGTCATGCCTCGTTATCTTCAGTGTCTCGCGGTCTGATCACCTCTCGTTCAACAACGGCTGTTTCAATGAGGTAGAATACCTTTTTCCCCGTCTGTGCTATGAATATTAGAAGACGATAGAATACCTGTGCCTCTGAAATATTCAGAGATATTCTTTAATTCGCATGTATACCGTATATTTCCCCCTCTGTTTGGTTGATCAAATCTGGGGCGAGTTTGTAGATTCCGCTGCTGACGGTAATAGGGCAGGTCGTATCCATTAAGTCTAGTGTCCGAGCGCTGTGAGGCTAAATGACCCTGTGTCCTGGCCCTGTGTGGCTAGATGACCCTGTGTCCGAGCGCTGTGAGGCTAAATGACCCTGTGTCTTGGCCCTGTGTGGCTTGATGACCCTGTGTCCGAGCGCTGTGAGGCTAAATGACCCTGTGTCCTGGCCCTGTGTGGCTAGATGACCCTGTGTCCGAGCGCTGTGAGGCTAGATGACCCTGTGTCCGAGCGCTGTGAGACTTGATGACCCTGTGTCCGAGCGCTGTGAGGCTTGATGACCCTGTGTCCTGGCCCTGTGTGGCTAGATGACCCTGTGTCCGAGCGCTGTGAGACTTGATGACCCTGTGTCCGAGCGCTGTGAGGCTTGATGACCCTGTGTCCGGGCCCTGTGAGGCTTGATGACCCTGTGTCCTGGCCCTGTGTGGCTAGATGACCCTGTGTCCGAGCGCTGTGAGACTTGATGACCCTGTGTCCGAGCGCTGTGAGGCTAAATGACCCTGTGTCCAGGCCCTGTGAGGCTTGATGACCCTGTGTCCGAGCTCTGTGAGGCTTGATGACCCTGTGTCCGAGCGCTGTGAGGCTAAATGACCCTGTGTCCTGGCCCTGTGTGGCTAGATGACCCTGTGTCCGAGCGCTGTGAGACTTGATGACCCTGTGTCCAGGCCCTGTGAGGCTTGATGACCCTGTGTCCTGGCCCTGTGTGGCTTGATGACCCTGTGTCCTGGCCCTGTGAGGCTTGATGACCCTGTGTCCGAGCGCTGTGAGGCTAAATGACCCTGTGTCCGAGCGCTGTGAGGCTTGATGACCCTGTGTCCGAGCGCTGAGGCTTGATGACCCTGTGTCCGGGCCCTGTGAGGCCTGATGACCCTGTGTCCTGGCCCTGTGAGGCTTGATGACCCTGTGTCCGAGCGCTGTGAGGCTAAATGACCCTGTGTCCGAGCGCTGTGAGGCTTGATGACCCTGTGTCCGGGCCCTGTGAGGCCTGATGACCCCGACGCATGTTTACAAGAGCGGTAGGGTGTGGAGGTCGTCAGCACTGCTGACGAAGTGGAGGTCAGGTCGAGCCACACGCTGGCCACGACCTCCTCA
The DNA here is from genome assembly GCF_036320965.1 of Panulirus ornatus. NCBI lineage: Eukaryota > Metazoa > Arthropoda > Malacostraca > Decapoda > Palinuridae > Panulirus > Panulirus ornatus. The sequence continues at coordinate 23,011,603 of NC_092286.1, read as the reverse complement.
ATCCTGTATTTAAAACAAGAATGTTGTATACTCTAGGAGGCCATATTGCACAGAGGCGTATCTAGGGGAAATAGCGCCTATGGCAATCCCTGAAATTGCGCCCCTGGCTTGACTGAAAATGTACATACAGTGGATGTTGGAAAGGATCACAATTTTGCGCGTGATCAAGATATTCCTAGGAGTCCACGGGGAAAATGAGACACGAAAAGTTCCCAAGTGCACTTTCGTGTAATAATCACATCATCAGGGGAGACACAAGAGAGAAATATAACAGTCAGTTGATATACATCGAAGAGACGAAGAAGCACTTGGGAACTTTTCGTGTTTCATTTTCCCCCGTAGACTCATAGGAATACAGTGGATGTATATAAAAACATATACAGTGTAATTATAAACGGTTGATGAGTTAGGCCAAATTCATACAAACATACAGACTTAAAAGACTTATTGGATCAAAATTGTAACGTAGAAGCGATAATGCAAACTTGTAGTAGCAAAATATGAGTGTAGTGGAAAAACAGGCGAATTTCTCTTTTTATCTCACAAAACCAAAGGGATAGAAATGTCGATTGGATATAGCATATGTCAAAAAAAAAAAAACAAACTTAAGTGGTGCCCCCCTTCAAGTGGCGCCTAGGGCACCTGCCCGACCTGCCACGCCTTAGATACGCCCCACACACGGGCCATTGTGCAGCGGGACAAGACAAACATCTTGTTATCATCAGGTCGAGCTGAAGAGACCCTGAGACACATACACTGTGGACCTCAATGCAAAAGCCTCAGGAAGGGTGGTTGTGGTAGTGGCTGGTCTACTCTCGTAAGTACGAGGCGGGATCCCTCATTCTCTTAAGTGACGTGTTAAGTATATGTATACTGCCCTCCCCATGCCTTCTTTTTTCACCATATGCCAGCATGTCGTCCAACCCCCCCATCTTTTATTTCCTAAGACTTGTCGACTCAAAAGGTGCATTCCAAATTGTATGAAAAATTCTTATATTTCATCTGTGTAAATATATATATATATATATATATATATATATATATATATATATATATATATATATATATATATATATATATATATATTATCCCTGGGGATAGGGGAGAAAGAATACTTCCCACGTATTCCCTGCGTGTCGTAGAAGGCGACTAAAAGGGGAAGGAGCGGGGGGCTGGAAATCCTCCCCTCTCGTTTTTAATTTCCTAAAAGAAGGAACTGAGAAAGGGGCCAAGTGAGGATATTCCCTTAAAGGCTCACTCCTCTGTTCTCAACGCTACCTCGCTAACGCGGGAAATGGCGAGGCTTGACTGAATGTCAGCTTCAATGCTGTAGTCACAGCTTTAGCGTGATCGTCAGCTCTTAATCATATCAAGCTTGACGGATGATAATTACCAGATAATATAACCGACTTACAACCTGATATAATTCGCTCCAGGAGAGGAACATCTTTACTTGTAGGAACACAAAAATGTGTCATTGAGGGATGCAGTCATGCGCACATCACCTCCGCCTGGTGTTTGGTCGAGGTGGGTTTGCCCGAATCATGCATTACCATACAGAAGTCATGCACGAAGTTCGACCTGTGGCAGTTGTGTGTGTGTGTGTGTGTGTGTGTGTAGCTGTGAATTCTTGCCCCGTCGTGTTGTTCTTCTCGATGGGTGAGCATGAAGGAGGTCGTTGTCCTCTGGTTTGGCGCCCCCGGGTCGTCTCTTGGTCGAGTCTAGACCGAAGTATTGGTAGACCCAGGTGAATATGGTGGTGTGGTGAGGAGGAGGAGGAGAGAGGTGCCAGCTGGCTCCCTACCCAACCCCACCAGCTGGCTCCCTACCCAACCCCACCAGCTGGCTCCCTACCCAACCCCACCAGCTGGCTCCCTACCCAACCCCACCAGCTGGCTCCCTACCCAACCCCACCAGCTGGCTCCCTACCCAACCCCACCAGCTGGCTCCCTACCCAACCCCACCAGCTGGCTCCCTACCCAACCCCACCAGCTGGCTCCCTACCCAACCCCACCAGCTGGCTCCCTACCCAACCCCACCAGCTGGCTCCCTACCCAACCCCACCAGCTGGCTCCCTACCCAACCCCACCAGCTGGCTCCCTACCCAACCCCACCAGCTGGCTCCCTACCCAACCCCACCAGCTGGCTCCCTACCCAACCCCACCAGCTGGCTCCCTACCCAACCCCACCAGCTGGCTCCCTACCCAACCCCACCAGCTGGCTCCCTACCCAACCCCACCAGCTGGCTCCCTACCCAACCCCACCAGCTGGCTCCCTACCCAACCCCACCAGCTGGCTCCCTACCCAACCCCACCAGCTGGCTCCCTACCCAACCCCACCAGCTGGCTCCCTACCCAACCCCACCAGCTGGCTCCCTACCCAACCCCACCAGCTGGCTCCCTACCCAACCCCACCAGCTGGCTCCCTACCCAACCCCACCAGCTGGCTCCCTACCCAACCCCACCAGCTGGCTCCCTACCCAACCCCACCAGCTGGCTCCCTACCCAACCCCACCAGCTGGCTCCCTACCCAACCCCACCAGCTGGCTCCCTACCCAACCCCACCAGCTGGCTCCCTACCCAACCCCACCAGCTGGCTCCCTACCCAACCCCACCAGCTGGCTCCCTACCCAACCCCACCAGCTGGCTCCCTACCCAACCCCACCAGCTGGCTCCCTACCCAACCCCACCAGCTGGCTCCCTACCCAACCCCACCAGCTGGCTCCCTACCCAACCCCACCAGCTGGCTCCCTACCCAACCCCACCAGCTGGCTCCCTACCCAACCCCACCAGCTGGCTCCCTACCCAACCCCACCAGCTGGCTCCCTACCCAACCCCACCAGCTGGCTCCCTACCCAACCCCACCAGCTGGCTCCCTACCCAACCCCACCAGCTGGCTCCCTACCCAACCCCACCAGCTGGCTCCCTACCCAACCCCACCAGCTGGCTCCCTACCCAACCCCACCAGCTGGCTCCCTACCCAACCCCACCAGCTGGCTCCCTACCCAACCCCACCAGCTGGCTCCCTACCCAACCCCACCAGCTGGCTCCCTACCCAACCCCACCAGCTGGCTCCCTACCCAACCCCACCAGCTGGCTCCCTACCCAACCCCACCAGCTGGCTCCCTACCCAACCCCACCAGCTGGCTCCCTACCCAACCCCACCAGCTGGCTCCCTACCCAACCCCACCAGCTGGCTCCCTACCCAACCCCACCAGCTGGCTCCCTACCCAACCCCACCAGCTGGCTCCCTACCCAACCCCACCAGCTGGCTCCCTACCCAACCCCACCAGCTGGCTCCCTACCCAACCCCACCAGCTGGCTCCCTACCCAACCCCACCAGCTGGCTCCCTACCCAACCCCACCAGCTGGCTCCCTACCCAACCCCACCAGCTGGCTCCCTACCCAACCCCACCAGCTGGCTCCCTACCCAACCCCACCAGCTGGCTCCCTACCCAACCCCACCAGCTGGCTCCCTACCCAACCCCACCAGCTGGCTCCCTACCCAACCCCACCAGCTGGCTCCCTACCCAACCCCACCAGCTGGCTCCCTACCCAACCCCACCAGCTGGCTCCCTACCCAACCCCACCAGCTGGCTCCCTACCCAACCCCACCAGCTGGCTCCCTACCCAACCCCACCAGCTGGCTCCCTACCCAACCCCACCAGCTGGCTCCCTACCCAACCCCACCAGCTGGCTCCCTACCCAACCCCACCAGCTGGCTCCCTACCCAACCCCACCAGCTGGCTCCCTACCCAACCCCACCAGCTGGCTCCCTACCCAACCCCACCAGCTGGCTCCCTACCCAACCCCACCAGCTGGCTCCCTACCCAACCCCACCAGCTGGCTCCCTACCCAACCCCACCAGCTGGCTCCCTACCCAACCCCACCAGCTGGCTCCCTACCCAACCCCACCAGCTGGCTCCCTACCCAACCCCACCAGCTGGCTCCCTACCCAACCCCACCAGCTGGCTCCCTACCCAACCCCACCAGCTGGCTCCCTACCCAACCCCACCAGCTGGCTCCCTACCCAACCCCACCAGCTGGCTCCCTACCCAACCCCACCAGCTGGCTCCCTACCCAACCCCACCAGCTGGCTCCCTACCCAACCCCACCAGCTGGCTCCCTACCCAACCCCACCAGCTGGCTCCCTACCCAACCCCACCAGCTGGCTCCCTACCCAACCCCACCAGCTGGCTCCCTACCCAACCCCACCAGCTGGCTCCCTACCCAACCCCACCAGCTGGCTCCCTACCCAACCCCACCAGCTGGCTCCCTACCCAACCCCACCAGCTGGCTCCCTACCCAACCCCACCAGCTGGCTCCCTACCCAACCCCACCAGCTGGCTCCCTACCCAACCCCACCAGCTGGCTCCCTACCCAACCCCACCAGCTGGCTCCCTACCCAACCCCACCAGCTGGCTCCCTACCCAACCCCACCAGCTGGCTCCCTACCCAACCCCACCAGCTGGCTCCCTACCCAACCCCACCAGCTGGCTCCCTACCCAACCCCACCAGCTGGCTCCCTACCCAACCCCACCAGCTGGCTCCCTACCCAACCCCACCAGCTGGCTCCCTACCCAACCCCACCAGCTGGCTCCCTACCCAACCCCACCAGCTGGCTCCCTACCCAACCCCACCAGCTGGCTCCCTACCCAACCCCACCAGCTGGCTCCCTACCCAACCCCACCAGCTGGCTCCCTACCCAACCCCACCAGCTGGCTCCCTACCCAACCCCACCAGCTGGCTCCCTACCCAACCCCACCAGCTGGCTCCCTACCCAACCCCACCAGCTGGCTCCCTACCCAACCCCACCAGCTGGCTCCCTACCCAACCCCACCAGCTGGCTCCCTACCCAACCCCACCAGCTGGCTCCCTACCCAACCCCACCAGCTGGCTCCCTACCCAACCCCACCAGCTGGCTCCCTACCCAACCCCACCAGCTGGCTCCCTACCCAACCCCACCAGCTGGCTCCCTACCCAACCCCACCAGCTGGCTCCCTACCCAACCCCACCAGCTGGCTCCCTACCCAACCCCACCAGCTGGCTCCCTACCCAACCCCACCAGCTGGCTCCCTACCCAACCCCACCAGCTGGCTCCCTACCCAACCCCACCAGCTGGCTCCCTACCCAACCCCACCAGCTGGCTCCCTACCCAACCCCACCAGCTGGCTCCCTACCCAACCCCACCAGCTGGCTCCCTACCCAACCCCACCAGCTGGCTCCCTACCCAACCCCACCAGCTGGCTCCCTACCCAACCCCACCAGCTGGCTCCCTACCCAACCCCACCAGCTGGCTCCCTACCCAACCCCACCAGCTGGCTCCCTACCCAACCCCACCAGCTGGCTCCCTACCCAACCCCACCAGCTGGCTCCCTACCCAACCCCACCAGCTGGCTCCCTACCCAACCCCACCAGCTGGCTCCCTACCCAACCCCACCAGCTGGCTCCCTACCCAACCCCACCAGCTGGCTCCCTACCCAACCCCACCAGCTGGCTCCCTACCCAACCCCACCAGCTGGCTCCCTACCCAACCCCACCAGCTGGCTCCCTACCCAACCCCACCAGCTGGCTCCCTACCCAACCCCACCAGCTGGCTCCCTACCCAACCCCACCAGCTGGCTCCCTACCCAACCCCACCAGCTGGCTCCCTACCCAACCCCACCAGCTGGCTCCCTACCCAACCCCACCAGCTGGCTCCCTACCCAACCCCACCAGCTGGCTCCCTACCCAACCCCACCAGCTGGCTCCCTACCCAACCCCACCAGCTGGCTCCCTACCCAACCCCACCAGCTGGCTCCCTACCCAACCCCACCAGCTGGCTCCCTACCCAACCCCACCAGCTGGCTCCCTACCCAACCCCACCAGCTGGCTCCCTACCCAACCCCACCAGCTGGCTCCCTACCCAACCCCACCAGCTGGCTCCCTACCCAACCCCACCAGCTGGCTCCCTACCCAACCCCACCAGCTGGCTCCCTACCCAACCCCACCAGCTGGCTCCCTACCCAACCCCACCAGCTGGCTCCCTACCCAACCCCACCAGCTGGCTCCCTACCCAACCCCACCAGCTGGCTCCCTACCCAACCCCACCAGCTGGCTCCCTACCCAACCCCACCAGCTGGCTCCCTACCCAACCCCACCAGCTGGCTCCCTACCCAACCCCACCAGCTGGCTCCCTACCCAACCCCACCAGCTGGCTCCCTACCCAACCCCACCAGCTGGCTCCCTACCCAACCCCACCAGCTGGCTCCCTACCCAACCCCACCAGCTGGCTCCCTACCCAACCCCACCAGCTGGCTCCCTACCCAACCCCACCAGCTGGCTCCCTACCCAACCCCACCAGCTGGCTCCCTACCCAACCCCACCAGCTGGCTCCCTACCCAACCCCACCAGCTGGCTCCCTACCCAACCCCACCAGCTGGCTCCCTACCCAACCCCACCAGCTGGCTCCCTACCCAACCCCACCAGCTGGCTCCCTACCCAACCCCACCAGCTGGCTCCCTACCCAACCCCACCAGCTGGCTCCCTACCCAACCCCACCAGCTGGCTCCCTACCCAACCCCACCAGCTGGCTCCCTACCCAACCCCACCAGCTGGCTCCCTACCCAACCCCACCAGCTGGCTCCCTACCCAACCCCACCAGCTGGCTCCCTACCCAACCCCACCAGCTGGCTCCCTACCCAACCCCACCAGCTGGCTCCCTACCCAACCCCACCAGCTGGCTCCCTACCCAACCCCACCAGCTGGCTCCCAACCCAACCCCACCAACTGCTCCCTACCCCTAACCTGGGGCGGGGCTGGTGGAGCAGAATGAAAATAACGCCGCTCCTGTACCAGGCGTCGACGGAGTTGGTCCCCCAGCACGGTGCCTCCTGGACGCCCTAAACACAACGCCGCTCCTGTGCCAGGCGTCGACGGAGTTGGTCCCCCTGCACGATGCCTCCTGGACGCCCCTGAACACAACGTCGCTCCTGTGCCAGGCGTCGACGGGGTTGGTCCCCCAGCACGATGCCTCCTGGACGCCCTAAACACAACGCCGCTCCTGTGCCAGGCGTCGACGGGGTTGGTCCCCCAGCACGGTGCCTCCTGGACGCCCCTGAACTCATTATAAGATGCTGGTATATGTTTACCTCTCTCATTACCCCGCTTCTCTCCCGACCACGACCCTCTCTCTGCGAAAACCTCCAGCTGTTACCGAGAAATTATTTCCCAGTGGCTCCTGCTGCTGGCCAAGACCGCGCTACACTCAGGAGCTGGGACGGGATGGTCTCTTCCTCAGACGAGAAGTTCTTTGACTAGGCAGTCTCTTCAACTGACAATAACACAGCCTCGCCAAAGATCACTAGAAACACTCGCATTCATGTACCAATACCATTAGTAATACAGTCGTACAGTAGCGGCTATTTCTAAACTGTATCAAAACAACACCATGAATCCTGCTTTTAAAAAAGGGGAATCCTCCCCTCCCGTTTTTCTTTTCTTTTTCACTTTTTCAAAAGAAGGAACTAAGAAGGGGTCCAAGTGAGGATATTCCCTCAGAAGGCTCAGTCCTTCTAACCTACCAGCCCCTCTTAGGAAAGGATGAACAGCTGGGTTAACTGTGGACCAGCAGCCAAGACCAGGGATCGAACTTATGGGGACTCGACCCCTGCGCGGCCCGTCATGGTCAACAACGATAACCACCTCAGCACGCAGGGAACACGTCATCACCGACCCACGAATGCAGAGGAGAGGGTCTTGTGGCATCTGTCACAGCAACATTGAGTTATCTCCTCTGAGTTATACAATGCTGCCGAGGGTCTTATGGAGGAGGCTAATGGTGTCTTAACTACACAGGCGTAACTATGGATACACTCTGCGCTCCGTGTTAGTGGTAGTTTACGCCGGTGATACGACGAAGAGGGCCGACGAAGGGGGCCCGACTCACTGGCCCAGGCGCATCCACGGGAGCAGCACCAACGAAAGACGAGACAACTTCAGCTCCTCATGGCAGGTTCTTATCCGGGATATGAACCTCTTAATTCATCGTCTAGTTAATGCTAGGGGCTTCTACCCTCCTTCCGTATACTGGACCCACAGTAATTACTGCAAGAAATAATGACATGACTTCACTGAATGATTTAGAAGTCCAGCTAGGAAGACGGGAAGTTGACAGAAGCAATGATTTCACACACACACACGCCCACACACACACACACACACACACACACACACACACAGACGCCCTTACAAGCACATATACATACATAAATATATATATATATACGCATGTCCATATTCATACTTGCTTGCTTTCATCCATTCCTGGCGCTACCCCGCCCCACAGGAAGCACCCGGTTTTCTTTCATACATTGTTTGCTGAATACGACAGCATGTTTGTCGTTTATCATTTTCTGGTATGATTTTTCCAACTCTCTTATTACCATCCTATTCTTCTGCGGGTAACGGAATACCACACCTATGTTAACAGTCCTTACACACACTCAAAGATATCGTTCAGGTTTGGAATTGGAATCGTTAATCCATTATCCAATGACCGAGAGAGTCGTTTAGGTTACAGATGATATGGTATTAGGTTGTGGAGCAGCCATGTTGACCCTGGTAATGATATCTGACATCTGGCCACACGCTTGCTATGAAGCGCCCTTGCTACCCTACCAACTGGCCCCCTACCCAACCCCACCAGCTGGCTCCCAACCCAACCCCACCAGCTGGCTCCCTACCCAACCCCACCAGCTGGCTCCCTACCCAACCCCACCAGCTGGCTCCCTACCCAACCCCACCTGGGAAGTGAGGTCGACACCCTCCCTGCCCTCAGGTCAGAGGGTGTGTGTGTGTGTGTTACCGGGCTCCACCTGCAACATGTTACACCTTTGACAAGGTTGTATGTATCATTTGGATTACAGTTGTGTCAAACAACTTCTTCCTTGCTTCTGGAAGCAGCGCAAACTTGGGCTGCAGGAGACATTAGAAAGAGGCACTGGGATATGATGATATATATATATATATATATATATATATATATATATATATATATATATATATATATATATATATATATATATATATATATATCCCTGAGGATAGGGGAGAAAGAATACTTCCCACGTATTCCCTTCGTGTCGTACAAGGCGACTAAAAGGGGAGGGAGTGGGGGGCTGGAAATCCTCCTCTCGTTTCACTTTTCAAAAAGAAGAAAAAAAAAGAAAAAACGTAATAAAAATGGGGTTAAGTGAGGTTTACTCCCTCTAGGGCTTATTCATCTGTACTTGACGCTACCTCGCTGACGAGGGAAATGGCGAATATGGAAAACAATATAAATATAAACTGTCCAGTTAGCTTCACTCCTTCTGTATGGGTATATTTCATCTTATGACATACCTCTGTTCATTGTTCAAAAGCTAAATACTGAACAACTGAACTGCGTCAGAAACACGCTACCTTCGTTCAGTCTCCTCCCGCCTCTCGGCCACCCGACTGGTAGTGGCATACCAACTCAGGTACTGGTCTCCGTGAACCTAAGTCAACAAGAGCTTCGTGTAGGAAATGACTTAGGTCACCTTACTCTGCTCTCTCTTGTATATAACTTCATTAACCTTTCTCTTTCCACGTATTGGCAACATGACTATATCCACAGGTGCCTTTATAATGTATACCAAAGCAGGAAGGTAATGTTATGTTATGTCTACCTATGTAATATGGATAAACCTCCACTTGACTGATGTGTATTGAAGTCACTCGCAATACTCAGGTTCTCCTGTGGGGTTAGACCTATATGCTCACACCTATCGGGTTCCCTCACAACCATCACCTTCTTCAGCACAATACTTTCCCATCATTTTCTCTCGTTATCTCTGCCATACCTGGCGTTTACTTGGTGAGAGATCTTGAGGCCAGGTGTCTGCCCACACGAATGCGGCAAGGTGTCTGCCCACACGAATGCGGCCAGGTGTCTGCCCACACGAATGAGGCCAGGTGTCTGTCCACACGAATGCGGCCAGGTGTCTGCCCACACGAATGCGGCCAGGTGTCTGCCCACACGAATACGGCCAGGTGTCTGCCCACACGAATGCATCTTTGATCAATGGACTGGTCTGTCTCCGGCGTCTGTATATTACCGCCAAAGGTGATCGAGCGGCCATCATCTTGTTGGTACGAGCAATCAGCCTTCCTGAAGTGGTGCACAGTTGGGTCTACTTTATCCTGCAGCGAGCAAGAGGGCGAGACACTCTAGCCTTGGGTTGTAATTAGCTCTCCATCAGCCTGGCGCCTCTGTGTGTGTGTGTGTGTGTGTGTGTGTGTGTGTGTGTGTGTGTGTGTGTGTGTGCAGATTAGGGACGAGATCCTGTGTATGCCACTGGGTATTTCCTGCATGGATACACAGACCAGTGGATAACTCCGAAAGATTTCTGTGTTGACGATGCAAGGCAGAGAGGTGAGGCCTGCAGATGCAGAGCTCCGATCCCCACACACACACACACACACACACACACACACCACCGTGTGGCCTGCGTCACTGCCACACACCACGCCAATACAGGGGTCGCGGGCCACACAAGCCTTCAGCACACGCCAGCACATCTGTTGAGCGGTATGCAGCCACCACTCTGACCCACTCACACACACACACACACAAAAACACACACACACGACGCTTCACCTAACAGCTTCGTATCTCTGCCTCCTTGTTTTGCTCGTGGAGACATGCGCGGTGGAGACAGGTCACATGACCTCTGGCTCTGGAGAGAAATAACCGGACGATTTCCAGTTTGTTTTACCAAATATCATGCAATACATCTACCCAGATGCGACCATATGTATGGACTCTGTAAGACGTCGCTTCACTGTAAACATCTTGATGTAAAAGCTTTGAAAATACCTTAGCGTTCACATTTGGGGGAAAAAAAAATAATTGTCTTTGCCTCTTGTATGTAAATTAAGCCTTTTCAAGTCATCTTCCTCTTTCCATAACACCTCTGACAAATTCTGACCTTTGCCAAACTCGAAAACTTGAAGAGTCTTTGGTCACAAGGGGAAGAAAGTCAACTGGTTCCACGTCACCCACACCTCGAAGCCCTCACATACCCTCGCGTACATACAAGTCTATATGGTCTCAAGGTGTGACTGGTGTCTTGCTGGCGAACGTACGGTCAAGCGTGGTCCTCTCGCCTTAAGGCAGGAAAGACAAGCTCTTGGAAATGGTACGACAGCTGCACTGCTCTTCATCATTACACTCACTGTGGTAGATAGTCATAGTGCTACTGCGGAATACAGTACAGCTCTACCAGAAAATGGTACAGCTCTACCAGTCAATGGTACAGCTCTACCAGTAAATGGTGCAGCTCTACCAGTAAATGGAGCAGTTCTACCAGTAAATGGTATAGCTCTACCAGTAAATGGTACAACTCTACCAGAAAATGGTACAGCTCTACCAGTAAATGGTACAACTCTACCAGAAAATGGCACAGCTCTACCAGAAAATGCTTTACAGCTCTTCAAGAAACACAAAATACCGACTGCAAAGATACGGGTAAGAGAGGCATCACGTTGCACATGGTCACAGCAAGTAGAGGAGCGGGGCTCTGTACTGTGGTGTATTATGAGATCACCCTAAACGTGTTCAGAGGGTCATAATCTCTCTCTCTCTCTCTCTCTCTCTCTCTCTCTCTCTCTCTCTCTCTCTCTCTCTCTCTCTCTCTTGGCTCTGCCGAGGTGACATTCCCGTGGCATGACGCCACACCCCCCGCAAAAAGAAAAAGGAAAAAGAAAAACCGACTCTCATTTCACGAAGATCTCTGGAGGGGAGTCCTTTATACCTTCCCTCCTCGCGTTGCTGACGCTTCATCCCGCCGGCTGACAACAGCTGTAGGAGGGTCGAGATCTCCTCCCCCACCTCCGCCCTCGCCTCGCCCTGGTCCTGCAGGATCCTGACACACACACACATCCTACCTCTGCAGAACCAAGAGTCATCACGCATGCGTGGCCGGGGCTGGGCCACAACGCCAGCGAAGCGGTCTTGCAAGTGGTATGATACGGCGTCGGCAGCCAGCGGCGTCTGCCACACTGTACATCACCTTCAAAAAAAAAAAAGGAGTTCCTAAATGGTTCTTCAGTGGGAGTCGCCCCTCGCACCGGAGTATGGCACCGCAAGAACTGATGACATCTGTACCACTGGGTGTATCTGACGATGAAGAAGACCCACGAAGACCTTAACATCTGATGGTATGACTCGTCTCCCGCTTGATCTGTTGACTCTACAACGGCCCCAGGATCCCCCTGTTGGTATGACTCGTCTCCCGCTTCATCTGTTGACTCTACAACGGCCCCAGGATCCCCCTGTTGGTATGACTCGTCTCCCGATTGATCTGTTGACTCTACAACGGCCCCAGGATCCCCCTGTTGGTATGACTCGTCTCCCGATTGATCTGTTGACTCTACAACGGCCCCAGGATCCCCCTGTTGGTATGACTCGTCTCCCGCTTCATCTGTTGACTCTACAACGGCCCCAGGATCCCCCCTGTTGGTATGACTCGTCTCCCGCTTCATCTGTTGACTCTACAACGGCCCCAGGATCCCCCTGTTGGTATGACTCGTCTCCCGATTGATCTGTTGACTCTACAACAGCCCCAGGATCCCCCTGTTGGTATGACTCGTCTCCCGATTGATCTGTTGACTCTACAACGGCCCCAGGATCCCCCTGTTGGTATGACTCGTCTCCCGCTTCATCTGTTGACTCTACAACGGCCCCAGGATCCCCCTGTTGGTATGACTCGTCTCCCGCTTCATCTGTTGACTCTACTACGGCCCCAGGATCCCCCAAGACTCCACCCTATCCCTTGGGCTGGAGGTAGATGGACATCCTGAGTGAGTAATTTACTGAAGGAGGTGAGGCGTTGTGACCTGGGCTACGCAACGGACACCAAGGACGCATAGGTCACCACGGCATCGTCTGGTGACACAGCCAGTGTGGGGTTAGTTCTCGTGAGAGCGTTCGTTTGGCACTTCCAATTTTTTTTCTTAAAAGCCGTAAAAAAGGGGGGGGAGGGGGTCATGTTGGGCGGTCTCTCTCTCTCTCTCTCTCTCTCTCTCTCTCTCTCTCTCTCTCTCTCTCTCTCTCTCAGGATCAGTGTCATAGCCCCAGACGGACCGGGGTCCCCTGCTTTTGCATTTTTGTGGTGAATGTTGGCGCTGGTGCAGTGCATACATCGTGGGCAATACATCATTCATCAAGGTCGTGTATGTATGTTGATGCGAGTGCATAGACCTGTGTGATAATGTACGGACATGTGTATGTATATGATCATTCATGTTACCATGATATACATGCATGGAGGTTGTTCGTTAGGCAGTCTGCCACCATGATGTTCCTCCCCTGCCACCATGATGGTCCTCCCCTGCCACCATGATGGTCCTACCCTGCCACCATGATGCTCCTACCCTGCCACCATGATGGTCCTCCCCTGCCACCATGATGATCCTCCCCTGCCACCATGATGGTCCTCCCCTGCCACCATGATGGTCCTCCCCTGCCACCATGATGGTCCTCCCCTGCCACCATGATGCTCCTCCCCTGCCACCATGATGCTCCTCCCCTGCTACCATGATGGTAACCATGATGACCACCTGACGTCATAAGGGTCATCCAGGTGGTTCCTCACAAGAGTCTGGTAGAATGCTGGTCTCTTGTTTCTCTCGACCTTCGTGACCTACAGCTCCGTACCTCCTGCTCTGTGTTCTTGTTATGACGTATGCTTGGGAGGCAGGCGTTCCATGGTAGTCATAGTGTCCGTCTGTCCGTCCTTGTGCCTGTGTGTCAATATGTCCATCCCTCATGGTGTCTGTGTGTCAATATGTCCATCCCTCATGGTGTCTGTGTGTCAATATGTCCATCTGTCATGGTGTCTGTGTGTCAATATGTCCATCCCTCATGGTGTCTGTGTGTCAATATGTCCATCCCTCATGGTGTCTGTGTGTCAATATGTCCATCCGTCCTTGTATCTCTGTCTCCGTCTGTCCGTCCTTGTGTCTGTGTCTCCGTCTGTCCGTCCTTGTGTCTGTGTCTCCGTCTGTCCGTCCTTGTGTCTGTGTCTCCGTCTGTCCGTCCTTGTGTCTCTGTCTCCGTCTGTCAGTCCTTGTGTCTGTGTCTCCGTACGTCCGTCCGTCCGGCCCACTCGTGCCCGCACCACATCATGTGACCCATTAAAAGGAGGAGGATGAGCGAGTCCTCAGCACGTGTCACAGGACTCACCTCCTGGTTCCTGGTTCGCATCCCCAAGGTCAAGGTCACGGAAGAGGTCATAGTATTGATCGCGTCCGGCCCATCGCCTGTGGCTCCAAGTGAAGGGACGAAGGGGTGGTAAATATTACCCATCACCAGAGGATGCGTCGGGGACCTCACCTCCTCCAGGAACTATGCCTTGAAGGTCAAGGTCGAGACTAGGGAGGGTCGTCACCGTGTTCTGTGACGGTCTGCTGGATGGATAACGTCTGAGGTAGTGGAAACACTGGGACGATCCTCCTGCACAATCCTCACCAACTCTCACACCATAAACCACGACGCTTTGGCTAGGCAGGAGCGTCCAGGGGCATGACCAGGTTCAGGGCGTTTTTCCAGGAGCGTCCAGGGGCATGACCAGGTTCAGGGCGTTTTTCCAGGAGCGTCCAGGGGCATGACTAGGTTCAAGGCGTTTTTCCAGGAGCATCCAGGGGCATGAGCAGGTTCAGGGCGTTTTTCCAGGAGCATCCAGGGGCATGAGCAGGTTCAGGGCGTTTTTCCAGGAGCATCCAGGGGCATGAGCAGGTTCAGGGCGTTTTTCCAGGAGCGTCCAGGGCATGGCCAGGTTCACGGCGTTTCTCCCAGTGTTCGCAGTGTAAGGTTCAAATCTCTTGAGGGACTGGAACGCTAGTCTGTGCCAACGCCACCAGCCAGGGCGTCGTCACTCACCCACAGGAGTAGTGTGTCGTGGTCTGAGTTCTTCAAGTCACAACTTCCAGTTGTCATCTGCCACAATGTTGCCTCACCACTAGGGGACTGATCGCTGCTGTACACACCTCCCTCCTGCCTTCGGTATCATACAGTAGGTTCCTCTCACAGAACCTCAGTGTGAGGAGGTTAATAAACATGACTAGCAATATGGCCCCATGACACGATCGAGAGTTCAAAGCCGAGGGAAGTCACCTCACCATATTGACCTAATAAAAGAATAGTGAACCGATTTATCATACAGGAACCTTTGCTGTGGCTGCAATTCTTGTACATATATGGACAGTCAGATCTGATGAGAATAGGCTAAATGCGCCTCTTCCCCCCCTAAACCAACCACTTCCTCAAATACCACTTGGTATTAACTTACTTTTAACCTATTTTCAGAGAATCGTTTTAATAGACGTTCACGTCAAATTTCCCTCGAGTAATGTCTGGGTGTAATGTGCTGTACTGGAACATGGAACACAACATATTTACAGTGATATTTCCCCGCAACTTTCAAGTTATGTTGTAAGTTATGTTGTAAGTTATGGCAAGTGTTGTAATAATGTCATCCATCACCAGTGCATCTAGAGGCCTAAATACGATATCGCTTGCACTTTAGGAAGCAGCAATTTACATATAAGGATTCGTATTAGTTATATAGAAAGCTACATGTGTGTCCTCATTACAGTCTCCATTTATATCAACTGAATTTGTCTTATTCTTACCATTTTTCCTTCATGTCTTCTTTTAAAATGAAAATATACTTTTTTGTATTCTATTTTGGAAAAATCACGTAATGATTATAGTCTCTTTGAATAGATTTCCATATGTTTGATCTTAGTATGTTGCTGGTGACCAGAGCCTTTCCTCAACTACTTGACTTCATCCTCAACTGACCTCGCATCTTCTCCTGTGTAAAGACCCTTCCCTCCCCTCCATCGGAGATTACCCCTCCTTTCTTTTATCCCCTTGCCATGTTCTTTCTCACAGCTTCCCCTTTCTTAAGTCCCGCGTGACCTCCCCCTTTCCAATTATAATGTCCCAGATCCACAGTTCGTATCCCAGTTTCTTGTCCCACACACACACACACACACACACACACACACACACACACACACACACGTTTCTGGCAATTTCAGACATACAATGTGGTCATTTCTACCGAAAGTAGGGACCTCTGAGACTCCATGTTTACTCCTCGGTAGAATCGCGTCTTTTAAAAGTATTTCCCATCATTGCAGCATTCTCCATCATGTTAGTCCCATCTTCCTCCCTCTTCTTAGTTTCATCTTTCATCTCCATCGCCATAAGTTCCTTCCGTTTTTCTCAGTTGTATCTTCCTTCTTCATAGTAACATGCTCCTTCTTCATAACACCTTCTAAGTCATAAGCCAGTTTTTCCTCCACGTAGCGTTATCCATCTTTCTACTTCTAAGCAGAAGTATTTTCCCTCTTCTTTTGACGTATCTCCCATCTTCTTAGTCGCGTCTTCCTTCTCTTTAGCAGTTTCCTTCTCTTTTTGAATTCATACATTCCTTCCCATGAAGGAGCATCCTTCATCATAGTATCACCTTCCATCCTTCTTAATAGGTCCCCATTTATCTAAACGGTCTCTCACTCCTCCACAGTCGACCCTTCCATCTTGATAACACCAGCTTCCTCCTTTGTCATCAAAATAATTTCCCCACTGAGTGTTCTTACTCATCCTCACTGTCCCTCCACCCCTTCCTCAAGACCTTCCCCCACCATCCTAGCAGCCCCCGGCACTTCCAAAATAACCACCTATTCAACTTGACGAACTCCTTCCTCACATCCACCTGGTCAACCCCATCATCTTGAAACAGCCTGGACTTAGGGCGTAGTGTGCAACAATTTCTTCGGTTTCTAATATCATATCCTCAAAATCCTTTTTCCACCTTTTTATTACCTCCAAAAATAATCACCCCTCCAACGTTTTCCTCCCCCGCCATCGCCCGCAGAGTCGGACAAGACGGTGACCGTGAGTCGAGACTCGGGCGAGTTCGGGTTCCGGATCCACGGTTCCCGGCCGGTGGTGGTGTCGGCCATCGAGCCGGACACGCCGGCCGAGACGTCGGGGCTGGAGGTGGGCGACATCATCATCAACATCAACGGAGCCAATGTCCTGGACGCCTCCCACTCCGAGGTAGTGAGGCTCGCTCATGCTGGTGAGTCCGGGTCAGGGAGGGAGCGGGCCAATGGCTGGGGAACAGGGTGACGGAGGGAGTGGTAGACGTTGGCATGAGTAGAGTTGGGGGACGACGAGTTACGGGGGAAGAATAGCTCTGGTGAGAGTGGGATGAAGGTAGTTTAGGCAGGAGGGGAGAGAGGAAGGAGAACAGAGCTGTGGGTGGATGCACAAATAACACCAATTTTGTTGACAGAATAAAAAAGATCATAAATAATGAATTTAATAACATTCACGTAATCCTCGCTTCCCTATATATGAATATCTTTTATCTGTTCCTTTACCTCTATTTCATCACTCCCCTTTAATTCGCACAATTGAATTGAACAGTAGCCTCCCCCCCTCTTCAATACATAACTACTTGCAAACCCACTTGATATCAACACATAACTAAAGAGAAATGTACGTCTCTGTTTCTCCGAGATGACTATAGATGGCAGCAGTATTGATGTAAACATGAGATACGCTTTCCACTCCCAGGATGCGACACACTGCGTCTGGAGGTGGCGCGAACCTGTGATGTCCTGACGCCCCTGGTGACCCACGACCCAACGCCCCTGTGTGCCGGCTACCTGTATAAACTTGGGGGCGCTCACCACACCCTGGGCTCCTCAACCATAATCAGGAAGTGGCACAGACGATGGTTCGCTCTCAAGAAAGACAACTGCCTCTACTACTACAAGTCAGAAATGGTGAGTCCAGTTCCACTAGGATACAACTACACTAGGATACACCTACCCTAGGATACAGCTACACTGGGATACAGCTACACTAGGATACAACTACACTAGGATACAGCTACACTAGGATACAGCTACACTAGGATACAACTACACCACGGTACAGCTACACTAGGATACAACTACACTAGGATACACCTACCCTAGGATACAGCTACACTGGGATACAGCTACACTAGGATACAGCTACACTAGGATACAGCTACACTAGGATACAGCTACACTAGGATACAACTACACCACGGTACAACTATACTACGGTACAGCTACACTAGGATACAACTACACTAGGATACAGCTACACTGGGATACAGCTACACTAGGATACAGCTACACTGGGATACAGCTACACTAGGATACAACCATACTACGGTACAGCTACACTAGGATACAGCTACACTAGGATACAACTATACTACGGTACAGCTACACTAGGATACAGCTACACTACGGTACAGCTACACTAGTATACAACTATACTACGGTACAGCTACACTAGGATACAGCTACACTAGGATACAGCTACACTAGGATACAGCTACAATGTTGTCAAAAAGATGTTCAGCTACATGTTGGTACACAGGTGTTCAGCTACATGTTGGTACACAAGTGTTCAGCTTTATGCTGGTACACAGGTGTTTTGGAAGTGGACATAATCACTACGATCATATGCTGTAACTAATGAACAGGATATTTATTTAGTAAACTGTTTATTATTTGCACCTGCAGGGCTCCGGTGTCTTATATAGATAAAGAAATTTAAATTAATTCATAAAGGGCTTTCTTTATTCGCTTTATCGTTTGGTTTGCCTGGAGAATATCACTGCTTTCTGTGTACTTCAGGAGCAGCACCCGCTAGGCGCGGTGCATCTCCTGGACTACAGTGTGCACGCCCTGGCCGAGGTGGGCAAACCTTTCTCCTTCACTGTGGCCAAGTTCGGAGGTATGACGCTACACCTCGCAGCGCACACAGAGGAAGCACGCAACCGCTGGGGCCAGGTCATCACGCAAGCGGCAGCACAGGCGGCTCAGGTAAGTCAGGTCAGCGTCTATAGGGAAAGGAAGGCTTTCGAAGCGTAGCTGCCACTCACTCTCCCGCCACTAGCAATATAGGGAAAAAGGGAGGCTTTCGAAGCGTAGCTGCCACTCACTCTCCCGCCACTAGCAACCCCGAGTTAGTGTACAGTTTGTGGACACCACCCCTGGATCAGTGCTCATCGTCACGACCACCTTACGAAGTGACACAGAGGTTAATGACACCTCAGGTTATTATAGTTGGTCATAATACAGAGTAAACACTTCACGTCGAGCGGTACAAATCACTACGGCAACACGTCATTACAGGTTACGAAGCAAGTAACAAGTAGGCTAGCCAAAGAACCCAAGCCAAAGTAGCCTTGATAAAGTAGCCTTGCCAAAGTAGCCATACCAAAGAAGCCAAGCTAAAGTAGCCCAGCCAAAGTAGCCTTGCCAGCTTTTAAGCCTTCATAGTTTTCTTGGCTGTATTGGCTATCGACTGGTGAATGGACAATAGACCCAAAATCATAACACACGATTAACATACACTCTAAAGCAACACGGTCAATATACACTGATGCAAAGGTACTTGTAGATGGTCATGTTCCCCAGCAAAGGTACTTGTAGATGGTCATGTTCCCCAGCAAAGGTACTTGTAGATGGTCATGTTCCCCAGCAAAGGTACTTGTAGATGGTCATGTTCCCCAGCGTAGTGTATGTTGCTGGATGTGATGACTGTTAGCGCCTTATTTGTGCTATTCTTAGCAGTACGACATATGAGGTAGAATATTAACACATGTTAACTTCTGGCGCTCGTACCAAGGCCACGACATCAGTCACTGTACTTAATTCAGGCATCGTTGTGAACTACGACAAAAGATATCTAACTCCTACATTATCTTAGATGATGAAGCAGTTGTTACGTGAGCCACATAACAGGTCATTTACGACATATGTAAACGAGGAGTTAACTACCCCATGTCATAATCCCTAGACTAGTCTTGCCCACTAGAATTATGTTGTTGTCCAGAACTACACTAACATCTTCAGTAAATTTAAAGACGCTAGAACAAGCAATGAAGATAAATTCCTTTTTGCTTTCTGTATCCAGGGAATACAGACAAGAGAGTGACACTAGTACAGCCTGTATCTCCTGGTGTGTACAGAGGCAGTTTTCTGAATAATGATGTAGCTTTAGCTTTGAATGATGCACCATTAGTGACGGATATTACCAAACTCATCAGTATGGCTTGACAGAGGAGCCAGCCGCAGGAGTTAACCTTCGCCCAAACATCGAATGTAATGTAGGTCATCATAGCAAGTTAACGCCCTGAGGGATAGATCCTTGCTGAAGTGGATCACCTGTGAAGCGACCACATGTCTAATTTGCACATATCCTGATCGCAGAGCCTCTCTACGTAGTGTTGAGCAGAATTTTTGACTCTCCATTTTGCCGGTCTGACTTTTGAGTCTCCTCGACTTTTTACCGCAGCCTAGAGAAATATAGGACCTAGGACCTCTGTGACACTCGTTTTCACCAGGGCTTTTCAAGCAAGTTAAACATCAGATGATTATCAGCAAAGTCATCAGGCTTCAGCCTGAAGTCTCATTGCAAAGGACTACAGACATCCTCAGTGAACACCTGTCACATAGTATACCTCCTCCGAGGGCCCATCTCCACTTCGGAGTCCCTCACCCGGAGCAGTCCACAAGGCACGGTGATGGTGGGCCCCTCGTAAGTTGACACACCCGTGCATGATGCCTCCCGATGGATGCACTGCCTTGGCTAGGATACACCAGTGACTCCACCGCCAGCATCAACTCCGACGTCAGTGTCCCTCAACTCTGCAACGCCTTCCACAATACCTCAAATACTTTCTGGAATGGGATCGCCGCCCACCACGTCGCCACCTACCAAACCAGGAGAGTGTAGGAATGCGTCCTAATCTTGCTCTCCATCATGCTCCCCCATGTCTCATCCTCTGTTGTCTCATAAAGCCCCCACCCCCTTAGCCCCTCCAGGTTGGGCAATCCACTAAATTTCTCGGTGTCACGTAGGACAGCCAGATAAAGCGTCAGGACCACAGCAGCCCCATCCTCAAATGTCCCAGCGACCATCCCTTCAATTCTGCGTTGGAGTAAGACAGTTGCACTCCTTTCCCCTGGACTCGTGAAGGTACACATCACTGGCATTCTTCACAACCTCTCCTGTGGCTCCCCCGTCGTCTGTCTTATTTCTGATCCACCACATAGCAGGAGCTACGTTGGAGATGAAGAAGAGGGCTATGAAACGAACCTCCTCCCACCCAGTGACAACATTATGAATAAATTGATAAACTTCGCATCAGTTGTCTCGTTAGACTATGCATAAAGGCTCTCTTGAACTGCCCTCCTGTGGCTGCAATTCTTTCGTTAAATTGCTCATCGTCATAATCATTGTCACAATAATTACAGTGATCAACAGCCAGAATGTTTTTGGAAACGAATGCAGTCATTCGTTACTAATTTTGGGGGGACGCTGAGCACGAAAATGTAACTTTGGAATTGGCTCTAGTTATGAAGATACAAGGTGGGTCTTAATGGGTCAGATTTGCACTGGTTTTGGCGTCGTTCAGCTTTAAGGCAAGATCTGGCAAATCATCACCCAGGTATTTAGCATCGCCTTTCTGACTGCTTATATCATCTCCTTCCGCGCGAGTGTACTCCGGACTGTCGTACTCATTTCGCAGTCTTTTCGTACCCGGACGTTCTCATTCGTGTCGTGGTTTTCGTCATCCAGTTCTTGTATCCCTGGGTCTGTCTTTGAGTCAAAGCTTGCTTGAATACTGTCATCAGAGTGCAAACCAGTTTCTCTCTACAAGTACAGCACGGTACGTGCAGGGTGTTGCAGTGTCTGTGTGCTGGTTTTACTGTCCGGTTGTGCAAAGGGGTCACATGGGACTGTCTGCTCAGTGGTTTCTTGGCCGATCATCACCTTGGATGCCTTGTAAGTGCGTGAACAGAGAAGATGACTCTTGTTATGAAGTTAAAAGTTGACTCCTGTATCGCAGAACCATGCCACAACCCCGATCATCTGGGGAAGCCTACAATCTTTACTTTGGCTGTAAGGTTTGGGGACCAAGACAAGAGTTCGACCCACATATATATTTGTTGTAATGCTTGTGCAACAAACCCTCGCCGCTGGATGAATCGCATAGGGCGATCAATACCCTTTGCCACGCCCTTGGTGGGGAGGGAGGCGACAGACGACGTCAGAGACTGTTACTTCTGCATGGTGAATAGGAAGAAAAAGTGGACCTTAAACTCTCCAACAACAGCAGCTGCTATCTGCCCATTACTCCATGGTGATGAATTTCCCCTTCTGGAACCTCCACACACTCGTTTTCCCTGGACTCGGAGGCTGACCAGGACGACGAAATTTGTGAGACATGAGAGCCATCAGGAGATTCTGATTCCCCACCTAACATAACGTTAGTCTGCTGAGCCACAGGGAACCACAGAATGAATCAAGCGACTGGAACAAGTGGCGTCTTTTTGATGGAAAGGTGAGAGTGTCTAATGCTCGCCAGAAAGATTTGGCTCAGTTCTTGTAAGACAAGGTAACCTAACCTCAACGTGGAACGATGGAGATGCTTTGATGGCTAAAGCCCTCGGTACGAATCCTAACCCTGAGGATTGGAAACGGTTCAAAGTTGAGTCTCTTCTGCTGCATGTTGGGAAGGTGCTGCCAGTCGCTCATGCAGAGTCGATATGAAGGAATCGTATAACCAATTATGAAGGATCTTTTTTGAAGTGCATAAACTACAACAACAAAAATTACAACCGGCAGCTTTGTCGCAAGTTGAAGGTTGTTGCTACCTAGCCTGGACTGCAGCAGGGGGGACAAAAAGCTCTGCTCTTACACCTCAGTGACTGTGACAGTCAGGCAAAGACCTGATCACGAAAAGAGCGACTAGGCTACCTAACAGTGGCTGGAACCATGAACGAGGCACTATAGCACCGGCCGCTGGTTGAACCCATCTCATATGATTTCGCTACATCTTTCCCTCATCGATCTGGGCCTCACGAAAGACTTCGTTAAGGCTGTGGATGAAAAGAATGGCCAGCATTTAGGAGTCTCAGTGTGGAAATCACCTAGGGCCAGTGAAGTGATAATCAAGGAAGATGTTTTCTTTGGCCCACAGGTCCTCAGGGTCTTCAGAGAGGACCATCTTAATCCTAGCCTCATTTGTGACGAGACTACATCGTGGAATGCCTTACGGCTTGTGGCATCCAACTTTCCAGGAAATATCGAGACTGACAACTACAAGGACCTTGTGGTACAAAGCTGACAAGTACAAGGACCTTGTGGTACAAGACTGACAACTATAAGGACCTTGTGGTACAAGACTGACAACTACAAGGACCTTGTGGTAAACCTGCTCTCATCCTATCAGAAAACGGGCTGTCTTATGTCTTTAAAGATGTATTTTCTTCACTTTTTTTTTGGGTGGGTGACAAGTGGCGCAGGATGTGTTGAGCACACCTAAATTTTCCCATCAGGACACCTTGCCAACACAGAGATGGTGCGAGGGCCAGTGGAGTTCAGCGATGTTAGCAAAATATTGCTGGATGGGAACAAGAGACGCTCCAGGACTTGCATGCAAATGACAGGCGATAAGGCGTTGCATTTGATCCAGCCAGTGAAGATAACCTTTTACCATCAGAGTGTCTTATGTAATATTTTTCTTGGAAACTGCAGCTAATCCAGGACTTTCATTGTTATATTCGTCTTCAGCATCCTCAAAAGTCCATGAAGGGAAACATTTCAGCTCTGAAACATAAATCAAAATTTGTTGATCCGTTACCATCATCATTGTTACTCTAATTATCATTAGTTAGGCCAGCCAATACCCAGCAAGCCACAGGATTACTGTGTTTCTTCTTCAACACTGCAATACACTGGCAGTCTTTGCCTTCTTCATGTGTTTCTTCAACACCGCAACACATTGGCAGTCTTTGCCTTCTTCATGTATTTCTTCCACACTGCAATACACTGGCAGTCTTTGCCTCCTTATGCGTTTCTTCAACACTGCAATGCACTGGCAGTCTTTGCCTTCCTCGTGTGTTTCTTCAACGCTGCAATACACTAGCAGTCTTTGCCTTCTTCATGTATTTCTTCAACACTGCAATACACTGGCAGTCTTTGCCTCCTTCATGTATTTCTTCAACACTGCAATACATTGGCAGTCTTCGCCTCCTTGTGTGTTTCTTCAACACTGCAATACACTAGCAGTCTCTGCCTTACTCATGTGTTTCCTGATAATACTTAAGAAATGTTCCTCTTTTTACAGGCAGATTGCTGAGGTTTCAAAAAACATTTCAGAATGTTTACATCTTATCCTCCAATCTTTCATTCCTAACCTGGCCTTCATAAAGGCTATGCTGAAAAATAAAGAAATCTCAAGGTGTTGCTTGTGGTTCCAAAGTCTTGTATTTCTGTTAGAGTCTCAGGACTTGAAATGCTTCATCATAAATGCATATTGGGATATAAAACTGTTTCTCTAACTCCCATCTTCCATTTGATACAGATATACGGAATTAAAGGTTTAATAACTAATGAATTATATCACATATAACGAAGCTTAACACGTTTCAATTATCTAACATATGAATGAATTACGTAACACCTTGCTTTTTCCACCGTCATTAACCCAGACAGCAGTTG
Source organism: Panulirus ornatus (assembly GCF_036320965.1). Taxonomy (NCBI): domain Eukaryota; kingdom Metazoa; phylum Arthropoda; class Malacostraca; order Decapoda; family Palinuridae; genus Panulirus; species Panulirus ornatus. Next base: position 22,986,964 of record NC_092286.1, on the reverse strand, counting down.
AGAACAGTAAAAGCAGTAGCTATTCTTTTCCCTACTCATAGTACCACACAGAATCTCCACATATATCACAACTTGCTATGGACAAGGAGGTTACATTTCCATCATGGTGGATGCGATAAACATGAGCTTAAATAAAGAGCAAAAAAACTGCTTTCCATTCCAGAGGGACGAACTGATGGACATCTCATCCCGTCGCATCCAGCAAGCCCCAGCATCCATAGCATCTCCTGATTGCTTCGGGTTCCTCTACAAGCTTGGGGCCAGATGGCACCAGTGGAAGAGGCGGTACTGTGTCCTGAAGGACGCCTGCCTCTACCTCTACCACGACACTGACGCCACCCAAGCTATAGGTAACATCATGATGATGTTTGCCACAGTCTCACATGTCCATCATGTGTTCTTACATGTCTGGTCTTTCATTCATCACGGTTACTACAGCACTATATCTTCCTCACCATGTTAACTACTCTCACTGCTAAAACATCTATGTTGTAAACATTGATGTTGTTTGTTTTGTTCTCCAATTATATCTATTTTGGTTAAGAGAGTTTGAGATTAAGGTACTGAAAGGGAGAATGGATATCTTTACTGTACGCTTGTTGTAAAGGCAGTGGAGCAATGGATGAAGGTGGAATGCATCAGTTTTTGAGAAGGAGAGATGTGTGATGAGAGAGAGAGTCATGGAATTATGAGGACTACAAGCTGTCACGTGAGGGGTCAAACAGAGTGAAGTTACAAAGAGATGTATGTGACCATATGATGATCAAACACCAGCAAAAGAATGTCCACTGACAGAACGTTAGAAAACTCAAGAGTTCCATCTTGGAACTTGGGATATGCACATTGTAGATAAGACACAGTTGGGCCCTGGACTCTTGAAGTGGTATGGGTTTCTGTAGGAGTGTATCTGTTGGACTGAACAGAGGAATGAGTGCTTGAGAGTTAGATTTGAGTGAGACAGAGATATCGTGTCCCTGAGAGTGTCTGATACCTTAGCTGAGAATATATGTAAAGAAGGAAATATGCAAAAGATATAGACAGTCATTATGTACATTAAGCAGATGATACTGCATCCATGGACAAGATGACAAAAAAGAAATAAAAATGGGGGTATCATGAGAAGAACCTGGAAGTGTTAGAAACTATAAGTAGACAGGTAAAGATGTGTGATATGGTCAGGTGGTGAAGAGTTGGAGTGTGTTCGTATTTACAGATGTCATAGTAATCTTCTTCATACTATCAATGACATCAACGTAAGGAAAATCATCTTTACAGTTAATTAGTTCATCCACATCATCAATGTTGTGTTCAGTTTTGGTCCACCCTACCATAAAAATAGACAGTGTCGGGTTGCTGCTACGATGCTTCCTTCCCGGACTGAGAAACAAATCCTACGAGGTTAAACGTTTCGAATCCATTTAGCCTAGAAAAGTGAAGGTTAAGAGGTGATCCAATACAAGTATTCGAAAAGATCAAAAGCTTTGATCATCTTGATCTATCAAGTTACCCAAGACTTGATTGTCTGATTTTACTCAAACGTACAAACTCCTGGGCTAATAAAAAGAATTAACCTAGAATGAGGCGAAGTACATTTTCTTTAACAGGATTGTTAACATATGGAACAATTTGCTATTTAAGAGTGTTTGAAAGCAGGGCTATACGTAGGTTTCAGAACAGACTTGGTAAATACTTCAGAACAAATCCACGACTTTCATTATTCGCGCCTCCATAGTCGAAGTGACAATTTGCAGGTATTTTTCCTGTGGAATCATATGTATGTTTTCTAACTTTCCCCACACTAATCTGTGAGTTGTTTCTGATATCTTCCTCTATCACAAACAGCCTCGAAAGGATCCAATGGTCTGTTGGTGTTTGAATCCCCTTGTATATAAAGTTAGCTAAGAGGGCGCTGCCAGGTATTCAAGTCGATGGAAGTCTGAGGTAAATTATGACCATGATACGTGTGGTATAATTTTTCAGACGGCACATTCAACCTACCATCACCCTGGGAATGAAACATATCTGTAGACTAACAGAATGTGTTAGAAGATGCCCTTAAACTGGAAACGAGGAGGATAGATAGATGGGGATGACAGTGTGATGGTAAGGTACCGAATAGGGAAAGGGGCAGTCTTGAAAGCAAAATCCTCCAAAAGTTTGAGCATATCAGAGAGATGGATGTATGTTGGTTAAGAATGTACGAGAACTTAGGGCAATCATGGAGAGAAACACAGTTACCTAGGGCGAGCAGAATAGAGGGGTATGTAGTTGTGAGGAGTGTAAAATTGGATGTGGACAGAAAGGGCTGCTAAAATGGAGACTTCTTTTGACTTTTTTTTAATGTATATATATGATACTTGGTAAGCTACAGCACACGGGAAATGTGTGGTTGTTTTCAGCAGCTGACTGGCAGTGATTTCATGTAAAATTAATAAGTGCTTTCCTCAAAAACCTGCTTTTGACTGATGATAGAGTCTCAAAGAACATAAATATACGCCATACATATTCCTACGAGTCCACGGGGAAACGAGACACGATAAGTTCCCAAGTGCACTTTCGTGTAATAATCACATCATCAGGGGAGACCTGAAATATAACACTCAGTTGATATACAACGAAGAGACGTAGCTAGGACGCCATTTGGAAAACAAAGTCACTACTCTTTCTTTGCACATTTCTGCTGATATCAAGTCTAAACATTTATTTTTGCCATATGCGGAGTCAAGTTTGGACCATATTCTCACTCCTCATTTACCAGACACTCATGCTATGCTGAATCCACAGGGGTAGTACACCTCCATGGGTATAGAGTCCAGAGCACCAGCATTGGTGGGAAGAAACATGCCTTTGAACTCCTGCCTCCAGAACCCAAGTTTAGACACTTCTACTTCTACTCGGAATCTGACAGTGACAAAAAAAGGTTAGTTCTTCTTCCTGGTGTCTGAAGTGATGTGCTAAAGCAACAGACGCACACCTATCCGGTGTCAGAATGAGATAACCCTGTAGATGTTTTCGCATGATATTAATTATGTCTTTTTAATCATATTGTGGATTTTCCTGTCTGAAGTTCGCTTCCATCGGTTGAATAACCGACATGTGTAGTTCAAGTTTCTTATGATATTATTATTATTATTTTATCATACTTGGTCGCCGTTTCACGCTCCAGCGAGGTAGCGCCAGGAGACAGACGAAGAACAACACATCCACTCATATATACACACACACACACATATATATATATATATATATATATATATATATATATATATATATATATATATATATATACACACGTAAACGCACATACATGGTTATATACATACATATACATACACATATATACACATATCAACATATACATACATACGCATACACAGACATGTACATATTCATACTTGCTTGCCTTCATCCATTCTCGGCGCCACCCCTCCCCACAGGAAACAACATCGCCACCACCTACGTCAACGACGTAGCGCCAGGAAACAAACAAAAAGGTCCACATTCTTTCACACTCAGTCTCTAGCTGTCATTTGTAGTGCGCCGAAACCACAGCTCCCTAGCTACATCCAAGCCCCACCTTTCCATGGTTTACCTCAGACATTTCACATGCCCTGAGTATACGTCGACACCGGTATACCCCAGCGTTCCAATTCACTCTGTTCCGTGGATGCCTTTCATCATCCTGCATGTTCAGTCCCTGATCACTCAAAATCTTTTTCACTCCATCCTTCCACCTCCAATTTGGTCTCCAGCTTCTCCTTGTTCCCTTCACCTCTGACACATATATCTTCTTTGTCATCCTTTCCTCACTCATTCTCTCCATATGTCCGAACCATTTCACCACACTCTCTTCTGCTTTCTCAAGCACACTCTTTTTATTACCACACATCTCTCTTACCTGTTCATTACTTACTCGATCAAACCACCTCACACATTTTATTTCCAACACATCCACCGTCCTCCGCATAATGCTATCTATATCCCATGCCTCGCAACCATATATCATTGTTGAAGCTATGCCCATTTTTGCTGTACGAGATAACATTCTCTCTACATATTCTTCATCACTCTCAGAACCTTCGCCCCCTCTCCCACCCTATGACAATTCCACTTCCATGGTTTCATTTGCTGCTAAGTCCACTTCCAGATATCTAAAACACTTCACTTCCTCCAATTTTTCTCCATTCACACTTACATCCCAAATTACTTGTCCCTCAACCCTGCTGAACCTAATAATTACCTCGCTTTTACTCATTTACTCTCAACTTTCTCCTTTCACACTTTTCCAAACTCGGTTACCAATTTATGCAGTTTCTCACTCGAATTATACACCAGTGCTGTATCATCGGCGAACAACAACCGACTCACTTCCCAGGCTCTCTAATACCCAACAGACTGCATACTCTCTCCCTTCTGAAACTCTTATTTACCTCCCTAACCAACCCATCCATAAACAAATTGAATAACCATGGGGACATCACACACCCTTACTACAGACAGACCTTCACTGGGAACTAATCACTCTCCTCTCTTCCTACTCATACACATGCCTTACATCCTTGATAAAAACTTCTCACTGCTTCTAGCACCTTACCTCCCGCATCATATACTCTTAAGACCTTCCAAAAAGCATCTCTATCAACCCTGTCATATGCCTTCTCCAGATCCGTAAATGCTACACACAAATCCATCTGTTTACTTAGCATTTCTCACACACATTCTTCAAAGCAAACACCTGATCCACGCATCCTCTACCACTTCTGAAACCACACTGCTCCTCCCCAATCCGATATTGTGTATATACCTCCACTCTCTCAATCAATACCCTCTCATACAATTTTCCAGAAATACTCAACAAACTTATGCCTCCATAGTTTGAACACTCGCCTTTATCCGCTTTGCCTTTGTACAATGGCACTATACATGAATTCCGCCAGTTCTCAGGCACTCCACCATAATCCATACATACACTGAATACCCTTACCAACTAATCAACAACACAGTCACCCCCTTTCTAAATATATTCAACAGCAATACCATCCAAACCCACCGCCTTGCCGGATTTTATCTTCTGCAAGGTTTTCACCATCTCTTCTCTCTTCACCAAACCATTCTCCCATACATACTCAATTTGCACACCACCCTGACCAAAACACCCTACATCTGCCACTCTATCATCAGACACGTAGGGCAGACCTTTAAAATAATCACTCCATCTCCTCAGTTCATCACTATCTGTTATCACTTCCCCCCTTCACTGATGTTTCCATTTGTTCTCTTTTCTTACACACATTAGTTACCTCCTTCCAAAACACCATTTTATTCTCCCTCAAGTTTAATGATACTCTCACGCCAACTCTCATTCGCCCTCTTTTCAACCCTTGTACCTTCCTCTTGACCTACCGCTGCTTTCTTTTATGTATCTCCCAATCATTTGCACTCCTTCCTTGTAAGTATCGTCCAAACCCGTCTTTCTTTTTCATTAACGACTTTACTTCTTCTTCCCACCATTCACAATCCTTTCTAATCTGCCCATCTCCCACCTTTCTCATGTAACATGCATCTTTTGCACATGCCTGCACTGCTTCCCTGAATATCCCATTCCTCACCCACTTCCCTTCCGTCATTTGTTCTCACCTTTTGCCATTCTATACTCAATCTCTCCTGGTACTTCCTCACACAAAATTCCTTTCCATGCTCACTTACTCTCACTACTCTCTTCTCCCCAATATTCTCTTCTTTTTTTTGCAAACCTCTACAAATGTTCACCTTCGCCTCCACAAGAAAGTGATCTAGCTGCCCCTCTCTGCACATTAACATCCAAAAGTCTCTTTTTTACACAAATCCACAAGCTCTTCACCATTTCCATTCAGAATGCTGAATACCCCATGTACACCAATTATATCCTCAACTGCCACATTACTCACCTTTGCATTTAAATCATCCATCACTATAACCCGGTCTCGTGCATCAAAACTGCTGACACACTCACTCAGCTGCTCCCAAAATACTTGCCTCTCATGATCTTTTCCTCTCATGACCACATGTATAAGCACCATCCACTTTCAGTTTTACCCACATCAATATAGAATTTACTTCCTTACGCTTCATATCACACACTCCCACAGCTCCTGCTTCAGGAGTATAATACTCCTTCCTTAGCTCTTGTCCTCTCACCAACCCCTGACTTTACTTCCAAGACTTTTCAAGACTATTCTTCCCCTTTACCCTTGAGCATCATTTCATGCAGAGCCAAAACATCCAGGTTTCTTTCCTTAAACATACTACCTATCTCTCCTTTCTTCTAATCTTGGTTACATCCACACACATTCAGACACCCTAATCTGAGCCTTCGAAGAGGATAAGCAATCCCCACCTGACTCCTATTTCCTCTTTTAGAAATTGAAATACAAGAAGGGGAGGGTTTCAAGCCCCCGCTCTCGCCCCCTTTAGTCTCCTTTTATGACATGCGGGAATGCATGGGGAGTATTCTTTCTCCCCTATCTAAACAAAGACTAAAGCCTAAAAATCTGGATTTAGTGTACAAATATATCATTTTTCTATTACTTAAAAGACTAACTGTTGACCCATACGCTGTGATTAGGTCATTTACACCAGCAATCTATTTTTTTGGTCACTGTAGCTGGGCTGTGCATAATACTAACATAAATGAATGTAACGACATCCCACTTATAATAACCAGACACGACAGCCCATATTCTTTTCCACACCTATGTGGAGATGGCAAGGAAGCTTCTGCAGTATATGCACTCTCACGTTCTGTAACAATCTGAGAAGCTGTGACACCCTTCCAAGATGATGAATATTATCGATGAAAGCTCTCTGAAGACATTTGCTTTTATGACAATCAGACATCCAAAACTACCATACTGTCTCACTGTGTGTGCCTATAAGGACTTGGAAAACATGACATGCTTGATAGCAGAGTTGTAGATGATAGAGGATTTTTTTCATAATTACCCCACAAACAATTTCTTTGAAAGAGTCCTAGTGTTACCTTAGACCTTTCTCAAGGTTCCTGCAGCCTAAGGCTGAAAGAGTCCTAGTGTTACCTAAGACCTTTCTCAAGGTTCCTGCAGCCTAAGGCTGAAAGAGTCCTAGTGTTACCTAAGACCTTTCTGAAGGTTCCTGCTGCCTAAGGCTGAAAGAGTCCTAGTGTTACCTAAGACCTTTCTGAAGGTTCCTGCAGCTTAAGGCTGAAAGAGTCCTAGTGTTACCTAAGACCTTTCTCAAGGTACCTGCAGCCTAAGGCATCACTACTTTCAGTAACAGGGAAATGTAGACTCTTTTGGAGTGAGAGGCTCTTTAACTTTTTACTCACAGTGTAACCTCAAGCAGGTAGAGTCTGGTAACGCCTGAATAACACAAAAAACAGCATTTAACCAGGTTGAGTTGCATATCATCTATTCTGAAAATTACTTTATTAAACAAAAAAATTATGAATGTATCATATAGAATTTTTGAGGGAACCTGCACAATTAATGTTTTTTTTTTTTTTTTTATACTTTGTCGCTGTCTCCCGCGTTTGCGAGGTAGCGCAAGGAAACAGACGAAAGAAATGGCCCAACCCCCCCCCCCCCATACACATGTATATACATACGTCCACACACGCAAATATACATACCTACACAGCTTTCCATGGTTTACCCCAGACGCTTCACATGCCTTGATTCAATCCACTGACAGCACGTCAACCCCGGTATACCACATCGCTCCAATTCACTCTATTCCTTGCCCTCCTTTCACCCTCCTGCATGTTCAGGCCCCGATCACACAAAATCTTTTTCACTCCATCTTTCCACCTCCAATTTGGTCTCCCTCTTCTCCTCGTTCCCTCCACCTCCGACACATATATCCTCTTGGTCAATCTTTCCTCACTCATTCTCTCCATGTGCCCAAACCACTTCAAAACACCCTCTTCTGCTCTCTCAACCACGCTCTTTTTATTTCCACACATCTCTCTTACCCTTACGTTACTCACTCGATCAAACCACCTCACACCACACATTGTCCTCAAACATCTCATTTCCAGCACATCCATCCTCCTGCGCACAACTCTATCCATAGCCCACGCCTCGCAACCATACAACATTGTTGGAACCACTATTCCTTCAAACATACCCATTTTTGCTTTCCGAGATAATGTTCTCGACTTCCACACATTCTTCAAGGCCCCCAGAATTTTCGACCCCTCCCCCACCCTATGATCCACTTCCGCTTCCATGGTTCCATCCGCTGCCAGATCCACTCCCAGATATCTAAAACACTTCACTTCCTCCAGTTTTTCTCCATTCAAACTCACCTCCCAATTGACTTGACCCTCAACCCTACTGTACCTAATAACCTTGCTCTTATTCACATTTACTCTTAACTTTCTTCTTCCACACACTTTACCAAACTCAGTCACCAGCTTCTGCAGTTTCTCACATGAATCAGCCACCAGCGCTGTATCATCAGCGAACAACAACTGACTCACTTCCCAAGCTCTCTCGTCCCCAACAGACTTCATACTTGCCCCTCTTTCCAAAACTCTTGCATTTACCTCCCTAACAACCCCATCCATAAACAAATTAAACAACCATGGAGACATCACACACCCCTGCCGCAAACCTACATTCACTGAGAACCAATCACTTTCCTCTCTTCCTACACGTACACATGCCTTACATCCTCGATAAAAACTTTTCACTGTTTCTAACAACTTTCCTCCCACACCATATATTCTTAATACCTTCCACAGAGCATCTCTATCAACTCTATCATATGCCTTCTCCAGATCCATAAATGCTACATACAAATCCATTTGCTTTTCTAAGTATTTCTCACATACATTCTTCAAAGCAAACACCTGATCCACACATCCTCTACCACTTCTGAAACCACACTGCTCTTCCCCAATCTGATGCTCTGGTAATCTGATGCTCTGTACAATTAATGTACAGTGGATATTAAGACTCCAGCAGTGAAATTGCCATAACTACAGCATGGGAGGTGTTATGTTGTTCATAAGATTTCATACGATTTGTTTCATTATTTTGACTATTCCTTCTATCTGTTGCAGGTGGTTGGCAGCCTTGGAATACTCCATAGACAGATGGATCAAAGTAGGCTGACTCAAGTTTCCTAGTAGCAGAGAGAATTGGAATGTGTTTAAGTCAAAAAGTTTTGAGTCTTTGAAATAACCTGAAAGTGACTTTGAATTTTATGCCTCTAAGGCTGCTTGCTGACAGTGTGGTCAGGCAAAGACATGACTTATGATTCATGTTTTATACAGTTTTGTAAAAATGTGATACAGAGTATGAAGGAAAAGTCAATCAAAGATTATTATGTGGAAACGGCTTGCTCTGGATATTTTACAATGGATTTCCGCACTCAATCAAACAGTCGAAAAAATACTGTAAATTCTTAAACCTACATTTAAGGCTCAAAGTTTCCAGTGTTATTACATCAATCAGCAATACAAGAGATAGTTATAAATATAGAAGAGGATAGCAAAAAAAAAAAATGCTTGGTGTATTTTTCTTAACAGAGACAATACTATGTACTTACTGTTTAAGTTTGGTAAAATATTTTTTTGTTTAGAATACTGCCATAGGTTAGTGCTGAGGGTTGTTCATTACAGATTCAGTAGATCCTGAATGACCAAGATGTGACAACAAAAAAAAAATTGTAAATTGTATAAATATGTTGAGTGAACTTTCACATCTTATTCAGAGTTACCCTTATCATAATATTTTGTCATGTGTCAGCAGAATGCAGGGGATCATGGCGTAGATAGGTGATATGGTACAGTACATATATATATCCATCTTCACAGCAGCAGGCTGATGCAAGAGGGTTTTGATTTTCAAAAGAACTGAAGTCATTGATTATGTACAATAACAGGAGCTCATATTTTTTTTATGCTTAGTTTTGCAAATTATCATTCACTTATGAATCAACATAAACCTTTAAAAAATCTCATTAGAATTATATATATAAATTTTTGTACCATAGTATTGATAACTGAAGTTATCCACTCCTGAGTTGTTGAAGTTACATTCATTTAGATTTTATAAACCTATTTAAATACTTTCAAAACAAAGGTTTTACCCTTATCCTTCTCCATATCCTGTTTAAGGAAGCAGGTGTTTACATGGCTACTATGCATAGTTTTTTGCAGTTAATGTCCACCTGTGGATAATTGACTGTCATATAATGTACAGAAAGTGCATTTTATATCTAATACACAGGAATGTGTATGCCTTGAGTACTCTGCGCACAAACACGATGTGAAATCAAGGAGCACTGAATGACACTTTTGCATGTATATTTTATCAGTCTGGTGATGAATGTTATTAGCATTATCATGAGCACTTCAAAGAAAATATTCTAGTCTTCTCTATTCACCTTAAGAAATAGCTCCAGTATTTTCTAAAATCAGTGTATATGAATTTACATAAAGGAATGCAAAGTGCCCTTCATGGGCTTAAGAAAAGATTTATGGCCAAATATAAATCAGTTTTGATAATATCTTTCCATGTAATGAATAAAAAGATATTCTGTTAACTTGTTTATCATATCATTTATTAGAATTCAATGAATATTGATTGCATTATAAGAGTTGTGATGAGTTTTCTTTAAGGGTATTCTTTTGGAGCACTTACTTGAGTTCATCAAAATTTGAAAAATTGAGGAAAATTCATAACTGCATTCCTAATTCGTTTACTGTATCATTTGTAAGGATTCACTGGGGTAATCTATAACAAGTCTTGTTTCAAGGAATCTCTCTTGCATCATCATTGGGTTTTGAATTTTTCTTTTCAGCTATATATATATATTTTATGAGCACTCACTGAGTTCATTAAAACTTGAAAAATTAACAAAAATCAAGGTAAGTTCATTTACAATCCACCCATCATAATTTCATTCCCATATATTTTATCAGTCACATATTGGAATATTACTCCAAAATGAAGTTTTGTTCATAATTGAATCACCATTAGCAGAATACTGCTTTGCCTTCTCATCAATTCATTTTTGTTGACCACTATCTTTTGAAATGGAAATCCTTGTCCAAACAAGGCTCTCATCGTCTGACTATGCAGTAGTTACTTAAAATTGGTCAAGAGGAAGGCCTATTACTGTATATCATGATGTATATTGTAAAAACACGATAATCTATAGCATTTTGAAACACTGGTTATATGAGCTGCAAAACTTGGAAAGCTACTCTAATCAGGGCAACAACCATACCTGAATTTATGGAGGCATATCACAATCCATATATCCTCAAATCACATGTTACAGTGAAATATCCAGTGTACAATACTTTTATATTTCAAATGAGTGATAGTTTCTAACTATTTTGTCATATATGGTCATAATAAAAGAAAATGGATTGAATGATTTTGCACATACAAAAACAGCAGTGACTGTATTTTTCATCCTCTTTATCTGTCAAGACAGTTTTGGTAGTGTACCTCCAGTATCTCTTTTTCAGAGGCATTCAGTATTACGTCAAAGTATTTCTATGATAATCATTTAGGAATATAAATTTTGCACACTTCTGGATTTTGGAGCTTTATCATGCATATTCTCATTCATAGGTACTTACAAATGAATACAACATTGATATTTTATATAAATGCAAGGCATTTAAATTCAGCATAGATAATCATTATCGCACATTAAATTTCTACAGTCTCAAATACAATTATCATATAAAAGGTTGAACATGACATATTGGACGAAACTGGTGTATAGGTGATTATACAGAGTACTCCTTGCTAAATAATGTATATACAAACCAATTGTTCCTTAATGTGGTACCTCTTTAACATTAAGAATAATGTAATTAAGAAAAGTGCTAGCTCTACCATAGCATTGGTATGTAAAATAAAAAGACATCATTGATGAATGATGTAAATTTCGTCCAAAATGTAAAAAAAAAAAAAATCATGTTTTTTGTAATCTATTTTGTCTTTTGCCTCTTGTTCATCATCTTACTTTATCTATTCCCTGACTTTTGGTAATTAATATATTACTCAAATATCAAAGGCATACTAAATAGGCAGCTCTCCTAGTATAACACGTCAAACAATCAGTGATTGTGAGTCTTGACATATACAGTATTTAATTTTTGTACTCCCATTAGTCAATAATCTGTAGCGACACCTAGATTACTATCGCTGATGTTACAAATGTTCTATTTTCTAGTCACACTACCACTTTGTGCAATTTTTAAGAAGAGATTTGTGCCAAATCTTGTATATTAGTGACCAAAGTATCAGATATGAAACTTGGGGATTTCACAGTTCGTGGCCTGTGTTCTGGGATAGTGTAAATTGTATCATAATAAGAACGATGAGTTTCACTACCTTTGCCATCGGAAAATGAGCCTTGTAAAATCAATGAGGTTTGTATTTGGTATTCTAGTCTTTTTACTCATCTGACACTCATGAATGGTTGAGTAATTGTGTAATTGTTCTGTGTGCTGTTTTCTATCATGATGACTGTAATATAGTTTAGATAAGAGAAAGAATATGTTTGTTTGAGCCAATAAAATGTGGACCAGATATAATCAGTATCATTTATTAGTGTAATCAATAGTAACACTGGAAACACTTTTTTTGTGAGCATGTACAGTATATGTTAATAGTATACTTAAAGCAGCACTTGAAATTTGTTTTTAATGATTTGAGTATGGAAAAAATATTTTTAGACTTCCAAAAATACTCATATCTAAAATTGTGTACATAATCAGCTGACTGGGTTCTTATCAGAATATGTTTGAACCTACCCTTTAAAGGAATGTAAAAGGCATTTGTTTGCAACATCACAGTTGGTCTCCAATATTATGCATCTGTTTAATTACAGACAATGAAGAAATAGATAAAACCTGTGTTACTGACCTTAGATGTTTAGCATTTTCCTGCCTTGGCAGAGACTGTTTAAGCTAATAGAAAAATTTATAAGAATGGGAACTATGATAAGCTGAGTAACTTATTCAGAAATAGACTGGGAGATGCAGTCCCAAAAATTTGGAGCTTAGCACTGTTCCAATATCAGCAGTGCAGAAAGTAAAGACAATGCTAATTCAAAAAAATAATGGTTCAAAGTTGGACATCAGAAGGCAAAAGAAAACATATAGGATAAGACAGAAAAATATGATAAGATGCAAGAAGGCAAGAAATGAGCACAGTCAGATAAGAAAGAAGAAACACATCATATGTGAAAAAATACTTTCAAAAAACAAATACCTGAATCTATTAGATTTCTGTCAAAAGCAAATAATGTGAGCACAGAATCATGACCAATGTTTGGCAGTCCCGAAAGTATATACAAAGAATTTAATTCCAAATTTCAAATATATTCATCTTAGAGCATTTACTTACCTGAGCACAGAGATAGAGATTAAAGAAAACAATACTGAAGAGAGTTCAGGGAAGTGGAGGAACAGAGTGTTGAGTCATCAGCATGAGAGTGTGTCTTGGTATCTCCTGACGAATGAAAATCATTGACAGAAAAGAGGAGAGTGTAAAGAGACAGGACAGCTCTCTGAGGAGCTCTGTTGCTGATAGGGAAAGAGAGAGAGGAATTCATTGACAGATATTGAAATAGGCTGACAAAAATGGAAAGATTAGTGTGAGGAAGAAAAGCTAAAAGGTGGAAGCTGTGAGATCACACTCTGAATCCACATCCTTTCAAGGCCAACAACACAGGAGTCTCCAAAGCCTTCACAAAGGATGACCAGAAGTAAGATAGGAAAAGATATCAGCAATGGATCTCACCCAACAAAAGTCATACTGATGATCAGAGAAGACTGGGATTAAAGAAGTATAAGGAAATGGGAGCCAACATGAAATTCAGAGGCTTTGCAAACAGTAAAAGTCAGAGCAACAGTACGATAGTAGGAAGGGTTAGAAATAGGAAATTAGACCCCTAGAAAGCAAGGCCATAAAAAACTGAAGTTCATACTGTCACACTGTATGGTAACATATACTACTACTCCATATTCACAGAAAGTAAAACATACTCTATTCTATGTTAGATGCAATGGCACATGCAACTGAGTGTCCTAATCAAGGCTATCTCATTAACGTCATGCTATTAACTTAAGAGATGGAGCCCCATGAGTTTAGAACTCCCAGAATCACACAACTAAGTAATTACAGATAGGTAATAACACATACACCAGTGAGATGGAATGGGGTGAAGGTCTTAGAAAAACAATTGAGATACTTATCAGAAATGGGCGACAGCCTCAAATCATACAGAAGGTATATTGTGATCCAAGGTAGGATCCAAGAGTACCAGAGACAAGTCTCATCATGGTCAACAAAGTGCCACTTTCTAGATTCAGTCACTGCAGCTCACACGCTAGAAGAAGGGCCTGCAGAATCTGTTTAAGGCCTTAGGCTATCGCCAATTGGCCTTGAAGGCTGGTTTGAGGCCACTGAAGGTCATCTCAGCCTCGTAGATTACACTTTGTTCACTACAGTCATTCAAAACAAGCGACCCAGCAGCCTCATATCATAGACAAGGTCAGGAATGAAGGCAGAAGTCAAGGGTAAAATCTAACACAGATGACCTTTCAAGGTTCAGAATCGACAAAGTATTCATGTTACAGTACTTGGATGCCCAAAAGCATGAACGTATGTACTTCAGAGCCTTTTGCTGGTTTTAGCTGCTTCATGGCAATCAATTTGAGGACATGAAAGGCCACCTCAGCCTTATAGATTACACTTAGTTCACACACTCAAAATAGGCGACCATGCAACTCTTTTTAACTTGTAATGAGGGTGTCTAAGGATCAAAGGTAGGATCCAAGGGTACCAAAGACTGGCCTAAAAGGCCAACGGAACCTATCCTTCAAGTTTCAGAATTGCTATGCCTTCATGAAGCGCCTAGAGACCCCAGAGTTTCAGTGTATATAATAGCAAATCTAGGAAAAATTCAAGTTATCACATTTTGGCCTTAAAAACCATGTTGAGGCCACAATCCAAAGGTATCAGAACCTGGACATGAAAATCAAAGGTCTCCTATCAAGGTTCAGTCTTACGAAAGCTTCATGTGGCCTCTGATAGTTCTATCCTTGCATTTCTCAAAAGAACAGTTCCCCTGTCGTCTTTGTCAACAAGCTAATTGAAAAACTTAACGGCTGTAATTAATCAACCACTAACTCTTCTCTCTTCCATGATAGACAAATCTAAGGCCCCAAACCTTTCCCTTCAACTCGCCTCACTTAATTTTAGTGAAATCTTTGTTGTCTTCCTTTTGTTCTTTCTCAAATAGTTCTTTGTGCTTATATCATCACAGCCTGGTCCAATTACTGCCTTCATGTGGAATGTGAACAACTTACAAATCACTTTCGTATCCATTTATGTGAAAGCTATTCTCATATTTGTTAGCAAATAATTTGCCTTCACTATTCTCCTGAGGTTGGACTCTGACAACAGATTGTGGGCAATGTCCTATCCTAAGTCCTCTCATACGCAGACTCCTGCGGCCGATTTCCTATTAGATGATATTCACGTTGAATCTGGGTCCAGTCCTTATTACTTCAGATTTACTCAGATTGGGTTTGTTTAGGTTCCCTTGCGATATGAAGGAATCCTCCTCACTCTTCACTTCTCTCAGGTACAAGTCCAATCTTTTTGGAGAGTCACTGATCACGAAGAGCAGTGATCCCAGAATAGAACCTTACAACACACCAATGGTGACCTTAACCCATTGCAAGAAAGCATCTGTGTCATGTGTCCTCTGTTCCTCTCCACTAAGATAATCATCTGTCCATTTATTGATTACAAGATCTTTTTCTGCCTGAATATCCACTGTATTTACAAACTTTTCATGTGGAATAGTGTCAGATCCCTTCTGGTCATCCATTCACACACAATCAACTCGGCTGTTTCTTTTGTATGAAACAGAACTCACTCTTTCGTTGAAATATGAGAGGACCATTTAACAAAAAACCATGTTGGCCCCTCACGTAAGTAGTGTTCCTCTGCAGCAAGTCATCATTTTTTTCTCTAACTATCTTCTTTGTCTAGTAATTTACAGACTACGATCGTAATCAGAACCAGTCTAACCAGCACATCCTCTTTGTCTTCTTTTTAGGAGAAAGTTATGACGTTTGACCGAGAGAGTAGGTAATGTGCCATTGAGGATGTAATGTGGGGGTATGGGGTACCCTGTGCTGTGCTGAAAGAAAACGACCGATGATCGGGAATACCTAATAAAGAAAGGGCAAAAGGAGAACAAGAAAACAAATGGGAGCCTAGGTTAAAGGGGCATATGGGGAATTGGTAGCAGGCAGAGACGAGACTCTGAAAATTTTTAAGAACTGTCGAATTGAAGGATAAGAGTGGTAAATGTTGGGTGCTTTGGACGCGGAAATATACGAAGTGAGAAAGGCGTGGCAAGGGGTTTGGCGAAAAGAGGAAAGGTGGTCAAAGCTTTGCAGAAGATAAAGTGCGGCAATATAACTAGAGTGATTGGGACTGCAGTTGAATTTCTCGGGACTGGAGGCGACTGTGTCTATAAGACCATGGTGAGGTGTGTGATGACTGGCGATATGCATGCACAGAGCCATGTTTGGAGGCAAGGGGGACAATGGTGAGTGTTCGAATTACAGGGATATAGGTTTACGGAACATACCTGGTAAGCTTTAGGGGAGAATGGTGACTGATAGGATGGTGGTATGAGAGCATCAGACTAGGGAGGAACAATGTGGTTTCAGGAGCGCTTGAGGATGTGTATGAATCAGACGTTTGCTCAGAAGAATCTATGTAGGAAATAACTGGAGAAACAGTAGGAATTTTTATGTTTCATTTATGGTTTAAAGAAAATGTTCGATACAGTTGATTTATACCAACTAATTTGTATTGCACGGGCAGGAGTTTGACACTATTAAGACCTAATCTCGAACATTCTTCAAACTGTCGTACAACTTAATTAACGTATGCTGTCTGCACTAACCTCGTCCTCAAGTAATCTTTTTCCCATCCCCCCCTACCATTCTTAGAGTATTTTCTTACACCTTTTTTTTTTTCTAACAAGTTTCTTGCTTTAGTTCATGTTATGTTCTCTGGTTGCTCTGTTCCTACATCTTTCGAACAACTATTTACTGTCAACGTCACAGATACGTTATAAAGACTCAAAGATTAGGATCAGATCACCCCTCACTCTTCTCTCTTCCAAAGTGGGCAAACTTATAAAACCTCTAGCGACCTTTCCCCGTGACTCCTCTCTCTTAATTCTGGTACCATGTCTGCTATCCTCCTCTAGACCTTCTCTACTAGTTCCTTGTGCATCTATAGCAACGGTGACCAACCTGGAGAACCATATTCTAGTTTGGGCCCTATGCAGGATATGAACAGCTTGCTGAATCTTTTCTTAATCATAAACTTGAATCTATTCTGACGTTTGCCAGAAGACAATTTGTTTCCTTAACTGTTGTCCTAACGTGGGACACTGGTGACAGAGATGATGTCGACTCCCAAGTCTTATATTACATCCTCAGGACGACTCCCGAGCCCTATGTTACATCATCAGGACCTTGCATGTGTTCGGGTTGTTGTGTGCGTTACGACACTCTTAAGGGTTTGGTCGAAACTAGTTTAAAGAAAACCCTAAAATGATATCAAATGGTTATGTACAAGTTATGCAGGTTCATCGAAAGGGATGTCATACCGGGGTCATAAAATAACCGGGAAATGCACGAAATATTCGCCAAATGGAATATTCACATATTATCTAAAAACTACCTGATAACCAATCAACTTCGAAACATGAAGCAGATTTTATACATTATTTAAACATGAAATAAAATCATACGTTTAGAAGTGGTGGGAGTCCGAGACGTTAAATGATAAATATTTACAATCATGCATCAAACTACAAGTTTTATAAAGAGAATCAACACCGGTTCGCCCGCTTCTTACTGTGTGGGCGACACATCCCTCCACCATCACTTCTGATTCGACACGACTGAGTCGAACTATCGTCGATTCGGAACCAATAACACAGTTTCAAACCTCAAGCTCATACTGAACTATATTTCCAGTATGTGTCGCTATACAAGATACAAAATATATTTCGGTAATATAATCAAAATAGAATCGCAAGGAAAACATGATATAACAACATAACACGACATATTAACAAGTTCGAAGCTTCAATCCCTCCCACCGAGACTGAAACATCATGAACCCGGGAAAGTCCAAAGGAGACACTCATAACTACGTAAAGACATTGAGCAAAATCCATTCTTTGGTGTTTTTTCATAAGAATTACGTGGAACCCATTAAAAACCTTTAACCTAAAACATTCAACCTAGTCAAGTTAGCCCACACCTTCAGGTCAAGTTATGTTATATTACCGACAGGAGCACACAGCAGCGAGGGAACGGCCTGTGTTAACTGGCAATACCATAAACGATAATGTGAAAAAAAAGAAAAAAAAAAAACCAGCTGGAGAGGTTGATGCCCTGAACTCCCGGATACCAGACGACAACGACCTGGGCGTGGGCGGTGTTAGGGAGGGAGGTTCCAGCACACACACAGCGGAGCAGATCTCGTCCTCTGAGGCTGAATATGGCAAAACGCGGACGATCGGACAAGTCTGATCCAAGTCACCATGTAAGGACAACCAGGTCCCGGTGCCCTTAAACTGAAGCTGCCGTAACTGGAGGGCTGGAGGGACGCTATTCACTTCTCTTACACTCCTCCGATTTCTGTGGTTAAAGTAATAAGGATGCAGGAACTCTCACAGCCGTACAGTTCTTTACTCTTCTTGTAACCATTTATGAAATTATTTGATGATTACAGAAATCTTTACGTAGTAGTCCTAACAAGAATAATCGCCAATACAGTGAGCAGAGGGACAAGATCGGACTTGAAAGCATATACCAATATATAGAAAGGTTCATTCCAGCAACGTACGAGCCAATGATGGAAATAAACCGTCCTGATATGTCAGCCCTTAAAACTGGAGGGAAACTGTAACCAAAAGAAAATGGTCCACTTTTGCTAATGGTTCTTTCATAAATCATTGGAAAAAGAAAAGAAATCCCGTTTTTTTTTTTTAAGACCTCTTTATGGGGAAATGACAAGGTGAGCTAATGTAGAAGAAAACACCCTCAGTAGATCATCTTAAGATGAGAATCAGAAAATTTATGGAAATAATCGAAAATGAAGAAAGGTGAAGTTGACAGTCGAGGTGGGCCATTATACACTGCATAGGTGACACTCTTCCATTAGCCTGACCACAAGTCCAGAGTCAACAGACTAAGTTAATCGACTATATTTTGACGTCTTTTCCTTAACTCTTGTTTCCTCTGAGGCATCACAAATCCTCACGAGCGCAAACGAGATATCTCACTCAGTTGGGCCAACCCACCACAACCCCAGTGCTCAGTGGGGTGCGGTCCCCCTACAGGATACACCGGACGAGATAAGTAAGACATGGAGGTCTACAGGCTCTTGGAACTAGGATGAAACTTGAGTGTAAGATTCAGTTGTAGAAACAAGTCTCTCAAAACTCATCTTGAGTGGCATATCGCGTGGAGGTCTCCTCTACCACCCGCCGGAGGCGAGCAGCGGTGTGGACGCTGCCGAGGGCTATGCCGCCTCCGCCTTCCATGGACGGGGATATCCGACCACCAGGAAGGTCAAGCAGTCAGCGAGGTAGGCTACAAGAGAGATCCGGGTTCAAGGAGGGTCTTCAGCGGTCCTAAGTGGAGGAGAGGGATTATCTGGAGGGCGAATCAACAACATGCTATTGGGCTATGAGCTCTGCAGGAGCGGAGCTGTTGGATAAGGCGAGTGTACGATCGTTCTGTGTTTGATGAATAACAACACAATAGTGTAACCACACACACACACACGGGTCCTCGCTGAACCTATCACCAATACTTTTAGCAGTAAAGCTTTTCGCTTGAGCCGCTAGGCTGCCAACCACCACTTGATATATTAAGACATATCCCTGGGGATAGGGGAGAAAGAATACTTCCCACGTATTCCCTGCGTGTCGTAGAAGGCGACTAAAAGGGAAGGGAGCGGGGGGCTGGAAATCCTCCCATCTCTCTTTTTTTTTTTTTTAATTTTTCAAAAGAAGGAACAGAGAAGGGGGCCAGGTGAGGACATTCCCTCAAAGACCCAGTCCTCTGTTCTTAGCGCTACCTCGCTAACGCGGAAAATGGCGAGTAGTTTGAAAGAAAAAGAAAGAAATCTCGACATTAATGTCTTTAGATGTGAAACTCAAACCTGCAGTAATTCTTACAGAGAACATTCCTTCTTCACATAATGTTGCTGCGTGGAAATGTCAAGAAATATATACTAGTCAAAACATAAAGGGAAATCACGCCCAAAGTAGCATAAATATAGGGGCTGTTGGGGTACAGTGCGATTGTAGGCACACGATAACACGGGTTCTGATTGGATGATATTCTGCAACTGGTGATGAAGTAGAAGAACATTCGAGACAATCGGTAAGTAGGATTCCAATGCCGTTGCGCAGTCTCGGCATTCTGGATGAACACTACGCATTATTTATAGGATCTTTCCGTCGTACATGAGAGTACATAGTAAGCATAGATAACAGGGCACCTGGTAGTCCATGACCAGAGTATCTACTCATTGTTACCTAATAAGCCGTAGAACAGGATTTTAAGCAGCAGACACTTTCCCACCCACCTCTCCCTCCGGCTCAACTGCCAGCAGGACAATAATATAAAATGAAACACCAAAAAGTATGAACTAACATACTGCCACAGAAATTACATAGGAAAGTGTGAATGGTTGTCTATTAGTTTTACACACTGCTGCAACAGGGCTGAACTCTGGAATAGAATGTTTTCACTGATACTTTTAAAACAAAATATTTACTGACAGACTGAGGTTACAGTTCATTCTTGAAATTACTAACTTTAGAAAAAAAATAAAAGTAGGAGAGAATGCGCATGGTATATATCACAAAAATCCTTGCACTCTACGAGACAAGAATATACGTTACAACTACAAACTATTAGGAAACTCTCTAACTAAAGTAAATAACGAAAAGGACCTTGGGAGTTGCCATTAGCAACAATTTGCAATACACTAAACAGTGTCAAGCAGCAAGTAAAAATGGCAACCAAATGTCAGGTTTCATAGCCAGGAACATAGATTACATGACACCAGAAACAATTCTCACACTTTATAATTCTCTAGTAAGACCACACCTTGAATATGCAGTCCAGTTTTGGTCCCCAAATTATAAAAAAGACGAGGAAAAATTAGAGCAAGTACAAAGAAAACCGACAAAATTGATCCCATCTCTTAGAAATATGGCATACGAAGAGAGGCTAAAACGATTGGATCTCTTCTCCCTTAAAAAAACGTAGACTTCGCGACGACATAATCCAAGTGTTCAAAATTTGAGCCAGTTCGATAAAGTAAACCAAGGACATATTTTCGAATTAAAAGAAAATACGGTTACGAGGACAAATGGAATAAAACTCAAAGCTAAACGATGCAGTATGGACGTGGGAAAAAGCTTCTTTTCCAATAGGTGTCGTAAGCACTGGAATAAGTCACCGTCAGACGTAGTGAATGCTAAGACTATAAATACCTTCCAAAGTCGTTTAGACAAATATTTTATCAACTCAGGTCTACTCGGAGAAAAACGTCAGAAATAAACTCTATAAACGACAGCGTTAATGGGGACACTAGAAGGCTTATGTGCAGCAGCAGTAAGTCGGTGATAGCTCAAAAAAAAAACAAAAAAAACTGCTGAGGGAATTACATTTTCTTGCCAAGTTAAACTCCTTTTTCTTTTGACATACAACCCATACATGGGCCAGTGCGGCCTCCTGTTGTCTGTCCGTCTCATGTAAACACAATTTCTATCTGTATCGCATCCATCGGCAAATGATTCTTGGGTTCTGGTCATTCCGCCAGGATTTCCTTCGTGTCTGGCAGCAGTTCCATCAACCGTCTCTCTCTCTCTCTCTCTCTCTCTCTCTCTCTCTCTCTCTCTCTCTCTCTCTCTCTCTCTCTCTCTCTCTGTCCTCGCGGAGGGTGTCGTCGGAGGCAGACTCCAACGTCCTCCGCGCCTCAGGAGCAACACTGTTGTTGTATTGGAACCCAAAATACGAGTCGGTGGGCGTCGCTGTGGCCAGACCCTCGCTTCTCAAACACTCTTGGCCTCACACATGCACGACTGGGCAGGATACCGGCAAATCAACTTCATTTTCTGCAGCGACTGTTCTTAGATGTTCTTGTGAGAACAGTTATGACCATCTTACTAGTTCTTATAAACGAGTTATAATTTCAACCGTTCAACGGAACAGATACTCCTAGTAGTATCTATATCTACTGTCATAATATCTAAGGCAGTAACCGATCTCAGCAACAAATGCACAAGAAAATCTAAAACTTTAAAAAAAATGCTGAAAACGTCATAAACATCTTTGCATACAAGGATGTGTATTGGTTCTAAACGAGTTCTTTACACGTAGAATAATTCTATAGTTGTTTTGATGAAATCAGTGTAACGTGTGTAAAAGAAAAAAATCGATGCAAAGATAAAAGCCTTCACTTCACTCACTTCATATCCTATATACGTATAACAGGTAGTGTTTTACTAGATGGGAAGAAATGATTATTGAAAACACCTGACACGCGAGGGTCTTGTGCAAACTCGAGACAGCGATCATCATCAGTAATGATGGCAACAAAGTGTCACAGAGTTTCTGACGGTTACATAAACCTTTCATACCTTCTCTATCATCCATACGACAGTGAACGTACACTCTAGCAACTGACACATTCTGGCTACTCACATATACACTCTAGCAATGACTGACAAGCTTTCTGGCAAGGATAACAAGCATTTAAGAACTTCTTTATCCAAGAAACAAAACTTGTCTTGGGTCGCTCTGTACGTCTCTCAGGTGGGGCAGACTTGCCCTCGACGCATTCATCAGGCGACATAGCATCACATGAAGACCTTCATAGGTTTATATAACGAAGTCTCGCCGCGCCAACACCTCACTCGCTCAGGAGACACCAAGCCAGGCCCAGCAACATGCCTCCTTTGTGGTGGTCACTACTTTGTCCAGACCAGACTCAACCCTGATTTGGCCCACGAGCCAAGATGAACATGTACCCCTTTCTCTATTGCGATTCAATCATGATTCTTCTCCTCACGTGACACAATGCTTTCGAATTAAAGAGAACACTATGAACACAAGAACACCCATATCTCTTCCTCGTAACCGAGGAGGATAAAAGCAATGACACCATCTCCTGATCCCAGGCATAAAAAAACAAGGCGACCCACACGACTCTCTCTTATATGGATCAGCGTCGCACCAAGCTGAACTTGAGAAGAGGGCGTGGTCGCTCCGTCCTTAAGGATGGGAGGGAAGTATGGCCAGAAGGGCGTCGGCAGTGTGGGGGTCTAGCCATCCAGAAGGTTACGAGGGATAGTCTTCTGTGGTGGAATATTGCTGGAATGAATATCTTGGAGATCACGTCTTGAAGAGAATTCGTAGGATGACTGTTCAGGACTGGAGTAGGATAGCAGGGTAGGACGACCCGCGGCAGTGGATAGGAGAGGATAGACGACTCCTGCAGTTGGTCAAGGATCGAGGGATAGTAGCTTTGGGATAACGCGGTCTTGGTTCAGGGTCCCGAAACTGTGATTCTAAAGTTGTCCAAGTCACCGGCCTAAGCCTTACCGTCCGAACGAACTCAATCCTTCACTAGCAAGATCGATTCGGTCCAAGTCGAGTTCCGAGTCAGAATTCGAATCCGCTTCGTCAAACGTACGAGTTCCAGACCCTCTGCTTAGTGCGTGTAGTAAAATTTATCTTGACTTCTCAGTATAAGCATCTAATTAATCTTGAATGACTTTTATATATATATATATATATATATATATATATATATATATATATATGTATATGTATTGGAAAGGATCACAATTTTGCGCGTGATCAAGATATTCCTATGAGTCCACGGGAAAAATGAAACACGAAAAGTTCCCAAGTGCAATTTCGCGTAATAATCACATCATCAGGGGAGACACAAGAGAAATATAACTCAGTTGATATATATATATATATATATATATATATATATATATATATATATATATATATATATATATATATATATATCATATATCAAAGCACCTAACATATATCAAACCCAAGTTAAAAAATAAAGAGGCAATAGTTGCACTATCATCAGTGGGTTAAACAGTTTTATATAGACATCATTCAATTTCCTGTTGTTCTACTTTACTTTTGGAATTATCATCGACTTTTCCTGCAGATGACAAGACTCTGCAGATATCAACATTCACACAAACATGAATTCTGATGAGCAAGATCAATTCTGATATCACTTCAAGGTTGGTGGAGTTTTTTCTTACCCGTCGCCATCTTGAGGTGCAGGGAAAGTGTTACGTCAAAACATCACGCCAAGAAACCTAACTTAACCTAACCTAACTTAACCTAACCTAACCTAACCTAACCTAACCTAACCTAACCTAACCTAACCTAACCTCCGACTGGATGTCGCTCCCCGACCAGTCCCCAGACTCTCCCCCTCACCTCAGCCTCAACCCAGAGGTTGGACGATGGCTTAGATAGCCCCAGTGATGAAACGATGCAATATCGGCATGACAGCGCATGACCCACTGGTGCCGATATTTTGGTCGACTTTGTTCTTGGCGAAAACGATCGATATGATAAGACATACATCAGAAATAGATGAAATATTTCTTAAATCTTTAACTACCAAACTGAATTTTTTTTTCTTTTTTTTGGGAAAAAATCAGATAAAGTTACTTTCTACCCAAAAAGAAAAAAAATAAAAATCTGACAATACAAGAATAGTTTCCAGATGAAGAGTCGCGTTCTAGTGTTGCCCCGTCCACTCAGGCAACACAGTTAAACCAACTAGTCTTCACGATACAACATTCTTTAGACACAGCATTCCTCGAACAACCCTGTGAACACAACACATAACAACCCGCATTCTATACAAGCCAAAAGGCCACCATGCAACGAGAGAGGGTTTATGTGGTATTTCGAACCATCCTCGACACCTGGAAATGGTGGTGAGAATTTTTCAAATTGGCGCTTGTTTACCTTGACGATGACGACCTCAGGGATCATTGGTCGTTGACAGGAGAGAGAGCGCTAACCAACCGAAACGACCCCAAGTGTAAGGAAGTGAGACAGATTCTGTGGTACAACGCTGCTTACGTAAGATAAAGGAAGCGTTAGCTAGGCACCTGCCGGCGCTACAAGGCTCTTAAGACCACAGCGACTCAAGATCAGAGCATGAACACAGAGGTGCTGACACACACACACACACACACACACACACACGTTTCCTGATCAGAGCATGAACACAGAGGTGCTCACACACACACACACACACACACACACGTTTCCTGATCAGAGCATGAACATAGAGGTGCTCACACACACACACACACACACACACACACACACACACACGTTTCCTGACGTAGCTTCGGCATTTCGCTCTCGCTGACATGTCTGGTTTGTGAGATTAAATCAGTCACATAAAAAAGAAAATCTCTGATGATACAAGGGCTAAGTTGAGCCACCACTTTGCAGAGGAGTTACCACAGCGACTGAAGCATGCGTCGTGGATGGCTCGGAGTGATTCGCTACAGACAATGCTAACGAGGGTTTGATCAGACTTAACGACCATCTCTTGGAAGCGAGCTTTTTACGTGGGCGACAACTGCTCGTTAAGGTCCAAGAATCACCTGCTTAACCCATCTGAAAAACAACAAACACTCGAAAGGCAGAGTGCGGGTGCGAGTTCGACACTCGAAAGGCAGAGTGCGGGTGCGAGTTCGACACTCGAAAGGCAGAGTGCGGGTGCGAGTTCGACACTCGAAAGGCAGAATGCGGGTGCGAGTTCGAATCAGGTTCGAAGCAGTGCCTGCTGGAACTCGAGCCCTGGCGAACCTTGAGTGGTGGAATCCAGCTCGACTTCCTGAGCTTCAGCTGCTGAAGGGACTCCACCCCAGGGAGAGGGGGTGGAGTCTGCAGCATCGTGGGTCCGTCCTTATCGAAGCAGAGAAGACCTGCGTAGATAGTGAGGTGGAGGGGGGCGTCAAGCTGGAGGGTGAGGGAGTCATGCTGGAGGGTGAGGGAGTCATGCTGGAGAGTGAGGAGTCATGCTGGAGGGTGAGGGAGTCATGCTGGAGGGTGAGGGAGTCATGCTGGAGGGTGAGGGAGTCATGCTGGAGGGTGAGGAGTCATGCTGGAGGGTGAGGGAGTCATGCTGGAGGGTGGGGGAGTCATGCTGGAGAGTGAGGAGTCATGCTGGAGGGTGGGGGAGTCATGCTGGAGGGTGGGGGAGTCAAGCTGGAGGATGGGGAGTCAAGCTGGAGGGTGGGGGAGTCATGCTGGAGGGTGAGGAGTCATGCTGGAGGGTGAGGAGTCATGCTGGAGGGTGAGGGAGTCATGCTGGAGGGTGAGGAGTCATGCTGGAGGGTGAGGGAGTCATGCTGGAGGGTGAGGAGTCATGCTGGAGGGTGAGGGAGTCATGCTGGAGGGTGAGGAGTCATGCTGGAGGGTGAGGGAGTCATGCTGGAGGGTGAGGAGTCATGCTGGAGGGTGAGGGAGTCATGCTGGAGAGTGAGGAGTCATGCTGGAGGGTGGGGGAGTCATGCTGGAGGGTGGGGGAGTCAAGCTGGAGGGTGAGGAGTCAAGCTGGAGGGTGAGGAGTCAAGCTGGAGGGTGAGGAGTCAAGCTGGAGGGTGAGGAGTCAAGCTGGAGGGTGAGGGAGTCAAGCTGGAGGGTGAGGGAGTCATGCTGGAGGGTGGGGGAGTCAAGCTGGAGGGTGAGGAGTCAAGCTGGAGGGTGAGGAGTCAAGCTGGAGGGTGAGGGAGTCAAGCTGGAGGGTGAGGAGTCAAGCTGGAGGGTGAGGAGTCAAGCTGGAGGGTGAGGGAGTCAAGCTGGAGGGTGAGGGAGTCAAGCTGGAGGGTGAGGGAGTCAAGCTGGAGGGTGAGGGAGTCAAGCTGGAGGGTGAGGGAGTCAAGCTGGAGGGTGAGGGAGTCAAGCTGGAGGGTGGGGGAGTCAAGCTGGAGGGTGAGGGGGAGTCAAGCTGGAGGGTGAGGGAGTCAAGCTGGAGGGTGAGTGGAGTCAAGCTGGAGGGTGAGGGAGCAAGCTGGAGGGTGAGGAGTCAAGCTGGAGGGTGAGGGAGTCAAGCTGGAGGGTGAGGGAGCAAGCTGGAGGGTGAGGGAGTCAAGCTGGAGGTGAGGAAGTCAGCTGGAGGGTGAGGGAGTCAAGCTGGAGGGTGAGGAGTCTAGCTGGAGGGTGAGGGAGTCAAGCTGGAGGGTGAGGGAGTCAAGCTGGAGGGTGAGGAGTCAAGCTGGAGGGTGAGGGAGTCAAGCTGGAGGGTGGGGGAGTCAAGCTGGAGGGTGAGGGAGTCATGCTGGAGGTGAGGGAGTCAAGCTGGAGGGATGGGGAGTCAAGCTGGAGGGTGAGGGAGTCAGCTGGGAGGGTGAGGGAGTCAAGCTGGAGGTGAGGGAGTCAAGCTGGAGGGTGAGGGAGTCAAGCTGGAGGGTGAGGGAGTCAAGCTGGAGGGTGAGGGAGTCAAGCTGGAGGGTGAGGGAGTCAAGCTGGAGGGTGAGGGAGGTCAAGCGGAGGGTGAGGGAGTCAAGCTGGAGGGTGAGGGAGTCAAGCTGGGAGGGTGAGGAGTCAAGCTGGAGGGTGAGGGAGTCAAGCTGGAGGGTGGGGGAGTCAAGCTGGAGGGTGGGGGAGTCAAGCTGGAGGGTGAGGGAGTCAAGCTGGAGGGTGAGGAAGTCAAGCTGGAGGGTGAGGAGTCAAGCTGGAGGGTGGGGGAGTCAAGCTGGAGGGTGAGGGAGTCAAGCTGGAGGGTGAGGGAGTCATGCTGGAGGGTGGGGGAGTCAAGCTGGAGGGTGAGGGAGTCAAGCTGGAGGGTGAGGGAGTCAAGCTGGAGGGTGAGGGAGTCATGCTGGAGGGTGAGGAAGTCAAGCTGGAGGGTGAGGGAGTCAAGCTGGAGGGTGAGGGAGTCAAGCTGGAGGGTGAGGGAGTCAAGCTGGAGGGTGAGGGAGTCATGCTGGAGGGTGGGGGAGTCAAGCTGGAGGGTGAGGGAGTCAAGCTGGAGGGTGAGGGAGTCATGCTGGAGGGTGAGGAAGTCAAGCTGGAGGGTGAGGGAGTCAAGCTGGAGGGTGAGGAGTCATGCTGGAGGGTGAGGGAGTCATGCTGGAGGGTGAGGAAGTCAAGCTGGAGGATGGGGGAGTCATGCTGGAGGGGAAGGGTGTTCCGTCTTCGTTACCTTAACGTTACGTGGCTGAGTCTTGTTCACCGGGCTGCCTCGCCCATCCGTCCTTACCCAACCTTCCTTGTCTACCCAGTCTCCTACCCACACCTGTCCTCATCTACCCGGACATACCCGCCTGTCCTCATCTACCCGGACATACCCGCCTGTCCTCATCTACCCGGACCTACCCACCTGTCCTCATCTACCTGGACATACCCACCTGTCCTCATCTAACCATACCTATCCTCGTGTCCTCATCTACCCGGATCTATCCTCGTGTCTTGGGTAACCCGTCCATATTCATCTGTGCCTGGCTGCCCAAAACTGCCCACTCGTCCATGACTTGACTTCTCCCCACGTACGTCCAGCTACCTACCTTTCCTTACCCACGTAGGCCATCTACCAGACCTTGCCCACGTACACTCATCGACCAGACCTTGCCCACGTACACTCATCGACCAGACCTTACAAAACGTGTTCTTATGGAAGCCAAGGCATGGCCATACATTGTCACCAAACTGGTCTACGTGTCTCTTGCCCACCAGTCTTCGTCGACCCGTGCCTTACCCAGCCAACCTCCTCAACTCGTCCCTACCCACATCTCTGACCATTGCTGTTCTTTGTACCCCATTTACCCTCTACCGGCCTATCCTCATCTTCCTACTGTTGCGTACCTGTTATCATCTACTTACCCTTCTTTACCTATCTAATCATCCCCCCCCCCCCGCCATCCTTGCTCTGCTGTCTTCCTCTATCCACGGACTCCTGTCTGTATCCATCCATACGTCACCTGCCCTGGCCATTTCGTCCTTGCCCTTGTACGTGTGTGTATGTGTGTGTGTGTAGGGTATCACCTATTTAGTATTCTAAGCAAATTTGCATATAGCAAGTTATATTCATTTACATTCGTCTCCATTTGAGTTACAGACAAGATTAAACTATAAATGCTGCGAACGCGTCACGAGATTAAAACTGGACTTGAGCTTTGTTCATCTTCGCTATGACGAAAGTGAGGTATAGCTCCTGGGGACTAGTTTTTCAGGGAGGGAGGCGCGAGTGGGTCGCCTTGGCCTTGATTGGTCGAGCTGCGGTGGCGGCGTCGGGCGTGTCTTCCTCCGCGCCTACACTCACCCTACTACTTTCGTTCTCTTTGCCCAACATCAACAATTCATGCTCTCTCAAACAAAAAAAAAAAAAAGGAGTGTGTTCAAGAAGCCTACTGGTGTGGAATGTGCACGGGGGAGGAGGGAAGCAGGAGGAAGAATGTGGAGAAGATGGACGAGGCTGTGTTGTTGGGCGTGGTCGGAGGCGCCCGGCGGGCCTCATACCGTCACTGTGGACGGCCAACGCCAGGGTCACCCATGTCTACCCAAGACCATCAGGATGTTACACCAGCCCCCACGGACGGTGCACCATGGACACGACGGGCGGAGGAGCCCACGGACACCTCTGGAGCATGATGGTGAAGGCAGAACTGCCGAAGGCGCCGTTGGGGAAGAGCTGTGAGGATCTCCGAGGGAATAGATCCACTTGGACGTATACCGAGTCATTCCATGACGCCCCTAGAGGCTCTCACAGACCCGCCATATTGCTTCGAACCTCGCTCTAAGCCACGGATGCCATCTTGCCATCCCCATCCACGCCCTCTACCAGCATATATCCTCTAATACTACGGTTCCTCGTCATCCCTGCACCACACCCTCTGCTCTCACTACGCGCTCACTCTGCATCCACGTCCCGTACCACAGTCGCCACGCCCCACCTCTGTGGCTGAGCGTCCTCGCCGGGGGATAGCCAGTACCCGGTGCTGTGCTGGACCCCACGTTCACACGGACGGATTGAATAAGACCACAGTGTGAGGGAAGGCTGTAGCTAGGAGAGGTACATGCCCATCACTACCACACCTCATCATCACTACCACATCACCTCCTCCATCACTACCACACCTCCTCCTGCATCACTACCACACCTCATCATCACTACCAGACCACCTCCTCCATCACTACCACATCTCCTCCATCACTACCACACCTCATCATCACTACCAGACCACCTCCTCCATCACTACCACACCTCCTCCTCCATTACTACCACACCTCCTCCTCCATCACTTCCACACCTGCTCCTCCATCACCAACACGATGGTAGCTTCACTGCGGGCTCGTTACCTGCTTGCTTTCGTTCCGTTTCTCCACCGCCACCACCACCACGTACTCCAACACCGCAGCCTATAAACACAGGAACTCCCCTCCTGTCTTACACCATCGTGTGGAGTGGGAACACAACATTTTTCAGGTGTTTACCTCACCAAACACTGATAAAGATGTGTATTTCAAACTACCAAAGATAAGACTTAACAAGGAATCGAATAGACATGCAGTAATTAAAGAAATTAATCACATGCAGTACTATATCTCCCCTGATGATGTGATCATTACACGAAAGTGCACTTGGGAACTTATCATGTTTCATTTCCCGGGTTCATTTTCTATCAAAGAGTCCTGGTATTACCCAAGTCTGCACTACTTCCAGTAGCAAGGAAATGTAGACACCTTTGGAGTGATAAGTTCTCTTACGAGACTCTACCCCTCGTGATACAGCTTCCGTCCTCGTTGACTTTCCAAAATACGGTCAAGTCTGAGGCTAACTTTGCCCAGGCTCAAGTTCTGACATCATCTCTCATTGCTCAAAGGTCTGGTGTGTTCTGCACGAGACCTTCCTTCGCTAACTCATCCACTGGGAAGATAACAGTTGGTCTTTTTGACGTAGCAGCAGCTGCTGACACAGGAAATGTTGCAGGTACGGCCCAAGAGCCCAGGGAGAGACTGTTGCAGGTACGGCCCAAGAGCCCAGGGACAGACTGTTGCAGGTACGGCCCAAGAGCCCAGGGACAGACTGTTGCAGGTACGGCCCAAGAGCTCAGGGACAGAGTAGAATCCTATATTCAAACCATTGAAAGATCAACCAAGTGTATGTTCATGCTGGTCTTATCTCAAACGCACTGTAATGCTCCTGGTAAGACGTGCCTGTGTTCCAGTGAAAGGTTGAGAGCCTGGGTGGAAGAATGGTGCTTTCACCGAGATAAATGTCCTTGAAGAAAAACTTCGGTGTCTTGTGGATAACACCTTCAGTATATACCGCAGAAAACTAGTTTTTCTAGGAATATCCGATACAGTAATCTTTTTTTTTCCAGGCGAATATAATCCTCGGATATTGCTAATGATCTTTTTATCACAGTTGGAACCAAGTTTGCTTCATTTCTAGAGTGGTAAGAGCGGGTCAAACTTTTTTTTTGAATAGCTGGTTATGCTGGCTTTGTGGCTCCTCTTCTCACTACCCCCACTCATCCCTCTCGCCAGGTTGACCCGTGGATGTCTGTCAGTCGCCGACCGTCTATTCCATCCTTCCCACTCGTTTCAGACTTCGCGTTCTCCTTCCGCTTCCTCCAGCACGTTCCCTCTTCCGTCGGGGCGAGCTCTGTCATGCCCTCATCCCACCTCGATCTGGGACGTACTGCTGGACGCTCTCCACTCAGGGAGGTGGTCCAGTTCACATATACTATTTACCTCGTCCTATTTCATTGCTCACAGCCTCCGCTGACGGTATGAAATGCTAGTCTATTCCGGTATATAGCGTTGCACGATAATATTTTGCGTGTTGGACGTCGATAAAATTTAGAAACAGTTTGGTCTGCTTCTTTGATCTGAATAAGGTAAAGGTCTCGCTCGCATACCTGGGTAGTATAAGGATACAAAACCTAGCGGGCACTGGGCCAATTATTTTACCCCTTTTTTATAGTACGTCCCAGTGGCTTGCTCAATGTTACATCCTTTATTGGCTTATGAAGAGCAGAATCTAAGTCATGATGTCCTTCGCTGCAGCGTCCATCAAACTTATATGCGTTTCCGCCCAAACTACTCACAAGGGTGTTCACACTGGACAACGAATAATGGTTTACAGTTTCCTTTAACGGTTCATTGGTAAGCAAGGTGGGAACATGGATGTGGACCATGATGCACTGCTGAACATGACTACTGAACAATGCATAGACCAAAAAAGAAAAGGTATACTTGAGTATAAACCCTTTACAAAGGGAATTGGAAAATGAGATATACTGTAATTCCTGAGTACCTATAGATTGGACGAGGACAAAAAACCTATCGGATGGTTGTGTATTTCAGGTACTCCTGTAATGTTTGTGGTCATGATTCGGAGGCAGACAGTGTAGAAAATTTCACACTCCTAACGATCTTAAGCTCTTTAAAAATTCAAAGCAACTGATTTAGTTTATTTTCGACTTCAACAACTTAAAACTGTCTGACAGAATGTTTAACATCTTATATTTCTCCTCATCACGTAAAAGAGATTATTGTCCTTTATACTTCGTCTGATCGAGTAGCATTAATGTTTTCATCATTCCCAGGTTCCCTCGAGCATCTAGACAGCTTTAGATCATTGCGACCACAACTATCATAGGTAAAAAAGAATTAAAAATCCAACGCGTTAATGTCGCCTCTCCCGGTTCTCTGGCTGGTGTGGCTTTGCTGGACCACTTGCTTTGGCAGAGATCTTAAAAGTTCCTCGGACAGGAGGACCTAAATAAATGGCAAAATTTGATTCCACGAGAAGTAACGGGCCCAGGGCGGCCAGGGTAAGGCACCGGTTATTGATGTACCTGTGGAGGGGACTCGCCTGGCCAGTATGTCCGGCCCTCCATCCCTTACTTACTGGAGCGCGGCGCCCCTCCCTCACCCTCCACCACCCTACACACCGCCACGCCCACACTGTCCTTGAAGGACTGGTAAAACAGCCTCCCATCCCGCTACGGCCATCTGCCTCGGCGGCTCGAGTCCCTCCTACAAAAACCGAAACCCGATTTTCCGGGAGAGCTGAATGCCGCGCCCTCTGGGTGGGTCCACGTGAGGGCGTAATGCTGGTGGAGGAGTGAAGGTCTGGTACCATCATTGTTTCTCTCCTCTGGACCTCCTCTTTTAGCTCTTTGTGGTTCTTCGCGCGCGTTGACCAAACCTGTGAAGCATATTCTAGTTTTGGTCTTATGTAAGATATGAACAGTTTGCTAAATATCTCCTTAACCTGAGAGCTGTTCTGATATTCGCCACTTACCATGAACCAGACCAACATTAGAGACTGTTTATGTCCCCTTGTAAGCTAATGATATTCTCCTCGCTTTTCACTTCCCTCATAACGTCTGTATCATCAGTAAAACATATTAACGTAGGAGTCCCTACCTTCAGGCAAGCCATTTACATAAATCAAGAGGAGTAATGGTCCTAGAAAAGATTCCTGTGGCACTCCGTTGTTCACCTCGACTCGTTTTGGAGGACATGAGTCCACGGTTCCTTTCCAATGAAATAATCTTCTATTTATCGAGGGCGTTCCCCCTTTTATTCCTGCCTGGTGATCCAGCATCTTCGTAGCCTCCTATGAAGTACACTGACAAACGTTCTCAGCCAATCCAGATATAAACCATCCAGCCTTCTCTTTTGTCTATGACAGAGCTGACTCTCTCGTAGAAATCGAAGAGGCTTGTCACGTATGACTTCCTTTTCCTAAAAGCATGATGTTTCTCATCCATCTAATTTCTCCCCTGTAGAAAATCATATACTTGGTTTCTATCTCATACAGACCCTTAAACGTTAGAGAGACTGAAGGACAAGTTCAAAAGTATTTTCGCAGTGGAAGACATTATAGTTCCTAAACCAGTATGATGGCATTGGAAGGTGGGCTTAGAAATCACTGAGAAATCTAGAAAAGACACTGACAATACTAAAAGGTCTTGACCCAATACAGGGAGTGAAGATGTGAGTGGATGCGTTACGTAAAACCTCTTGTAATACTGTTCAAAATGTCACTGCGGTCCGCTTTCTTATAGAGGGGTAGGACGTTTGACCTTATCCATTCCCTTGGCACTCTGCCTCTACCCAGTGACATTCTAAACACTATTTCAAGAGGTTTTATGTAGCGCATCTGCTCACATCTTCAGCACTCGTGAGATTTCATCATGGCCACGAGCTCTGTATGGGACAAGGCTTTTTAGTATTCTGGTAATGTCTTCTGGACCTCTCAGTGATGCCTAGCACCACCTCCCCATACCACCTTACTGGTGCTGGGGTCTGTAGTGTCTGCCACTGTGACGAGACTTCTGAACTGGATATTGTCAGTTCCTCACATATCCTTCCGTCATCTCCTGTGAATCCCCCAGCCTGATTACCTGTTCCTCTACAGACAACTGATTCCAGGTGAATCTATGGAAAAGTTTTAGATTTTCTCCGGCCATGTCTGCAGCACCTTTTTCCCCCAGTTTCTTCCTCCGTTCTGATCGTCGCTCTCTCACACCTCGCAAATGCTGGCTAGCCGGAGTGCTCGCTGTATCTTCGTGACACCCCAAAGCTCCTTCGCTTTTTGAGATCTCACATCATTCCTTCCTCTTCCCTATCTTTCCCTCTGATTTTGAGGCGAGAAGGCACCCGTGTTCCTACACCTTCACTGCAGATTAGAGAGAACCTCTCACTCTAAAGCCCTGCAGGTTCTTCCTGGCTGCTGAACACCCGTGTCTATATCACAAAAACTGGTGAAGTTTGTGTAGCCTCATCCTCGGTTGTAGTTCCTTTTGTGATGGATGTGATGGTGAAGGGTGTATTTGAGAGCATGTTGGAGGGCGTGGCAAAGAATGTGGTGAAGGGCGTGGTGGTGGGCGTGGTGGAAGGTTTACTGGTGGAGGACGTGATGGAGGGCGTGGGGCCGCGCGTGAATAAGGACTTGGGGGAAGGTTATGGTTGTAGCCATGACAAGACGTTGTGAAGGTTATCGTGAGTGTGGTGGAAGGTATGATGTTGGCATGTGGTGGACGTTGTGGTAGGTGTAGTGAGGATGAGGCAGCGGGTGTGGTGAAGGGCGTTGGAGGATGTGGTGCTGGGTGAAGCAAGAACCTCTGGCAGGATATGGTGGCGACGTGGTGGTATGGTGAGGTTCGGGATGATGAAGAACATGGTGCTCGTGGATGTAGGAGAGGGTATGGTGAAGCTGCGGTGAAAGCTATAGGAATGGGTATAGTGAAGACGTATGGGGAGCTATTGAGTGATGCGTGTGTGTGGCTGAGGCTTTGATAGTGAGTATGGAGCAAGATATCAAGCTGAAGTGGTGAGGACATGGTAGGAATTATTGTGGTGTGGAGTGGATGATATATGGTTGCCGGGAAGTGATCTTTGAAGCGAGATTATTGTGGTGGATAGTAGTGGAACTGGTAAAGCAGAAGGTGGATGCCACTGGAGCCTGGTGGAGGGTAGTGGAGTGGGTGTACTGGGAGTGATGATAGTGGAAGTAGTAATGGTATGGTGGAAGATATGGTTGATGACGTGGTATGTAGTTTGGTGTCAGGCGGGACGAGCTATAATGGAGGGTTTGGCTGAAGGTGTGGTGGGAGCGTGTGTGCTGGAGAGCTTGGCGAGGGGATGTGAGGTAGCGTTACGTTGGAGTTAGTGGAGTGGGGGCGAACGCGGTGGATGATATGGTGGAGGACGTGGTGAGGCTGTGGTGGAGGGTGTGGTGAGGTTGTGGTAGAGGGGGTGGTGAGGCTGTGGTGAAGATCTGGTGAGGAAGCGAGGGAAGGCGAGGTGAAGACGCGACAGAGGACGTGGTGGGAGGAGTACTATACATGGAGAAGCCACGTAACAGAAGACCCGATGGTCTATGACGAGGCTCCCAGGTGGACGATAGCGATAGTATCGTCCATTCCTTAACTATGTAGTTCTATGGCAGAACACCGCGTAGCACAGAGACAATATACTAACATGGAAAGTTTGTAGGAAAGAGTGAATGGAGAAAAAATGATTTTGATTTCAGGCGCAAGACGCTCACGAAAAAAAATAAATACCCGCTGATCCATAACGAAATAAATTGGCTGCAATACGTGTGTGTTCTGTTGCCATTCTTGAACTGGTTAAATCACTGATGATTAATGTCATTAATGCAACTGTTAAGTAGACTCTGACATGTACTGGTAGTAACTCGTTGCCTTGACAATATCTAGTGGCAGTCTACACTACAGTTGTATAATCGATCCTGAAAAGAAAGTTTTGCCCACATTTGTAGTTAACCTTCCCATTCATGGCGTAGTCCTTCTCTTCACTAAATCTCAATCAACTCGTAATCATCGTCAGTTATTTCCTTAAAAAATCTAAATATTCTCAAAATTTCTGTTAAATCATCCCCGCAATCTACATCCTCTTTTACAAAACAATTCTTGAGCTTTACGTATTTCTTCATAAGGGTTATTTCTGAGGGGCGGAATGGGTGTTGTTACGCTTCTCTGTATTCGTTCTAGGCAGAGGGTATGATG
Source organism: Panulirus ornatus (assembly GCF_036320965.1). NCBI lineage: Eukaryota > Metazoa > Arthropoda > Malacostraca > Decapoda > Palinuridae > Panulirus > Panulirus ornatus. The sequence continues at coordinate 22,950,274 of NC_092286.1, read as the reverse complement.
AAGTATGTGTTAAGGAGAAGGGTCTGTGGGTGGCGTGGAGACGGCTAGGTAATGTGGAATTAGTGGAGAGCGTGCTGGAGGGCATCCTGGAGAGAGAGGTTGGAGGTAAGTTGGAGAGTGTGATGGAGAACCCGAAGGAGGGGGTGTCGGAGGTATGATGGAGGATATGGAGGATGTGATGGAGGGTATGGTGGGGGGTTTAGCGGAGGGCATGGTGGAGGGAACAGTGGAGGGCGTAGTGGAGGGCGTGGTGAGGACGTGGCAGAGGGTCAGCCACAAGGACAGGGAAGCACCGCGGGCGTGGGTGGATCCGGCAGCCAGTAGCGGCTTCTCCTCCTCCTGCACCGCCGCCTCTCACTTTCCTCTCTCTCTCTCTCTCTCTCTCTCTCTCTCTCTCTCTCTCTCTCTCTCTCTCTCTCTATTTTCCTTATTTTCTTTCTATTCGTTGACGCCTCCATGAACACAGGTTGGGGCGCGTCCCCCACCCTCCACGGGTGCGGTCGCGCGCCGTGTTCCGGTCGCCCGCTCTGAACTGATGATGGTCTGCTCCCGCGCTCGCTGTCGGGGAATACTCCCGCGCTGGCTGTCGGGGAATACTCCTGCGCTCGCTGTCGGGGAATACTCCCGCGCTCGCTGTCGGGGAATATTCCCGCGCTCGCTGTCGCGGAATATTCCCGCGCTCGCTGTCGGAGAATATTCCCGCGCTCGCTGTCGCGGAATATTCCCGCGCTCGCTGTCGGGGAATATTCCCGCGCTCGCTGTCGGGGGATACTCCCGCGCTCGCTGTCGGGGGATACTCCCGCACTCGCTGTCGGGGGAGATACAACCTTGCCATCGCTGTAGAGTTATCTCCCGCTCCCCATCAAGTATGAAAACATCGGACTGTGTTCACTGTGAATGCAGGATATCGCCCGACCTTCGCTATAGGGCCAACGTATCTCTCTAAGCCCACTACAATAGTTACGATACCCTTTTCCGTCTTCTATAAATCCCCGATATCATGCCGATTATGCTATCATAGTATGGAACTCTTGGGGGTGACCCCCTCCCCAGCAAATCTAGGCTAACAGCTTTGATCGCAGCTCCTGATTATAGTGATGGAGGGGTTTCGGTCTCCCGCAGACACGGCAGATGGCGTCAGCTGTCGATCTCCACCAGTGTGTTGGAGATACTGGGCGGCGTACCGGCTGACCGAGGTACGGCCGCGGTACGGGTGTGCTGGCGCAGGAAGGTGTGGCCCCAGCGATGGGTAACCTCCAAGGGCTGGGAGCGCGCGACCTTGGAGTGGCTGCTCTACCTCCTCTAACGGGACACACACACACACACACACACACACACACACCACCACCACCTGTATTCACCTACCTGTTTGACGTGTGTGTGTGTGTGTGTGTGTGTGTGTGTGTGTGTGTGTGTCCACGGCTCGTATGGTGTCATCAGAGATCAGATACAATCTTAACAAAGTCGAGAATTCCGGAGGACACACGTCCCTCAGGGCGCCCCTACCCTCGCTGTCTGGACACATCCTGCTGGGCCTGAAGAAGCCTTGCAGTGTGTTTGGGTGTGTTGCAATCTCCTCACGCAACACCTCCTCCTCCTCCGCTGGTCACATTAACCGTTCCATCTTGGCTGGGGCTGTGTTGCTGGGTCATCCTTGCACGGTTCTGTGTTGTCCTGATGGGTCACGCCTGGTGCTATGTTGTCCCCTGGGTGTTGCGATCTCTTGTTGTCCTGAGTGGCTGGCTACCATAGTCTTGTTTTCATGGCTAAGCATCAGGTTTTTCGCTCTGAGTGGCTATGGATGACGCCATGTTATTCTGATGGGGTCTCTGGGTTGCTGTGTTATTCGGAGTGGTCATGGGTTGGTCTGAGTGGCTATGGATGACGCCATGTTATTCTGATGGGGTCTTTGGGTTGCTGTGTTATTCGGAGTGGTCATGGGTTGGTCTGAGTGGCTAGGACGCCATGTTATTCTGATGGGGTCTCTACGTTGCTCTGCTATTCTGAGCGATCATGTCTTGCATTGAGTGGCCATGTACGATGCCATCTTATTCTGAGTGATCATGCATCTTCTAAAATGCTCACGCGTGCTTCTGAAATTACTCTCAATGGTCATATGTGGTTACGAGTAAACATGTGTAGTTATGAGTGGTCATATGTAGTTTTGAATGGACATGTGTAGTTATGAGCAGTCATATGTAGTTATGAGCGGTCATATGTAGTTATGAGCGGTCATATGTAGTTATGAGCGGACATGGGTAGTTATGAGCGGTCATATGTAGTTATGAGTAAACATGTGTAGTTATGAGCAGTCATATGTAGTTATGAGAGGATATATGTATTTATGAGCGGTCATATGTAGTTATAAGTGGACATGGATAGTTATAAGAGGTCATATGTAGTTATGCGCGGCTATGTGTAGTTATGAGTGGTCACGTCTTGGTATGAGTGGAGGAAATGTGAGGTCTGGGGTCGGGCAAGGGAGGGTGTACGCGAGGATAATGGAGGCTGTACTGGTTGAGCTTCTCCTTAGGTGTAATAAGCACCGTGAACATTACTGATCCTCAACACTCACACACTAATCTATAATGACCTTAAAGCATTGTCATCCCTCCATGCCTTCAACATGGAGGTAGCGAGTGAGACGCCACATCCGTTTGGGATCCCACGAGACTAATGTCTTACACACACACACACACACACACACACACACACACTCCATTTGTCTGCCTTCATTCCCTCAGTGTATGAACTGTGTGACCTGGTCAATGTGTCACGTATCAAACCATGAGTGTTTCGCATCTCTTTTAGGTCTCGAAGGGTCAACCTCCTGCTTATTTCACTAATTCTTTCTTCCATTATCATCATGATCAACCATTATCATTACAAGCTGCATTACAATCATCATTATCACTGGAGAACGAATTGGTAGTTCCATACATTAGTTCTGGCAGTCTACTGACCAAGCATGGAACGAGACAGTGATTACCACGGCGCCCTGGACAAAGGAAGCTACGCCTACTTTCTTCTTCACGACCTGGAAGGCTCCTACGAGCGTTGAACCCACCCACCCTCACCTCCCCCCGATCTGTATATACAGGTGACTACAGAGGCACACACGACACGGCCTCCCGTCACCGAGACCTCACTCCCCCACAACGCCGTCCCTCACCACCAATCCCATCTGGTACAGACAGATGGTTCAAGAAAAGAAAGGAGTCCCATACTCAGCACTGCGAACGCCTTCAGCAACTCTCGCGTATGTGGTGAGTTAACTACCACATTACCGTAACTCAACCACCATTTACCATTTGGTCAACTGATGGTTGGTAATGGAGAGCCACATGGGTTGACGTAGAGCCCACATAGGAACCTGCAGCTCTGTATTGGGATCCGACATGATCACCCTCCACACCGTACCTGACACATGAGGAGGCTAACTCTACAGGACCCGGACGTGTTGACCAGGGAGTTAGTTCCTCACTACTGTATCACGGTACAGGAGGCGGGCCGGAGAATACAGCACACACTAGATGATGAAAGCAGTTTCAACAAGGGAGAAGATCCACTACTGTAATTATGTAACTGTAACGCACGGGGGAAGGGGGGGTTGTACACTCGTGGGGCCCCATCACTTGAACACACACTAGTTCTGTGTGTGTGTGTGTGTGTGTGTGTGTGTGTGTGTGTGTGTGTGTGTGTGCGTGCGTGTGTGTGTGTGTGTGTGTGTGTGTGTCGATATGTACCGCTCTCATCCGATTATTTCTCACGCAAACCTTGACAAAGTTGACATTTCTAGGAAAACTTACCGACCAACCTAAGATCTAGAACACCAAATTCTAAGTGACGCTTATATTCAACCTCCAAGTAAAATTCATCTCGTTTTCTTTGCCAGATGGGTTCGCTGGGGGTATGAACAGAAAACGATCCTTTATGTAACGTTCTCTTTGTTCTAAAAACATCAGGTCAGCAAGTCTGTCTCAGGAAACTGGGCGACCCTGTCCTCTTGCTAGCCAGGAGTTTTGGGAGCTGGACAACCTCGTTCTGCAGGAACTGCAACCCCCCTAAAAAAAAAAAATAGAGTGCTTGTTGCCTCGTTAAGGCCGGAAGTACTTCACCTGGCCGGCCGAAATGAGATGAAAATGAATGACAAAGAGATCGGAGCCAAACTGACTCACACATGACCCAACAAAAATTATTCAGATAACATCAGCACCATTTCTTTGAATTCATTGTAGCTACAAGTCACAGCTTCGCATTCCATTGTACCTTCCTAATACCAGCCTCTCCCTGGTCGCATTCCACCACTGGCACTTTCACCTCCAAGTTCACCTCGTACTTGTGTCTGTGGTACTAGTGCCTCGTGACGCAGGCCTCTCTAGCACTGGTTCCCTTGTACCGGTCCCAACAGTATGCTGGTCAGCCGTTGTACCGGTCCCAACAGTATGCTGGTCAGCCGTTGTACCGGTCCCAACAGTATGCTGGTCTGCCGTTGTACCGGTCCCAACAGTATGCTGGTCTGCCGTTGTACCGGTCCCAACAGTATGCTGGTCTGCCGTTGTACCGGTCCCAACAGTATGCTAGTCTGCCGTTGTACCGGTCCCAACAGTATGCTGGTCTGCCGTTGCCCTGGATGGCCCGAAATTGGCCCCTCTTCTTTCTCATGTCAGTTGAGAAGGCACGGGCAAATGAGGGCCTAATGGAAGGCCTGAGCCAGGCACCCAATTCATCGACCCACCCCTTAGGAGTGGATGAACAGCTGGGTTGACTGTGGACCGACTGCCGCAAACGAGGATTCGAACCTATGCAGCTCGACCCGGGGCGGGCCCGTGTATGCGTCACGGTCAGGTGCGATAACCTTAGCTACACCACGGAAGTCCATAGGTTCATCTTGACACCAAGACCTCCAGCGATCCTCTCTCTCTCTCTCTCTCTCTCTCTCTCTCTCTCTCTCTCTCTCTCTCTCTCTCTCTCTCTCACTGTTACGTCCTGCTACACATCACCTCCGGCCACCTCTTCCTCCAACGCTGCTCTCTCCAACACTGGTATCTCCAACACTGCTACCTCCAACACTGGTATCTTCAACACTGCTCCTCCTACATAGGCATCTCTAACACTGTTCTCTCAAACACTGATATCTCCAACACTGCTCCCTCCAACAATGGTATCTCCAACACTGCTCCTCCTACACTGGCATCTCCAACACTGCTCCCTCCAACAATGGTATCTCCAACACTGCTCCCTCCAACACTGGCATCTCCAACACTGCTCCCTCCAACACTGATATCTCCAACACTGCTCCCTCCAACACTGGCGTCTCCAACACTGCTCCCTCCAACACTGGCACCGTTCTTTACCCCAGTCGTCTCCCCCATCTACCAGCAGCGCTGTGTCGTAAGACCCGTTTATCTCTACATTGTAACCCGACAACATGGTATGGTCTCTGACCCACCGAGAGCAGCCGGGCATATGGCTAGGACAGGTTATCATACCTGGCCTGAGGTGGGTCCGTGAATTCCTGCTGTCGTAAAACTCATTAAAAAAAAAACAAAGAAAAAAAGAGGAGTTACGTTTATACACGTTACACATTTCTATTGCTCATACCAACTTCCGTGTCTATTATTCTATGCCACAGTTATACTCAGGGACACAAGACATTATCTTTTTCGCTGTGTGCTGTACAGCCCAAGTGTGTGTGTGTGTGTGTGTGTGTGTGTGTGTGTGTGTGTGTGTGTGGCCTCCTCTCGCCTGCAGGGAGGTCGCAGCCCGGGGCAAGTCGAGTGTTCCACACAGGGTCTACCGCCGACCTTCGTTCGGCTCTCGAACGCCAACACCTATGTCCATCCTGGAAGACGACTTGCCCAAGACATCTACGTCTAAATATAAATGTATTAGGGAAGCCAGAGGTGAGGAGGAGGGGGATTGATCAAACTCGTGAACTATAGGCAGGCGGTGCCACGCTTTCTGAAGGCAGTGAAAATGGGACGAAGCCATCTCATACCAGACATATCTTCTTCTTTTAATGTCTTTGACGATTTCTTGATTCGTGTACTCCAACAGGATGGGTGTTCACTGCTAGGGTCACTTGATCCTATGTGAAACTCCTTGCTCTGTACATTCGGTTTCTCAAGTGCTGATGTATTCATCTTTGACTTGTGCATTCTGTATCACTGTGACCATTCTAACATGTTACCACCACCCATACCAGGTGGTTGTGGCCCATACCAGGTGGTTGTGGCCCATACCAGGTGGTTGTGGCCCATACCAGGTGGTTGTGGCCCATACCAGGTGGTTGTGGCCCACACCAGGTGGTTGTGGCCCATACCAGGTGGTTGTGACCCATACCAGGTGGTTGTGGCCCACACCAGGTGGTTGTGGCCCATACCAGGTGGTTGTGACCCATATCAGGTGGTTGTTACCCACACCAGGTGGTTGTGGCCCATACCAGGTGGTTGTGGCCCATACCAGGTGGTTGTGGCCCATACCAGGTGGTTGTGGCCCATACCAGGTGGTTGTGACCCACACCAGGTGGTTGTGGCCCATACCAGGTGGTTGTGGCCCATACCAGGTTGGTGTTATAATTTCATGACTATGTTCATGCACTATGTTCAGCATGAGCGAATATACTGTTGCACGACTGGTTTCCACACACACACACACACACACACACACACACACACACACACACACACACAACACACACACACACATCGAGAAACTTACGTAACAGTACAGATGGCTTGATCCAGCTGGATTTTCAAGGAAATGTGAGTAGAGGTAACGCAATATGTCAATCCAAGCCCAACTATTCACCTCAAGAGGGAAACAGAAATACAACGGCTGGAAGCAACGGACGAATGAAATAACATCTCGAGCAAGAACGCAAGTTGATGAACGTGTAAAAACAGAGGGATGAAGGAGGAGGAGGAGAAGGAGGAGGAGCAAGACGAGGAACAGGACGTTGGTCAGGGAACATCACTACTGTTATATGGGTGTGTTCACTCACCCTCCTTGGATCTGGGTCCACGCCCAGCCCGGGGGCGGCCGCTGCCATGGCCTTGGTCCAGTTGTACGCTCGACCGCCGGAGGTTAGGGTAGGTAGCGGGGTGTTGAGGAGGAGGGGCGAGTCCTGCGGCAGGTGCGGGGGAGCTTACGTCCACACAGAGAAGGAAAAGAAGAGGTTTGGGGAAAAGATCTGCGAGAGAAACGAGGGACCACAGCGAGATGTCAGTCCCACACCACAGACGGATCCCAGAGTTAGACACCAGCATGACTATAGGGACCCATCTTGGCTCCCACGGAGCCTCAGACACCCCCGCGAGAGAGAGAGAGAGAGAGAGAGAGAGAGAGAGAGAGAGAGAGAGAGAGAGAGAGAGAGAGAGAGGCTTCAGTCAGTCATTGGTAGTCGACAGTGTGAACCTCTTGGCCAAACTTTGACTCTACTTTCTTACCTCAACTAAAACTCATCCTCATTACATAAGTCAGGCCCCAAATATGGAGTTTTACCTAGCGCCCGCCCTCCACACACTTCACTAGACCCACACCATCCATCCCTACACCTTACGTGTATTTTCTGTTTTTTCTTTTTTTATTTACACGTCACCTTCACTGTCCAACAACTTATCCACCCACCCACCCACCCGAGAAAAGAAGAAAGGAATGTACAAATCATTTCAGAGCTGCACGAGAGACCTGGAGGACGGAGAGAGAGAGAGAGAGAGAGAGAGAGAGAGAGAGAGAGAGAGAGAGAGAGGGAGAGAGAGAGAGAGAGAGAGAGAGAGAGAGAGTTGATTGTGGAAAATATCAAGGAACAGGGAGTGACAGGATAGCTAGTGAGGTGGTGGAGGAGCCACAGGCGAGGGGGGGCCACAAAGCAGCTTCCCATGGTTGACCATCTGTACACCTTATACCATGTATCACACACCTCAGGACTCGGTCATCAGTCTATGATGCCGGTTCTAAAAGACAATCACAAAACGATATCCCAGAGAAACATTTCCATCTCATACCAGTAGGGTCAGGTACCTTAGAACCTTCGTCTACCCGTTTCTGCGGAGGGAGATCACACCCTCCCTCAACACCACCACACCCTTCATCACAGCCTCTGCTCCCTCCATCCCTGGTAACCACACCCGTTCCTCACCACCTCTACCCTCTCCTTCCTTAGCTACCACACCCTCCCTCAAACACTACCACTCCCTCCCAGGCTGCCAACCCCACAATTCCCCTCTTACTGCCATCACGCCTTCCTCCACAGGCCACCCCACCCAGAACGGCGTAAGGGCATTGTCCATTGGTTCCAACCACTCATCCCAGTCATTTTTCCATTACGTACCTCCCTCGTTACCGGCACAACCTTCCAGCTCATCATATCACTCCAGGAGCCAACAATATAATCATATCGAGGAAACTGATGAATCATTAACCACTTTGTTATCGTACGTCTGACAGCTTTTTCTGCGAAACTGTAACTATGTATGGTCATCAGGCTGGACAATTCTACGGCATTTGTCTAGACATACAGAGAGACAGGAGACCTTTTCATAGAACAAACAATCCGGTTCTGGATACACGCGCCCTTATTGTTGAAAACCATCTCATTATATTCTCTAACTGCACTGATACACGTGAGGGCTGTCATTACACATGACAGCTAGAGACTGTGTGAACGAATGTGGCCTTTGTGTGTGTGTGTTTTTCTGGCGCTACCTCACTGAAGCAGGGGATAGCGATGCTGTTTCCTGTGGGGCGGGGTAACACCGAGAATGGATGAAGGCAAGCAAGTATATATGTATATGTCTGTGCATGTGTATGTATGTGTATATATGTTGATATGTATATGTGTGCATATGTGCGTGTAAGGGCGTTTATGTATACATATGTTGATATGAGTGGATGGGCCATTCTTCGTCTGTTTCCTTGCGCTACCTCGCTGGCGCGGGGGACGGCGACGGGGCAAAGTGAATAAATAGATAAATATATATAGGGGAGAAAGAATACTTCCCACGTATTCCCTGCATGTCGTAGAAGGCGACTAAAAGGGAAGGGAGCGGGGGGCTGGAAATCCTCCCCTCTCATTTTTTTTTTAAGTTTTCCAAAAGAGGGAACAGAGAAGGGGGCCATGTGAGGATATTCCCTCAAAGGCCCAGTCCTCTGTTCTTAACGCTACCTCGCTAATGCGGGAAATTGCGAATAGTATGAAAAAAAAAAAAAAAAAAAAAAAAAAATATATATATATATATATATATATATATATATATATATATATATATATATATTATCCCTGGGGATAGGGGAGAAAGAATACTTCCCACGTATTCTCTGCGTGTCGTAGAAGGCGATTAAAAGGGGAGGGAGCGGGAGGCTGGAAATCCTCCCTTCTCGTTTTTGATTTTCCAAAAGAGGAACAGAAAAGGGGGCCAAGTGAGGATATTCCCACAAAGGCTCAGTTCTTTGTTCTTAACGCTACCTCGCTAATGCGGAAAATGGCGAATAGTATGAAAAAAAATCATTTTCTTTTTTTTTTCTTTCAAACTATTCGCCATTTCCCGCATTAGCGAGGTAGCGTTAAGAACAGAGGACTGGGCCTTTGAGGCAATATCCTCACTTGGCCCCCTTCTCTGTGCCTTCTTTTGGAAAATTAAAAAAAAAAAAAGAAAATAATGAGAGGGGAGGATTTCCAGCCCCCTTCGGGCGGAAGCCTTCCTTAACATCGTCCATTTCGGTGACTCCGTGTGTGAGTCACAGTGATCATGTGTGTGTGTGTGTGTGTGTGGGTGTGTGTGTGTGTGTGTTCAGTTCACCTGAACCATGCTAACGGACCGTGTAAGAGCAGGATTGGCTACAGGCTGAATGAAGACTAGCCCGTGTGATACTCCTTGGCTGTCAGGCACAACCGTGAACAATAGTGATCAAAAGCAGCTGTATTCGTGAACCGCCACACTGGGCTGAGCTCCGACGTACATGTTCACGCTTGAGCAGTGACCATCTGTGAACACCTTCCTGGTCTATGTAAACAGCAGGGAGGACCTACTCATGGCAGACGGACGGCAAGAATAACGAGTCTGAAACATAATCATACAAGAGGATGGGTCGGTAGTGCGTATGGCACGACGGGCAGCAAGTCTGGCTGAGACGTCTTCTGAGATTCATATCGTGAAATATGACAGATAGTTGGTACGTGGGCATCACTAGGGTAAACCAAAGAAATTGCAGAACGTCATACAGAGTATGTGATAGAGTGTAAGAAAATAAACTCTAGATTGATATGGGTAAAACTGAAAGTGGATGGAGAGAGATGGGTGATTATTGGTGCATATGCACCTGGGCATGAGAAGAAAGATCATGAGAGGCAAGTGTTTTGGGAGCAGTTGAGTGAGTGTGTTAGTAGTTTTGATGCACGCGACCGGGTTATAGTGATGGGTGATTTGAATGCAAAGGTGAGTAATGTGGCAGTTGAGGGAATAATTGGTGTACATGGGGTGTTCAGTGTTGTAAATGGAAATGGTGAAGAGCTTGTAGATTTATGTGCTGAAAAAGGACTGGTGATTGGGAATACCTGGTTTAAAAAGAGAGATATACATAAGTATACGCATGTAAGTAGGAGAGATGGCCAGAGAGCATTATTTGATTACGTGTTAATTGACAGGCGCGCGAAAGAGAGACTTTTGGATGTTAATGTGCTGAGAGGTGCAACTGGAGGGATGTCTGATCATTATCTTGTGGAGGCGAAAGTGAAGATCTGTAGAGGTTTTCAGAAGAGAGAATGTTGGGGAGAAAAGAGTGGTGAGTAAGTGAGCTTGGGAAGGAGACCTGTGTGAGGAAGTACCAGGAGAGAATGAGTACAGAATGGAAAAAGGTGAGAACAAAGGAGGTATGGGGAGTGGGGGAGGAATGGGATGTATTTAGGGAAGCAGTGATGGCTTGCGCAAAATATGCTTGTGGCATGAGAAGCGTGGGAGGTGGGCAGATTAGAGAGGGTAGTGAGTGGTGGGATGAAGAAGTAAGAGTATTAGTGAAAGAGAAGAGAGAGGCGTTTGGACGATTTTTGCAGGGAAATAATGCAAATGAGTGGGAGATGTATAAAAGAAGGAGGCAGGAGGTCAAGAGAAAGGTGCAAGAGGTGAAAAAGTGGGCAAATGAGAGTTGGGGTGAGAGAGTATCATTAAATCTTAGGGAGTATAAAAAGATGTTTTGGAAGGAGGTAAATAAAGTGCGTAAGACAAGGGAGCAAATGGGAACTTCAGTGAAGGGGGCTAATGGGGAGGTGATAACAAGTAGTGGTGATGTGAGAAGGAGAGAGTATTTTGAAGGTTTGTTGAATGTGTTTGATGATAGAGTGGCAGATATAGGGTGTTTTAGCCGAGGTGGTGTGCAAAGCGAGAGGGATAGGGAAAATGATTTGGTAAACAGAGGAGAGGTAGTAAAAGCTTTGCGGAAGATGAAAGCCGGCAAGGCAGCAGGTTTGGATGGTATTGCAGTGGAATTTATTAAAAAAGTGGGTGACTGTATTGTTGACTGGTTGGTAAGGTTATTTAATGTATGTATGACTCATGGTGAGGTGCCTGAGGATTGGCGGAATGCTTGCATAGTGCCATTGTACAAAGGCAAAGGGGATAAGAGTGAGTGCTCAAATTACAGAGGTATAAGTTTTATGCGTATTCCTGGTAAATTATATGGGAGGGTATTGACTGAGAGGGTGAAGGCATGTACAGAGCATCAGATTGGGGAAGAGCAGTGTGGTTTCAGAAGTGGTAGAGGATGTGTGGATCGGGTGTTTGCTTTGAAGAATGTATGTAAGAAATACATAGAAAAGCAAATGGATTTGTATGTAACATTTGTGGATCTGGAGAAGGCATATGACAGAGTTGATAGAGATGCTCTGTGGAAGGTATGAAGAATATATGGTGTGGGAGGCAAGTTGTTAGAAGCAGTGAAAAGTTTTTATCGAGGATGTAAGGCATGTGTACGTGTAGGAAGAGAGGAAAGTGATTGCTTCTCAGTGAATGTAGGTTTGCAGCAGGGTGTGTGATGTCTCCATGGTAGCTTAATTTGTTTATGGATGGGGTTGTTAGGGAGGTGAATGCAAAAGTTTTGGAAAGAGGGGCAAGTATGCAGTCATTTGTGGATGAGAGAGCTTGGGAAGTGAGCAAGTTGTTGTTCGCTGATGATACAGCGCTGGTGGCTGATTCATGTGAGAAACTGCAGAAGCTGGTGACTGAGTTTGGTAAAGTGCGTGAAAGAAGAAAGCTGAGAGTAAATGTGAATAAGAGCAAGGTTATTAGGTACAGTAGGGTTGAGGGACAAGTCAGTTGGGAGGTAAGTTTGAATGGAGAAAAACTGGAGGAAGTGAAGTGTTTTAGATATCTGGGAGTGGATTTGGCAGCTGATGGAACCATGGAAGCGGAAGTGAATCATAGGATGGGGGAGGGGGCGTAAATTTTGGGAGCCTTGAAGAATGTGTGGAAGTCGAGAACATTATCTCGGAAAGCAAAAATGGGTATGTTTGAAGGAATAGTGGTTCCAACAATGTTGTATGGTTGCGAGGCGTGGGCTATGGATAGAGTTGTGCGGAGGAGGGTGGATGGGCTGGAAATGAAATGTTTGAGGACAATGTGTGGTGTGAGGTGGTTTGATCGAGTAAGTAATAATAGGGTAAGAGAGATGTGTGGTATTAAAAAGAGTGTGGCTGAGAGAGCAGAAGAGGGTGTCTTGAAATGGTTCGGTCACATGGAGAGAATGAGTGAGGAGAGATTGACCAAGAGGATATATGTGTCAGAGGTGGAGGGAACGAGAAGTGGAAGACCACATTGGAGGTGGAAAGACGGAGTGAAAAAGATTTTGAGTGATCGGGGCCAGAACATGCAGGAGGGTGAAAGGCGTGCAAGGAATAGAGTAAATTGGAACGATGTGGTATACAGGGGTCGATGTGCTGTCAATGGATTGAACCAGGGCATGTGAAGCGTCTGGGGTAAACCATGGAAATTTCTCTGAGGCCTGGATGTGGAAAGGGAGCTGTGGTTTCGGTGCATTATTACATGACAGGTAGAGACTGAGTATGAACGAATGTGGCCTTTGTTGTCTTTTCCTAGCGCTACCTCGCGCACATGAGGGGGGAGGGGGTTGTTATTTCATGTGTGGCGGGGTGGCGATGGGAATGAATAAAGGGAGACAGTATGAATTATGTACATGTGTATATATGTATATGCCTGTGTGTGTATATATATGTATACGTTGAGATGTGTAGGTATGTATATTTGCGTGTGTGGACGTGTATGTATATACATGTGTATGTGGACGGGTTGGGCCATTCTTTCGTCTGTTTCCTTGCGCTACCTCGCTAACGCGGGAGACAGCGACAAAGCAAAATGATAAATATATATATATATATATATATATATATATATATATATATATATATATATATATATATGTATATATATATCGATCCAAGAACCAACAAAGCAAAAAAAATATGTCGGGCCTGAAGATATGAGCCAGTTTATCTCGAGGCACGTAACACACACACACACACACACACACACACACACACCAATGGTTCATCTTGGCGGCTCTGATGCACGAGAAACGACTCGTACTAGTTCGAGATAACCGAGGACGACTGTTAATGAGGCTCTTGAAGATGGCTCCGTTCGAACAACACCCGGAAAACTGAATCATTCATCTGTTACGTCAAGTTCTCTTCGTTGTGTTACGTATACCTCAGGTAGCGTTCCACCACACCTGTAGAAATATTTCACAGATTCTCTTATTGTTTTTCGGCTTTCCTTCTCTTTGTTGAGCCAAGGCTCAGTCACGAAGAATGAAACGGGTCGCTGCACAAAGATTCAAAGCTTCGTTACCATCATGGATGAGATAGATGAATGACTCTCTACCTGTGAATGAATTTCCATGTATGTGACTGTCAAATGTCTGGAACATTCTGACAACAGTGAAAGTGTGTGTGTGTGTGTGTGTGTGTGTGTGTCTGTAGGGGGTGGAGTGCGACGCGGCTATTAGGCACCTCCACCATCCACTGTTTGGCGTAATCAATACAAATCTAAACAAACATCTATGTATTTTCTATATACACTTCAACCTACAGTATCTCATTCCCTTACATCTATCTATCACGCATCAGGTGTGTTACGAATTCATACAATGATCTCCAGGTCACGAACCGGGCGGGAGTGGGGGCCTTCCGTCAGCCGCTCCTACACCGCCCTCACTCACTCCCTCCCTCCCGCTCACCAACTGACCACCTCGAAATCTTCGACTCGTCCCACACTGTGTGACTACCCGACCAAGATGACCCACGCAAGTCAACCAGCAACGGCATGACGTGCACGTCAACCCCATAACAAATGTATACATATGTAATACACGAAATTATTAATAAAAAGATGTAATGTTAGTTTTCTTACCTTGAAGGTGGACTGGTTGGCCTTTCCGCATCGTCTGTGCTTCGCCATGATCTGGTCGGCGTACATGACGACGGTATGGCACGGTGGTCGGAAGCAAGCCAAGATGGCTAGCAGTATTGACAGCACGTTCTTCCATTTCAAAATTCCTTTATCACCTTAAGTTTCAAGTCGAGAGTAACACAATCGCGTTGCCTCGTGCGAACACTATAACAACGTTCCAATGGTACGAGATTTTCCGCTCTGGGTTGTAAGATTACGGGGATACAACACGATATAAAACGTCGGATCACGGCACACTCGCGTCATACAGTCACGCACTGGAGTCGGGCGCTTAACTCCCGAACATCACTGATGTGGATCCCTCTGTCGGTGAGGCGACCAACCAGTCATTGTCGCCAGTAAGAGCAATGAGTTAAGCAACCTAGAATCCTCAGACTTTTGATATAAGACATATATAAAGTTTTTAGCATCACCCGTTTTATTAGGTATGATAGCGGTTATCAAACTTGTTCAGTAATACTGATACCACATCAGAACGTAGAGAGAAACATGTACAAAGTACCTTAGTGGTACTCGACAGGCAACAAGGTCTTCGTAAACAAATCTACCATAACATTTGTATGATAAAGATGACATTAGCAGTAACTTCTGCTTAATCTTATGTATTTCACCATAATGAAAATCAATGCTAATGATACATCAAATTACAGAGGATAATATCAAGGGGACAAACTACTCGTATAACGACCGTTTCATGGCAGTTACCCACTTGTAATGCCACTGTCTCTCATCTGAAACACACAACCTTGGACGTCTAAGCAAATTTGTCATTCTTTATCAAGTGGGGTGAAAAGGGCAGTCTCACGTTACGCACTTATTTCCCCACTGAAGAAATGATCAGTGTGAGGCCACCACACAGACCAGGTCAGTGGTCGAACTACCACATCGCATATCCTACCAATCTCCGTGACCACACAGCCTCCACACCAACACAGCAGCCACACACACCAGACAGCCTCCACACCAACACAGCAGCCACACACACCAGACAGCCTCCACACCAACACAGCAGCCACACACACCAGACAGCCTCCACACCAACACAGCAGCCACACACACCAGACAGCCTCCACACCAACACAGCAGCCACACACACCAGACAGCCTCCACACCAACACAGCAGCCACACACACCAGACAGCCTTCACACCAACACAGCAGCCACACAGACCAGACAGCCTCCACACCAACACAGCAGCCACACACACCAGACAGCCTCCACACCAACACAGCAGCCACACAGACCAGACAGCCTCCACACCAACACAGCAGCCACACAGACCAGACAGCCTCCACACCAACACAGCAGCCACACATACCAGACAGCCTCCACACCAACACAGCAGCCACACAGACCAGACAGCCTCCACACCAACACAGCAGCCACACAAACCAGATAGCTTCCACACCAACACAGCAGCCACACAGACCAGACAACCTTAACACCAACACAGCAGCCACACAGACCAGACAGCCTCCACACCAACACAGCAGCCACACAGACCAGACAACCTCCACACCAACACAGCAGCCACACACACCAGACAACCTCCACACCAACACAGCAGCCACACAGACCAGACAGCCTCCACACCAACACAGCAGCCACACAGACCAGACAACCTCCACACCAACACAGCAGCCACACACACCAGACAACCTCCACACCAACACAGCAGCCACACACACCAGACAGCCTCCACACCAACACAGCAGCCACACAGACCAGACAACCTCCACACCAACACAGCAGCCACACACACCAGACAACCTCCACACCAACACAGCAGCCACACACACCAGACAGCCTCCACACCAACACAGCAGCCACACAGACCAGACAGCCTCCACACCAACACAGCAGCCACACACACCAGACAACCTCCACACCAACACAGCAGCCACACACACCAGACAGCCTCCACACCAGCGTAAATTCGGTCATCATAAATTATGTTTTACACATGTAAAACATTTTTGTTCAGCATTTGAACTTTATAAAGGCATTTTCCTCATTTTCGAGAGTAAGTTTGATAGGTGTCACTCGTTCGAAATACACCAAGCTGTTTACAGATCATGTCTTCGACAAGGGTTTCTTGTTCATGCCATCCATCCTGTAATCCTCTGTATGTTCAGTATGCCAATAATATTCTCTTCGCTCAAAGAACTGGAGAATATAATGGGGGACTTTTTGAATGTGTGTGTGTGTGTGTGTGTGTGTGTGTGTGTGTCTGTATCCACTCACTGGAAGGGTTATCATCACTGACATACTGAACACTACATTGTAACCCGTTCTGTTCATGCGTCATACAAGTGCTATCCACTCTGGTAAACAATCGTGTTTGCCAGTGTCAACCATATATCTAGTCTTTCCGTCGTATGTACGCTGTAAACACAGCCTCCTGCATTGGCTGGGGACTCCGTGGTCATACCATTCTTAACTGACCTATGACAAAAGGTTATTGCTCGTCCTATTATGATTTTTTTCCTAATACGTGATCGCCGTTTCCCACGCTCGGGAGGCAGCTCCAAGAAGCATACGAAGAAAGACACATCCACTCACATACATATATATATATATATATATATATATATATATATATATATATATATATATATATATATATATATATACATACATATACGTACATACACGTACATATACATATATTTACATACATGTGCATGCACACATACATACATATTAATACAGTATATACACATGTACGTACATATTCATACTTACTCGCCTTTATTCATTCCCTGCGTCATCCCGCCTTACAGGAAACAGCATCGCCACCCCCTGCATCGGCAAGGTAGCGCCAGGAAATAGACGCAGAAAGGCCACATCCACCCTCATCCATACACAAGCGGTCATGTGTAGTGCACCTATTATGAAATACAGTTAGAAACTAAATCTAAATGAAATATAATCAAAGGGATGAAGCAGGACTTTCAATTGAAGAGACAAGCAGTTGTTCTAACATGAATATTATCCATTGTTGCAAGCAGTACATAATACATGAATTAAATCGTATACATCATATCCTAATTCTAGTCATCCCAATCAGCTCCTTCTCTTTGAGGAGAGAAACCACTTTTCTGAGCAAGTCTGGATTGGAATTATCTAATAGAGCTTCAACGTCAAAATCATTTCTTTTGTTGATACAAAATTCCGATAGTGTTTTTCCTTTGTGTGTGTGTGTGTGTGTGTGTGTGTGTGTGTGTGTGTGTGTGTGTGTGTGTGTGTGTTGTATTTAGGGCATCGAATAAGTATGTGTTGCATAGTTAGGAGTGTGTTGCAGTCTGTACATTGTAGGGGAAAACACTTGATGGTGGTTCTAGCTCTGCATCCTTACTTAAAAGTCGAGTCGAAAGCGGTCCAACATACAAACTGTCCCAGGCTAACTTCCAAACTTGACCCCTTTGCGCTACGTCGTAATGTTGGTTCACTTTCCCTCTTCTCTAGGTATTACTTTGGTTTTTGCTCCCGAGAGCTGGCTGCTTGTGTGTCCCCACCACTAACTACACCACACAATACTCGGCAAGCTGCTGCGTCACATAATTATTGTGTGGCAATCAGCAACTCAAGGGTGGGCCGTTTTGATACCTGCTTCTTTCCAGACACGTCGAAGCTTTGGAACTCCCCACTGCTCATGTCTTTCCTATTAACGGTCCGACACATTTTAAAAGACAGATTTTTCACTTTCTCAAAAATTCGTAAATACTTTCCCTTGTCTTTTTCCGTTATATAATTCTCTCTATATTTCAATTAAGGCCCGGCCTTGATGTGGACTTTTATCCGTGACTGGAGCCTTCAACATGAAGAAAAAGATGTGTTCACAGTGAGGCAGGCCAGCACGACCTCCACCCTGCTGTTGGCACGGTAGGGAGGAGGTCGGCCAGACGCCTATATCTGGTTTGATATAACTTCATTCTCCTAGGTTTGGTCCATTGAATTTGCCATTGAAGATATTGTGATCTTCTCTCCACGGAGAGACACAGAACCGCAGCTCCCGAGGAGGTTCGTGTATCTCCTCCTGAAGTTCTGCAAGTCGACTTAGCAGGTTTTGTGTGTCTGTAAATATTGCGGTGACCCATCACTTAGATCAATACAATGGACTTATGGCATGTGTATGCCGTTTATCAACAATGGGTTCCTGTATCTTACTGGGTAGGTGTTGCACCTGAATTCATAGCGTTAAGTGCTGATGTAGCAGCAACCAATGGCGCTATTCTATGGCAAATTTCTGCACAGAAAACAGACGTATGACTGACCAGGCGGGAGCCGAGGGAAGAACAAGTCATCCACACGCTTGCAAGCCACACACTCATCCGTCTTGGAGCCGTCGGTGTAGATATGAGTAGAATCACAATATTTCTCAGTTAATTTCCCTATATCACTGGTGGACCTCCACCTCCCGTGCATCACCAGAGCTGGTGTGGATGTGAGTGTTGAAATGGCTGCCGAGGCGCTATCACTGTCGTCATTAGGTGTTCAACTCTCTGCTGCCTTGCCCGCTCGTGCACACAGGCAGTAAAGTCCGGCGGCCAAGGGTAGAGAGTCCTTAATACATACGTGTATCCCACGTCTTTCCAAGGGAACTAGTGGTGATGGTTATGACTCTTATCAGTAGTGATGATAATGAAGAATACGTTGACACAATGGGCTTACGTTAGATGGGGAACTAGAGTAAAATTATTCATGAATTATATTACATAAATGCTCTATCATGAGGAGCTCTGAGGTTAACTCTGTAAAATAATCTGGCTTGATTAAGGGATATATTGATCCAAATTTTAGGATACTTGAATCTTAATCTAGTGTTACAGGTATTCTCAAACTCCATATATATGAATCCAAATTCAAATTTCTATTTACTTAACTAATAGAAATGTGTATGAGAGACTGTAAATTTGAACTCAGTGGAGACAATCATGACCCAAAGTATGGCATGGCTATGATAACTTACATTCGCTAACTGTGCAGCTTTTATATGGATTTTACTGAGGCCTCTTCAGATATGTAGATAATGTACGCAATCTCTGGCCAGCAAGTGAAACGCTTAGGAATCATATTTTCCCTGGCTTAATATTCTGACATGATCCATCAAAGAGGAACTATGTTCTTCTTACATTGTTTGATTCGCAGGGGATGGCAGCACGTTTAAGTTCAGCATTTACGGGATACTCCCCTCTTGTTTTTTTTCTTTTTTTTAATTTTCCAAAAGAATGAACAGAGAAGGGGGCCAGGTGAAGATATTCCCTCAAAGGCCCAGTCCTCTGTTCTTAACGCAACCTCGCTAATGCGGGAAAGGGCGAATAGTATGAAAGAAAGATATATATATATATATATATATATTTATTTTATATTTATTTTATTATACTTTGTCGCTGTCTCCCGCGTTTGCGAGGTAGCGCAAGGAAACAGATGAAAGAATGGCCCAACCCGCCCACATACACATGTATATACATACACGTCCACACACGCAAATATACATACCTACACATCTCAACGTATACATATATATATATACACACACAGAAATATACATATATACACAAGTACATAATTCATACTGTCTCCCTTTATTTATTCCCGTCGCAACCTCGCCACACATGGAATAACAACCCCCTCCCCCCTCATGTGTGCGAGGTAGCGCTAGGAAAAGACAACAAAGGCCACATTCGTTCACACTCAGTCTCTAGCTGTCATGTAATAATGCACCGAAACCACAGCTCCCTTTCCACACCCAGGCCCCACAGAACTTTCCATGGTTTACCCCTGACGCTTCACATGCCCTGGTTCAATCCATTGACAGCACGTCGACCCTGGTATACCACATCGTTCCAATTCACTCTTTTCCTTGCACGTCTTTCACCCTCCTGCATGTTCAGGCCCCGATCACTCAAAATCTTTTTCACTCCATCTTTCCACCTCCAATCTGGTCTCCCACTTCTCCTCGTTTCCTCCACCTGTGACACATATATCCTTTTGGTCAATCTTTATCGCTCATTCTCTCCATGTGACCAAACCATTTCAAAACACCCTCTTCTGCTCTCTCAACCACACTCCTTTTATTACCACACATTTTCTTACCCTTATATTACTTACTCGATCAAACCACCCCACACCACAAATTGTCCTCAAGCATCTCATTTCCAGCACATCCACCCTCCTCCGCACAACTCTATCCATAGCCCACGCCTCGCAACCATACAACATTGTTGGAACCGCTGTTCCTTCAAACAGCCATTTTTGCTTTCCGAGATAATGTTCTCGACTTCCACACATTCTTCAAGGCTTCCAGAATTTTCGCCCCCTCCCCCACCCTATGACTCACTTCCGCTTCCATCGTTCCATCCTCTGCCAGGTCCACTCCCAGATATCTAAAACACTTTACTTCCTCCAGTTTTTCTCCATTCAAACTTACGTTCCAATTGACTTGACCCTCAACCCTACTGTACCTAATAACCTTGCTCTTATTCACATTTACTCTTAACTTTCTTCTTTCACACACTTTACCAAACTCAGTCACCAGCTTCTGCAGTTTCTCACATGAATCAGCCACCAGCGCTGTATCATCAGCGAAGAACAACTGACTACTTCCCAAGCTCTCTCATCCCCAACAGACTTCATACTTGCCCCTCTTTCCAAAACTCTTGCATTCACCTCCCTAACAACCCCATCCATAAACAAATTAAACAAACATGGAGACATCCCACACCCCTGCCACAAACCTACATTCACTGAGAACCAATCACTTTCCTCTCTTCCTACACGTACGCATGCCTTACATCTTCGATAAAAACTTTTCACTGCTTCTAACAACTTGCCTCCCACACCACATATTCTTCATACCTTCCACAGAGCATCTCTATCAACTCTATCATATGCCTTCTCCAGATCCATAAATGCTACATACAAATCCATTTGCTTTTCTAAGTATTTCTCACATTCTTCAAAGCAAACACCTGATCCACACATCCTCTACCATTTCTGAAACCACACTGCTCTTCCCCAATCTGATGCTCTGTACATGCCTTCACCCTCTCAATCAATACCCTCCCATATAATTTACCAGGAATACTCAACAATCTTATACCCCTGTAATCTGAGCACTCACTCTTATCCCCTTTGCCTTTGTACAGTGGCACTATGCACGCATTCCGCCAATCCTCAGGCACCTCACCATGAATCATACATACATTAAATAACCTTACCAACCAGTCAACAATACAGTCACCCCCTTTTTCAATAAATTCCACTGCAATACCATCCAAACCGGCTGACTATCACTGGGGATAGGGGAGAAAGAATACTTCCCACCAGGAAATCCTCCCCTCCCGTTTTAAATTTTCCAAAAGAACGAACAGAGAAGGGGGCCAAGTGAGGATTTTCCCTCTAAGGCTCGGTCCTCTGTTGTTAACGCTATCTCTTTAACTCGGGAAATGGGAGGTGGGCTGTTTAGAAAGGGTAGTGAGTGGTGGGATGAAGAAATAAGAGTATTAGTGAAAGAGAAGAGAGAGGCATTTGGACGATTTTTGCAGGGAAAAAATGCAATTGATTGGGAGAAGTATAAAAGAAAGAGACAGGAAGTCAAGAGAAAGGTGCAAGAGGTGAAAAAAAGGGCAAATGAGAGTTGGGGTGAGAGACTATCAGTAAATTTTAGGGAGAATAAAAAGATGTTCTGGAAGGAGGTAAATAGGGTGCGTAAGACAAGGGAGCAAATGGGAACTTCAGTGAAGGGCGTAAATGGGAACTTCAGTGAAGGGCGTAAATGGGGAGGTGATAACAAGTAGTGGTGATGTGAGAAGGAGATGGAATGAGTATTTTGAAGGTTTGTTGAATGTGTCTGATGACAGAGTGGCAGATATAGGGTGTTTGGGTCGAGGTGGTGTGCAAAGTGAGAGGGTTAGGGAAAATGATTTGGTAAACAGAGAAGAGGTAGTAAAAGCTTTGCGGAAGATGAAAGCCGGCAAGGCAGAAGGTTTGGATGGTATTGCAGTGGAATTTATTAAAAAAGGGGGTGACTGTATTGTTGACTGGTTGGTAAGGTTATTTAATGTATGTATGACTCATGGTGAGGTGCCTGAGGATTGGCGGAATGCGTGCATAGTGCCATTGTACAAAGGCAAAGGGGATAAGAGTGAGTGCTCAAATTACAGAGGTATAAGTTTGTTGAGTATTCCTGGTAAATTATATGGGAGGGTATTGATTGAGAGGGTGAAGGCATGTACAGAGCATCAGATTGGGGAAGAGCAGTGTGGTTTCAGAAGTGGTAGAGGATGTGTGGATCAGGTGTTTGCTTTGAAGAATGTATGTGAGAAATACTTAGAAAAGCAAAATGGATTTGTATGTAGCATTTATGGATCTGGAGAAGGCATATGATAGAGTTGATAGAGATGCTCTGTGGAAGGTATTAAGAATATATGGTGTGGGAGGCAAGTTGTTAGAAGCAGTGAAAAGTTTTTATCGAGGATGTAAGGCATGTGTACGTGTAGGAAGAGAGGAAAGTGATTGGTTCTCAGTGAATGTAGGTTTGCGGCAGGGGTGTGTGATGTCTCCATGGTTGTTTAATTTGTTTATGGATGGGGTTGTTAGGGAGGTAAATGCAAGAGTCTTGGAAAGAGGGGCAAGTATGAAGTCTGTTGGGGATGAGAGAGCTTGGGAAGTGAGTCAGTTGTTGTTCGCTGATGATACAGCGCTGGTGGCTGATTCATGTGAGAAACTGCAGAAGCTGGTGACGGAGTTTGGTAAAGTGTGTGGAAGAAGAAAGTTAAGAGTAAATGTGAATAAGAGCAAGGTTATTAGGTACAGTAGGGTTGAGGGTCAAGTCAATTGGGAGGTGAGTTTGAATGGAGAAAAACTGGAGGAAGTGAAGTGTTTTAGATATCTGGGAGTGGATCTGTCAGCGGATGGAACCATGGAAGCGGAAGTGGATCATAGGGTGGGGGAGGGGGCGAAAATTTTGGGAGCCTTGAAAAATGTGTGGAAGTCGAGAACATTATCTCGGAAAGCAAAAATGGGTATGTTTGAAGGAATAGTGGTTCCAACAATGTTGTATGGTTGCGAGGCGTGGGCTATGGACAGAGTTGTGCGCAGGAGGATGGATGTGCTGGAAATGAGATGTTTGAGGACAATGTGTGGTGTGAGGTGGTTTGATCGAGTAAGTAACGTAAGGGTAAGAGAGATGTGTGGAAATAAAAAGAGCGTGGTTGAGAGAGCAGAAGAGGGTGTTTTGAAATGGTTTGGGCACATGGAGAGAATGAGTGAGGAAAGATTGACCAAGAGGATATATGTGTCGGAGGTGGAGGGAACGAGGAGAAGAGGGAGACCAAATTGGAGGTGGAAAGATGGAGTGAAAAGGATTTTGTGTGATCGGGGCCTGAACATGCAGGAGGGTGAAAGGAGGGCAAGGAATAGAGTGAATTGGAGCGATGTGGTATACAGGGGTTGACGTGCTGTCAGTGGATTGAATCAAGGCGTGTGAAGCGTCCGGGGTAAACCATGGAAAGCTGTGTAGGTATGTATATTTGCGTGTGTGGACGTGTGTATGTACATGTGTATGGGGGGGGGTTGGGCCATTTCTTTCGTCTGTTTCCTGGCGCTACCTCGCAACCGCGGGAGACAGCGACGAGGTATAAAAAAAAAAAAAATATATATATATATATATATATATATATATATATATATATATATATATATATATATATATATATATATATATATATATATATTATCATTCTGCACATGATAACCAAACAATTTTTTGGTCCATGTATCTATACCGCAAAAATACCCTCAACTTTTCACAGATAAATTTTCATCATACAAAATTCCTTTTAATTTTGCCTTCTGTTAGCTTAACTGAAGTTACCCATTGCCTTCATTGTGAACACAGCCTTCAATATCAATGCTGTTATACATATATTCTCACCAAAAACTCACCAGGTAATTCAGTTGGCTGCATCCACAAAGTAGTTTGCGAAGAGGGAAATGTGATTTATATACGACAAACAAATAAGGATCTGTTTAGCAGACTTTAACAACACAAACTCAGTGTTAAGACAAAGATTCCAGAGCATATTTTCACATATTACAAATATTTTTTTCCCAGTGTAACCTGTGGTTCTTTTATCAACAGAAATATCATGGAATCTTCTCCTGCTAAGCATATAGAGATGTGTAACATAAACCTTAGGCGATGGCTCGTATAACCTGGAAAGCTGTGTCACATGCACGATCTGTATACACATCGATGTGTTGTGACCGTGTTTACGACGCAGGAGCGGGCCCGTCTGGTGACGAGTGTGAACGAAACTTCACCACGAGAAGTGCTGATCCCATTGTCCATACTGTATACGGGCCGTCTACTGCCTCTTCATTCGCTACTTTTCCCTGAAGATGTGAATTACACGAGAGCGTGTGTATGTGGTGAGCACGAAAGCGCGTGTACGTATGTGGTGTGAAGACAATACATCACACGGCTTCGGTTGTACGAACGGGGAGCCTCCTAAATAACACATACTCAGGAGAGATCACCTCAACACATTAAGAAAGGATAGGTTGACAGTAGTGAGCAATTGCAGTGAATTATACCATCCCTGGTTAGTAATGCCATCTGGGGATCAGTATTTGTACAGGACACTGTCAGGAGGCGTCATATTCACAGAGCGGAGTGCGTATGTATAGCGAGTGAGTGATACGGGAGAGTAGGCAAGCGTGAGAGTGTGTGGGTGTGGCTGCTGGAGGGGGAGGAGACCTCTCGGCCAAGGCCTGGACGCCTACAATGACCAGTTATATAAGCTGCCGCGCCTCCCTTATACGGTAGTAAGGTAGGTTAGCGACGCATCTCACTGACATCATGAGAACTCTGGTGAGTACCTGGGGTCTTCACTCCTCATCTTTTTTCTGGTCTCCGTTATTTTACGAACCAAAAACCATAACCCTTCCGAACCAGTCCAACCATCTTCCCTGCAAATTACCACTCGTAAAGTTTTTTAGTTTTTTTTTGCACAATTAGACATCACATCCTTTTTAAACATCTCGTTTGCTTTTTGTTGTTGGCGAATGAAAGACTCAGTTGCCATAGTGTTCTGCGATGTCTGGTTTAGCTTTAGACCCTCGGTAACGTCCAACTTCTGCATGGCGCAACGTATTTCGCTCCCTCGGACCAAAGCTTATTCTTTTTGGCATTGACTCCTCTGACGTTTCCTCACACAAATGGTGTTTAATTTCTAGTGAATTGTTTTTAAAGGTTACAAAGCTTTAAGCTACCGTAATTCATTCTGAACTAAAAATGATTGCTTTCAACTCTTCAAGTAGCAACAAAGTGTAAACATTAAGGGGAAATTTCAGTGGTGTCCGTGCCAGTCACTTAGATATATCATAGATTCTACAAGAAGATTGAGCTCTGATTAATCATCATTCTAAGTCTATACATCATGACCTTAAATATCTATAAACATAGATGATGAGTTTTCTCATGGTAGGTTCCGGCAATACCGTTAGGAGAATGAAATTTACTGCTGCTGTCTTTTTCAATGTTAAAAAGCTGGAGCAACACGTAACATCCTTCCCAAGGACACTAGCAGGTTGTCCGACAGATCCGATTACCCTAAGTTGTGCAATCTGTTGCCAAAAACAGTGTCGGTCACCCGGACCTGAAGTTGCTATAATCCACCAACAGTATATACCGACCGTGATTCAAACTCGACTCAACTACCACCCTGATGCAGTTGAAAACTGTATCAGGGTGGCAATAAAGTCAAGTGTTAATCTCAGTCAGTTGTAGATAAATAACGGCCCGGAGAAGATACATTTTTGGGAGACTGTACGTACATACTGGTTGTCATGTATAGTAAAGTGGAGCGAACTGGCTAGCGGCTAGGCTATGAGACTTGTTCGGGTGGCTACGTGACAGTACGCAAATCTTGAGCTTGTCATTGCCTTATCATAACACAATTCTATATGAGTTCACTGAGAGATATAGAAATTCTTTTTTGTTTGATACAGAAAGGCAAGTTGTGCAGTACCAATGTGAATTATGATGTTACGAAGTTGACTGAACCTACTGTAAGGGTGATGGCAGGTTGTAGGAAAGAAAGCGCATGAACGCTAAGTATTTGGACTTAGGCAAATAGTGAACAACGTAACATAGAAAAGTATGTGATCTAATGTATTGAATGGATATAAAGCTTTGGTTTTCCTTGGCCTTTGATGAATACGAATACCTGTATTAGATCACCTCTTCATCTTTTCTCTTCCTATGCTAAATAAATCAGAGTTGTTTCATCACCTCTCATAATATGGCAAACAGTAAGGAAAAATGAGAATAATGGAGTAATAAATAATGATAAAAAGAGACGAGTTGAAAAGTGATAAGTTTGCAAGGGCCAGGTATGTTCATGAAGTACATGGCAGATGATAGCTTGGCTATAAAGTCTCTAGGAATATGACTATAGTGACAGTACCAAGGGAAGAGGTACAATGTGTGTGAGGAAGACAGATCCAGTGATTCTGAAGTATATTCAAGATTAATACGACATACCCAATGACTGCAGACGGTGTGTGACGTACGGCCATATGAGTGGGGAGCTGAATCTCTGCAAACGGTTCGGCTAAGTGTGCACAGCGAACGATAGAGAAACATCGTCGTACCACAGAAACCTTGGCTCACTTCGAAAATTACTAAATTTATTAATAAAAGCGAGTGGACTGTGATGCTGTATCCTCAAGATCCTCCGTACACGTGAATGGAATTGAAAATGGTAAATCTTAATCACCAATACGTTACTATAAGCAAACACAACGCCATCGTATCAACGAGATGTGAATAAACAGACTCATATTACACTGATGTTTACGATCTCTCCATGACCTTTGTTAAGCCCACTGTTCGTTAAAGCTGCCAGCAAAAGTAGCAGTCACCGCTAGCGACATCTCTCGGTGGAAAAGCACTCCCTGCTTACCGGAAGTCAGCCCTGCCATCACAAGTAGCACTCGGTGGTTTTGACCAGTGTGAGTGAGATCAGGCGCGACACCACCCGCTCCGCTGTTGGGCCCTCAACCCAAAGTTTCCGGCCGAGACTAAGCTTTGTAAAAACGGGGAACAGGTAATCCAAGTGAGGCTGGCCAGATATCTTTCATCTGCCACCTGTTTTTGTTGTCCTTTCTGCTATGAGATTATCATTTCCAAGATGTCATACATAGGTTCTCGTTCTCCTATTTCCCACAGGTTATGTTTGGCGTGATTGCCGCGGCTGTGGCTGCCCCCGCGCCTGCTGGTGCCCCAGGCCTCCCCATCCACGGAACTCTGCCATATACTGACTTTGGCGTGGCTGCTGCTGCCCCATTTGCTTATGTGGCTGCTGCTCCCGCTATTGCTCCCTTGCCTGCTGCCTCAGTTGCTCCTCTTGCCCACCCTGTGGCCTACGCTGCCCCACAACCTGTTGCTCTGCCCCCAGCTGAAGTGAAGATCCCCATCACCCGTACTCATGTGGAAGTGCCCATTCACCAGCAGGTCCACTACGGCACTCAGGCTTACGTAGCCGGTGCCACCACCCATATCCACAAGCCAGCCTTGGCCGCCCCAGCCATCGCACCACCCACCACCCTCCTCTCTAAGGTCACCCACAACCCTGCAGAGGTCACCATCAAGCACCAGGAGATTCCCGTCGAGCGCCACACCCCCAACTTTGTGGAGACCCCCTACCACGCAGGCACCATCATCGAATACACCGAGCCTGAGGTCAGGGAGGTCAAGGTGCCAACACCATATGCCAAGCCCGTCCCCGTGCCCCAGCCCGTCCCCGTGGCTCAGCCAGTACCCGTACCTACCCCCGTGCACTCCTTGGCCGTGCACCACGCTGCCCCCGTCGTATATGGTGGGGTTATCAAGCATGATCATTAAAAGTGGATGTCTGGGACTACCGTGGATATTTACGTCAGACAAAAGAGTCTCTTACGATGTTTTTTTTTTCTTTATCTTAAAAACTTATGAAAAAGTCATAAATAATCTATTTCATTGTCCCCCATACTCTCTCTCTCTCTCTTTCCAATGGTAAGTACACTGTTTTCAAATACTTATGAGGAACACATGACCAGGCATAGAGTCGAACTGAGGTACTACGACAAAGAGGAGTGATCCTTTTTTAATGTTGAACGCTTCAGCCACGGACAAGAGTCCACATCAAGGCCGGGCCTTAATTGAAATATAGAGAGAATTTTGAAACCGAAAAAGACAGGGGAAAGTATTGACGAATTTTGGAGAAAGTGAAAGACCTGTCTTTTGAAATGTGCCAGATCATAGTTATTGGGGAAAACATGAGAAGGAAGGGAGTTCCAAAGTTTCGACATGTAGGGAAAGAAGCAGTTATCAAAACGGCCCACCCTTGAGTTGCCGGTGGCCACAATAATCATGTGACGCAGCAGCTTGCCGAGTACTGCGTGGTCTAGCTAGTAGTGAGGGTACACAAGCAGCCAGTTCTCGGGAGCGAAAACCAAAGTAATACCTATAGAAAAGGGAAAGTGAACCTACATTGCAGCGTAGGGCAAGTGGGTCGAGTTTGGAAATTAGCCTGGGACAGTTAATAAGTCGGATCGCTTTCGTCTCAACTCTGTCATGTAACTATAGAGAGCTAGAACCACCCCACATATGAGAGCAGTACTCCATACAAGGACGATTCAATCTCTTGTATAAACGGAGCAACTGTTCAGAAGAGAAGTTTCGACATCTCAACAGGAAAATCAGTTTCTCAGAAGGCAGACTTAGATAGTCGTATAACGTGGGGTTTCCAAGAAAGAGTGGATGTTACAATAATACCAGGTATGTTCACTGAGTCAAGAGGTGGAATTACAGAACCATCAAAGGAGAAACGAGAGTTGTGAGGAGTTTTCGATAGAGAGATAGGTAAAAATTGGGTCTTGTAGGCACTAAACTTGACAAGATTTTGTCTACCCACCTGAGATATCCTATCCAAGTTTACTGAGGAAGCTGTGTCGAGATGCAGATCGAATGAGAGATAAGGGAGCAGAATTGATGGATGTGGATGAATGCAGTGTTGAGTCGTCATAGAGTCTAATCATAGAGAAATGGGGAGAGGCTGATCCATCAACAACCCCAGAGACAGATCGGCCAGAGAGGAAGCTAGATATGAAGGAGCAAAGTGAGGAAGGGAAGCCAAAATAGGGAAGCTTAGAGACGAGACCCTGATGCCACAGCTTGTCATAAACTTTTGATATGTCAAGGGCAATCACACATGACTCCCCAAAATCTTTCAGGGATGATGACCAGCAATAAGTAAGAAAGGAAAGAATATCACCACTGGATCTCGCCTTACGGAAGCCATACAGGTGATCAGATAGAAAAAATGATGCATAAAAAAGTACATTTTCAAGAAAAAACTAAAAAATGTTTGTATAGGAAATTGAACATACAAGGGGTCCTACATTGAAGTTTCACGAAAATATCTAACATGTAATGAATCGTATCATTTTGCGAGAAACCAAATCAGAAAATAAAAGAAGCCCTAAAGAATTTCATAATAATATCTGGGGCAGGAGTAAGATTACCTTGAAAACGGTGACTTTGGTTCGTCTATATTTACCACTGAAGACAACCTATATCCTAGGTCCAGTTTCATTGCTTGGATAGAACATTTTGCAGCATGACACACACATTCAAGATATAATACCAGCATTATATAGAACTGAAATGAAACGGCAGTCCTTGATCAACATTATCAGACAACAACGAAGACCTAAAAATGCGTATGTTAAGAATTTGTCAAGTCTATCTTTCAACGTGTCTATGGTGATGCTGTCAATTCCATTTGCAGCTAAATCATTCCATGCATTACCAATCATGTTGAAATAATTTGCCTCATTCGATGTGAAACATTTGCTTACGAAATTTGTATCTATTTCTAGAAATGAAACCCAACAAATTTAGCCTTAGACAGCCGCTGAAGTCAAGACTCTGTCAATGACTTTGGCAGGCCTAAACACCTGCATCAAGTCGCCTCTTCTTTTTCTAACGTCAAGGAAGTTTGAGCTACCCAGTTGTGTCTCATGGGATTTGTTTCTTATTCCGGGAATCATCTTGGCAGCTCGCCAGTTTATTCTTTCTGTTCCGTCTCTTTCCTTTTTTTTTTCTTTTTTCAAATATGGTGAGCAAACTCGAACACGAAATTTGTTCACAGTTTTTACATAATCTCTGCATTGCTTACTTGGCTTTAGGTCACTAGAGATTATTGCTCTTAAGATCAGTCCATCTGTTTTCTATGTCAGCTGAAAGGTGTAGACTTGACTTTGTTTCTTTTTTCAGTTTATCTCCCAGCATGGCATATCTAACAAAGTAGCACATTATCAGGGTTATCAATGCACACTAAAGAAAGAAAATTGGTCTTAGGACTGACCCCTGTGGCACACCACTTTACACGCCTAACTATTCTGAGACTTGACGACCAGTATTCTCACCACCGAAGTAAAATCCCATCTACTCCATGTGACTTATCTCCAATAGCAGTCTTTTGCGTAGGGCTCTATCGAATGTATTTTTCTTTTATGAAAATGAATAAATAACATCAACCATTTGTCTGTAAGCGACGGGCGTCTGTAGTATATGTCTGCAGACCTGCTGGACATCACAGGTCTGCAAGCTGCTAGCGTCTGTGCACTGAAAGTAATCATCCACACACACACACACACACACACACACACACACACACACTCAGCAAGCTGACAGTCTCACTTGCAGAACAGGAACGCAAGGACTACATCTGGGACTGGAGAAGCAAGTAATCTTGATCGGCGCCCGATCGTCCTGCAGTCAACTATGACGACTGGGAATATTGGACCGAACCTCCAGACTATGTTTTGCTATATGGCCGTCTTGTAAATAAGCCTTGATGGCATGAATATTACCGGCAGTCCTTGAATGGTGGCTACTATACCTATTCAATCGTCTCGATGTTCGCCAGAGATACAAACGGCTCGTAAAATCTCTCCGGCTCTTGAAGACGACAGAGGGTAATATCCTATCTTATTTCTTGAGGGTAAATGCTTCTTGGAATTCAGCAATGATGAGGGAAAGAGTCAGGGTGCTGAGATTTCAATGTCCACTAGAAATACAACCGTACCGCAGCCAGAATAGGTATCCATTCTTAGCGTTGTGGCACATACATTTTGCCCAGCAGCAGCAGCAGCGTAAACCGGGCGAGAGCTTGTAGACGGCATTTGACAATAGTGACGCAGTCTGTCTCAATCTGGAGCGCCACACATAGTACAGTGGCGCTCAACGCTTAATGATGACTGAGGCTGCAGCAAGTGAGGGACGTCTGGTATGAGGTAGAATCAGGTTCTTGAGATGCTCCGAGTACCTTTGGACCTGTTCCCCTTTCACACGTAATCCTGTACACAATCCGTCACAGGTAATGTACCTCACTTTGTTACCAAATAGACGTCTTGTATGTGGTTCTTGCCAATGTTCTGCAACTTTATCTATGTGCATCTTGCTGGCCTCGCAGGAGAGAAGACCTCACCTGAATCATATGCCCAAGTACGACGCTGGAGAACCAGATTGCGTCATCCGACTCCTCCATTACCCTTTCAGTGTCTGATGAACTGATGCTTTTACACGCCTCGAATACTATATCAACACGCTCATTGGTATCAAACCCTCCCACTAGCGAATAATTCTATCCTCTGAATGAGGTTCATCCTGCGGATGATACTCGCCAATTACCGACACTATATGTATCAGAAGTAGATAGGGTAAATATTTACCAAAAACTTTTCACTTCTTTTAACCTGAATTAAATATCACATCCGTAGAAGTGGACTTATGAAGAAGTTGATCTGCTGATGAAAGAAAAACGGGAGACGTGTGATAGGCATCTGCAAGGAAGTAGTGTGAGTGATTGGAAGGTGTATAAGAGAAAGCGACAGGATGTCAACAGGATGGTGCACAAGAAAAAAAAAAAAGAATTAAAAGCAAATGGGAGATAAGTTGTCAAAGTAAAGGCGAACTTCAGGGAGAAAAAGAAAATGTTTTGGAAATGAGCAGTGTAAGGAGGACAAGAGAACAAATGGAAGTATCTACGTTGCGAGAGTCGGGAAGATGAAGGACGAGTGTTTCCAGGTGAAGGCGGGTCTACGTTAAGGGTGTGTGATGCCACCATGGCTGTTTAATCTTCATGGACTGGACGGTGAGGGAGGGGAATAAGAATGTGTGAGAAAGAAAGGCGACTATCCAGTAGACTGGAACTGGAAGGTCTGGGGAGGGGAGTTAGTCGGTGTTTACAAACGACTTGGCTCTGGTGGCAGAGGTATGATAAATCAAGAATCTGGTGTTCGAGTCTGGGAGAGAGAACAAAAACTATGGTAATCAGGTGTTGCAGAAGAACGAAGACAAGATGGTTCAAGGGCGAGGTTATGGTGAAAATCCGGACGAAATGTAGTACAGTTGGTACGTGGTAGTAACAACAGAACAAGGGATCTTGTAGTCCAAAGAAGGATAAGAATGAAAATGTCAACACCAGTACTTGAAAATGTCAACACTAGTACTATGTCTAGTGAGGGATTGAGACCTATCATCTATTCGTGATTGTGTTTCAGACCCGATTTAACAGTGGATATATATATATATATATATATATATATATATATATATATATATATATATATATATATATATATATATATATATTTGCTTTGTCGCTGTCTCCCGCGTTTGCGAGGTAGCGCAAGGAAACAGACGAAAGAAATGGCCCAACCCACCCCCATACACATGTATATACATACGTCCACACACGCAAATATACATACCTACACAGCTTTCCATGGTTTATCCCAGACGCTTCATATGCCCTGATTCAATCCACTGACAGCACGTCAACCCCGGTATACCACATCGATCCAATTCACTCTATTCCTTGCTCTCCTTTCACCCTCCTGCATGTTCAGGCCCCGATCACACAAAATCTTTTTCACTCCATCTTTCCACCTCCAATTTGGTCTCCTACTTCTCCTCGTTCCCTCCACCTCCGACACATATATCCTCTTGGTCAATCTTTCCTCACTCATTCTCTCCATGTGCCCAAACCATTTCAAAACACCCTCTTCTGCTCTCTCAACCACGCTCTTTTTATTTCCACACATCTCTCTTACCCTTACGTTACTTACTCGATCAAACCACCTCACACCACACATTGTCCTCAAACATCTCATTTCCAGCACATCCATCCTCCTGCGCACAACTCTATCCATAGCCCACGCCTCGCAACCATACAACATTGTTGGAACCACTATTCCTTCAAACATACCCATTTTTGCTTTCCGAGATAATGTTCTCGACTTCCACACATTCTTCAAGGCTCCCAGGATTTTCGCCCCCTCACCCACCCTATGATCCACTTCCGCTTCCATGGTTCCATCCGCTGCCAGATCCACTCCCAGATATCTAAAACACTTTACTTCCTCCAGTTTTGCTCCATTCAAACTTACCTCCCAATTGACTTGACCCTCAACCCTACTGTACCTAATAGCCTTGCTCTTATTCACATTTACTCTTAACTTTCTTCTTTCACACACTTTACCAAACTCAGTCACCAGCTTCTGCAGTTTCTCACATGAATCAGCCACCAGCGCTGTATCATCAGCGAACAACAACTGACTCACTTCCCAAGCTCTCTCATCCCCAACAGACTTCATACTTGCCCCTCTTTCCAAAACTCTTGCATTCACCTCCCTAACAACCCCATCCATAAACAAATTAAACAACCATGGAGACATCACACACCCCTGCCGCAAACTTACATTCACTGAGAACCAATCACTTTCCTCTCTTCCTACACGTACACATGCCTTACATGCTCGATAAAAACTTTTCACTGCTTCTAACAACTTGCCTCCCACACCATATATTCTTAATACCTTCGTAGAAGGCGACTAGAGGGGACGGGAGCGGGGGGCCAGAAATCCTCCCCTCCTTGTATTTTTTTAACTTTCTAAAATGTGAATATATATATATATATATATATATATATATATATATATATATATATATATATATATATATATATATATATATATATATTTTCTTTCAAACTATTCGCAATTTCCCGCATTAGCGAGGTAGCGTTGAGAACAGAGGACTGGGCCTTTGAGGGAATATCCTCACCTGGCCCCCTTCTCTGTTTCTTCTTTTGGAAAACTAAAAAAAAAAAAAAATGAGATGGAAGGATTTTTAGCCCCCCGCTCCCTCCCCTTTTAGTCGCCTTCTACGACACGCAGGGAATACGTGGGAAGTATTCTTTCAGCCCTATCCCCAGGGATGATATATATATATATATATATATATATATATATATATATATATATATATATATATATATATATATATATATATATATATATATATGCCGCAGGTGCTCCCCAGGCACGGAGAATGTCTCCAAGTGCCCCACATATGTAATCAACATTAAAAAACCCTTCCATTGAGCTTGTGATGCCCGAGACTCTGTTATCTAGATAGACGTATAGGAACAATCTTGCTCGGCGTGACGACGATGCAAACACACTAAACCACACAAACAAAAAGAAAATCATGTAACGACAAGTTATCTATAATCAAAAACAATCTTAGTTGTCTAATAAAAAAAGATATTAACTTTTCCTTAACTTTATATACAACATAAACAGCTCAGCAGTTCACAGGTTAAGGACAACATACACTAATCGTAATGTTAGGGCGACTGAGGACACCACCGCCTCATGTAAACACTCTAGACTGTCCTCAAGTGACGCTATAACTCGTCTCTATAAGGCAGCACAGCTGGACCCACTGCGGGGCGTTCCACGGTTCCATACGAGTCTTCCAGCCGTCCACTGGAGACGCAGTCCTGACACGGACCCTTGTCTCTCTACGAGTATGGACACCCGGTATTCACACACACACACACACACACACACACACACACACACACACGACTGGAGACCTCTTAAGTCTCCAGATACTAAGTGTCGATAGGAGAACGCCAAGATAACAATCTCAACACACACTCATCCATACAGAAATTATACTCTGTGACAATCAAAATACCATAACACCTGATCGACTACAATCCAAACACTTATTACTTGCCCATAATACATAACTAACATATATCATGAATGATGAAATATATATATATATATATATATATATATATATATATATATATATATATATATATATATATATATATATATATTACATACAAACCTCCAACAGCCACGATCGAACCCGGGACCGCTACGTAGCAGACGGGAGCACTACCGCTAGGCTATGTCACCCCTGGAAGTGCGCTTTCCTATACACTATACAGTATACGTACATAAATTATATATATATATATATATATATATATATATATATATATATATATATATATATATATATATATATATATATATATAAAAGAGGGTGACTGTATTGTTGTTGACTGGTTGGTAAGGTTATTTAATGTATGTATGACTCATGGTGAGGTGCCTGAGGATTGGCGGAATGCTTGCATAGTGCCATTGTACAAAGGCAAAGGGGATAAAAGTGAGTGCTCAAATTACAGAGGTATAAATTTGTTGAGTATTCCTGGTAAATCATATGGGAGGGTATTGATTGAGAGGGTGAAGGCATGTACAGAGCATCAGATTGGGGAAGAGCAGTGTGGTTTCAGAAGTGGTAGAGGATGTGTGGATCAGGTGTTTGCTTTGAAGAATGTATGTGAGAAGTACTTAGAAAAGCAAATGGATTTGTATGTAGCATTTATGGATCTGGAGAAGGCATATGATAGAGTTGATAGAGATGCTCTGTGGAAGGTATTAAGAGTATATGGTGTGGGAGGTAAGTTGTTAGAAGCAGTAAAATGTTTTTATCGAGGATATAAGGCATGTGTACGTGTAGGAAGAGAGGAAAGTGATTGGTTCTCAGTGAAAGTAGGTTTGCGGCAGGGATGCGTGATGTCTCCATGGTTGTTTAATTTGTTTATGGATGGGGTTGTCAGGGAGGTGAATGCAAGTGTTTGGAAAGAGGGGCAAGTATGCAGTCTGTTGTGGATGAGAGAGCTTGGGAAGTGAGTCAGTTGTTGTTCGCTGATGATACAGTGCTGGTGGCTGATTCGGGTGAGAAACTGCAGAAGCTGGTGACTGAGTTTGGTAAAGTGTGTGAAAGAAGAAAGCTGAGAATAAATGTGAATAAGAGCAAGGTTATTAGGTACAGTAGGGTTGAGGGACAAGTCAATTGGGAGGTAAGTCTGAATGGAGAAAAACTGGAGGAAGTGAAGTGTTTTAGATATCTGGGAGTGGATTTGGCAGCGAATGGAACCATGGAAGCGGAAGTGAATCATAGGGTGAAGGAGGGTGCGAAAGTTCTGGGAGCGTTGAGAAATGTATGGAAGTCCAGAAAGTTATCTTGGAAAGCAAAAATGGGTATGTTTGAAGGAATTGTGGTTCCAGTAATGTTATATGGTTGCGAGGCATGGGCTATGGATAGAGTTGTGCGGAGGAGGGTGGATGTACTGGAAATGAGATGTATGAGGACAATATGTGGTGTGAGGAGGTTTGATTGAGTAAGTAATGAAAGGGTAAGAGAGACGTGTGGTAATGAAAAGAGTGTGGTTGAGAGAGCAGAAGAGGGTGTTTTGAAATGGTTTGGTCACATGGAGAGAATGAGTGAGAAAAAGATTGACCAAGAGGATATATGTGTCAGAAGTGGAGGGAACGAAGAGAAGACGGAGACCAAATTGGAGGTGGAAAGATGGAGAGAAAAAGATATTGAGTGATCGGGGCCTGAACATGCAGGAGGGTGAAAGGCGTGCAAGGAATAGAGTGAATTGGAACGATGTGGTATACCGGGGTCGACGTGCTGTCAATGGATTGAATCAGGGCGTGTGAAGCGTCTTGGGTAAACCATGGAAAGTTCTGTGGGGCCTGGAAGTGGAAAGGAAGTTG
Source organism: Panulirus ornatus (assembly GCF_036320965.1). Lineage (NCBI taxonomy): Eukaryota > Metazoa > Arthropoda > Malacostraca > Decapoda > Palinuridae > Panulirus > Panulirus ornatus. Next base: position 22,912,799 of record NC_092286.1, on the reverse strand, counting down.
TGGTTTCGGTGCATTATTACATGACAGCTAGAGGCTGAGTGTGAACGAATGTGGCCTTTGTTGTCTTTCCTAGCGCTACCTCGCGCACATGCGGAGGGAGGGGGTTTTCATTTCATGTGTGGCGGGGTGGCGACGGAAATGAATAAGGGCACACAGTATGAATTATGTACATGTGTATGTATGTATATGTCTGTGTGTGTGTATATATATATATATATATATATATATATATATATATATATATATATATATATATATATATATATATATATATATATATATAAATGTATACGTTGAGATGTATAAGTATGTATATGTGCGTGTGTGGACGCATGTGTATATACGTGTGTATGTGGGTGGGTTGGGCCATTCTTTCGTCTGTTTCCTTGCGCGACCTCGCTAACGCGGGAGACAGCGACAAAGTATGATAAAAGAAATAATATATATATATATATATATATATATATATATATATATATATATATATATATATATATATATATATATATATATATGTATATATATACGGGAATCATAACTATTCAAATGAGACAACTCACAACTGTTGTTGAGTTTCATTGCCCAGAAAGTATATATAAACCTAACCTGAGTAGCCATCCTCCCTCACCGCTTGACCACCTCCCTCTACATGCTTGCCTGGGCTGCCATACACAGCAGCGCTTGAATTACGGGACAGCACTTACACTGCTGCTTGGCTTCTTGGCTGAACACGTACACTGTTGCTTGCTTCTTGGCTGAACACGTACACTGTTGCTTGGCTTCTTGGCTGAACACGTACACTGTTGCTTGCTTCTTGGCTGAACACGTACACTGTTGCTTGGCTTCTTGGCTGAACACGTACACTGTTGCTTGGCTTCTTGGCTGAACACGTACACTGTTGCTTGGCTTCTTGGCTGAACACGTACACTGTTGCTTGGCTTCTTGGCTGAACACGTACACTGTTGCTTGGCTTCTTGGCTGAACACGTACACTGTTGCTTGGCTTCTTGGCTGAACACGTACACTGTTGCTTGGCTTCTTGGCTGATCTGCTTTGCTCCTCCGCCACCCCTGCCTATCAACACCTCCCTCCCATTCATCAGCCAATCAAGTTCACTGTTTTCATGCACCACCGCAGTCAACCACCTGCTCCTGCTGCCCTCGGCCCGTAAGTTAACGCGATTGGTCAACTGCCTAGTTACCACATTACATCACCGGAAACACATAAGTGATTCCACTGCAGGGATAATTAAATCATAGGGTATAATACAGGAGGAAGGGAGGGAGTGAGAGAGAGGGGAGGGGGGGTGTTGCTGGACTTACCTGTGTTACCGGACTCCGTCGGCTTGCACTAAGGTCATGCAGGTTTCCATCCTTTCTCTGCAACTGATGGCAGCGCAGCCTTGAGGCTGGAGAAACACCTGGAGAATAGATCCTCGAGGTTATGTAATAATGACAATAATGATGTCACTAATTATGATAATGATAATGATAATTATACACAATGGTAACTGAACTACGTCGCGAGGGAGAAATCATCTTCAGTGTGGCTGTCAATGCGTGGGAAGTCCACCCTAGTGGACAAGTTACTCACACAAGTCCACCATTTCCCTGCTACTGTATGGAGAGCAGCCTAAAAGCTGCAGGGGACCAACAAAGATGGACCTGGAACTGAATATATATGGAGAAAAAACTGGAGGAAGTGAAGTGTTTTATATATGGGAGTGGATCTGGCAGCGGATGGAACCATGGAACCGGAAGTGAATCATAGGGTGGGGGAGGGGGCGAAAATCCTGGGAGCCTTGAAGAATATGTGGAAGTCGAGAAAGTTATCTCGGAGAGCGAAAATGGGTATGTTTGAAGGAATAGTGGCTCCAACAATGTTATATTGTTGTGAGACGTGTGTTATAGATAGGGTTGTGCGGAGGAGGGTGGATGTGTTGGAAATGAAATGTTTGAGGATTATATGTGGTGTGAGGTGGTTTGATCGAGCAAGTAATAATAGGGTAAGAGAGATGTGTGGTAATGAAAAGAGTGTGGTTGAGAGAGCAGAAGAGAGTGTGCTGAAATGGTTTGGTCACATGGAGAGAATGAGTGAGGAAAGATTGACGAAGAGGATATATGTGTCAGAGGTGGAGGGAACGAGGAGAAGTGGGAGACCAAATTGGAGGTGGAAGGATGGAGTGAAAAAGATTTTGAGCGATCAGGGCCTGAGCATACAGGAGGGTGAAAGGCGTTCAAGGAATAAAGTGAACTATAAAGACAACAAAGGCCACATTCGTTTACACTCAGTCTCTAGCTAAGGTGGTGTGCAAAGTGAGAGGGTTGAGAAAATGATTTGGTAAACAGAGAAGAGGTAGTAAAAGCTTTGCGGAAGATGAAAGCCGGCAAGGCAGTGGGTTTGGATGGTATTGCAGTGAAATTTATCAAAAAAAGGGATGACTGTATTGTTGACTGGTGGGTAAGGTTATTTAATGTATGTATGACTCATGGTGAGGTGCCTGAGGATTGGCGGAATGCGTGCATAGTGCCATTGTACAAAGGCAAAGGGGATAAAAGTGAGTGCTCAAATTACAGAGGTATAAGTGTGTTGAGTATCCCCGGGAAACTATATGGGAGGGTATTGATTGAAAGGGTGAAGGCATGTACAGAGCATCAGATTAGGGAAGAGCAGTGTGGTTTCAGAAGTGGTAGAGGATGTGTGGATCAGGTGTTTGCTTTGAAGAATGTATGTGAGAAATAATTAGAAAAGCAAATGGATTTGTATGTAGCATTTATGGATCTGGAGAAGGCATATGATAGAGTTGATAGAGATGGTCTGTGGAAGGTATTAAGAATATATGGTGTGGGAGGCAAGTTGTTAGAAGCAGTGAAAAGTTTTTTTTATCGAGGATGTAAGGCATGTGTACGTGTAGGAAGAGACGAAAATGATTGGTTCTCAGTGAATGTAGGTTTGCGGTAGGGGTGTGTGATGTCTCCATGGTTGTTTAATTTGTTTATGGATGGAGTTGTTAGGGAGGTGAATGCAAGCATTTTGGAAAGAGGGGCAAGCATGCAATCTGTTGTGGATGAGAGAGCTAGGGAAGTGAGTCAGTTGTTGTTCGCTGATGATACAGCGCTGGTGGCTGATTCGTGTGAGAAACTGCAGAAGTTGGTGACTGAGTTTGGTAAAGTGTGTGAAAGAAGAAAGTTAAGAGTAAATGTGAATAAGAACAGGGTTATTAGGTACAGCACTATATATAATTTTCTAAAAGAAGGAACAGAGAAGGGGGCGAGGTGAAGATTTCCCTCAAAGGCCCAGTTCTCTGTTCTTAACGCTACCTCGTTAATGCGGGAAATGGCGAATAGTTTGAAAGAAATATATATATATATATATATATATATATATATATATATATATATATATATATATATATATATATATATATATATATGGAGAAAAACTGGAGGAAGTGAAGTGTTTTAGATATCTGGGAGTGGATCTGGCAGCGGATGGAACCATGGAAGCGGAAGTGGATCATAGGGTGGGGGAGGGGGCGAAAATTCTGGGAGCCTTGAAGAATGTGTGGAAGTCGAGAACATTATCTCGGAAAGCAAAAATGGGTATGTTTGAAGGAATAGTGGTTCCAACAATGTTGTATGGTTGCGAGGCGTGGGCTATGGATAGAGTTGTGCGCAGGAGGATGGATGTGTTGGAAATGAGATGTTTGAGGACAATGTGTGGTGTGAGGTGGTTTGATCGAGTAAGTAACGTAAGGGTAAGAGAGATGTGTGGAAATAAAAAGAGCGTGGTTGAGAGAGCAGAAGAGGGTGTTTTGAAATGGTTTGGGCACATGGAGAGAATGAGTGAGGAAAGATTGACCAAGAGGATATATGTGTCGGAGGTGGAGGGAACGAGGAGAAGTGGGAGACCAAATTGCAGGTGGAAAGATGGAGTGAAAAAGATTTTGTGTGATCGGGGCCTGAACATGCACGAGGGTGAAAGGAGGGCAAGGAATAGAGTGAATTGGAGCGATGTGGTATACCGGGGTTGACGTGCTGTCAGTGGATTGAATCAAGGCATGTGAAGCGTCTGGGGTAAACCATGGAAAGCTGTGTAGGTATGTATATTTGCGTGTGTGGACGTATGTATATACATGTGTATGGGGGTGGGTTGGGCCATTTCTTTCGTCTGTTTCCTTGCGCTACCTCGCAAACGCGGGAGACAGCGGCAAAAAAAAAAAATATATATATATATATGTATATATATATATATATATATATATATATATATACATATATATATATATATATATATATATATATATATATATATATGTGTGTGTGTGTGTGTGTGTGTGTGTGTGTGTCCGCCTCTCGGGATCACACTATGAGCGAAAAGCCACCTTCGCCAAGGCTGTATCACTGGGACTCCCCTTCTCGTCGAAGAACTTCTCAAAATAAGTTTACATCTCCCTGCTGCTGGATGTAGCGAAGCCTTGAGTACCACTTGCCTTTCGAAAGGTTTTTTGGGTGACACCAGAGCTGACCTAGCTGGCAAACACAACGCCTGAAGTTATAATACGAAAAAAAAAACACCTATGACAAGCGATATGCAATATCCATGATGAATGCCCAGGTTAGTGTAACACTCCGTGTGTACTGGCTGTATGTATAGTATCAGTCCCTGTGTAGTGGCTACATGTGTAGTAACGGCCCCTGCGTACTGTAGAGTAAGAGTACCTGTGTATCGGTTATGTGTGTAGTGCCAGCCCCTGAATGGGTGATGGGTGATGTATGGGTGATGCATGGGTGATGGGTGATGTATGGGTGATCAAAAGTCGTATCCTTCCGACGTCCCGACATTGCCGAAGACATGGACGCTGTCGGTGTCTTCAGTCATGCGACACAGGTCGACTCGGTGACAGACCCCCTCCATACAGCGTCGCACGTCTGAATACAGACAGCAACAGACCACTGGGTCCTAACGGCGCTGTCTGTGAGGGTGGAAGATGATACAGACTCCTCAAAGAGGAAGACCTGTAATATTTTTGTATGGCGAAGGAGGCGAAAGTAATATCAGTGCTGGATTTGAAGCAAGATATCTATCAGGTCTATGCATAAACGTATCTATGGTTAGTGCTGTTCACTTCTCTGATTGGTAAATCATGCCATAGCTTAACACTCCTCTTCTTATCTGTTCTTCTTATCTGTTCTATCGTCTTCCATCAGCCATTTTGGTGATTCATGGTGATACGTAACTTGCTGACACTGGGAGGCTCTAACACCTTTGGTCGGGTACCGGTCACTCAACTGATCAAGCGTCCAGCTGAACAGAATCTAAGATGACCTGACTGGCGGCCGCCTGCGGCTGGTGATGTTGCCTGGCAGTGTTGGACGAGGTAGGGCAAGTGAGCGAGGACTGGTCGCGCGCGAATCCCCCACTTCTTCCAGACACTTAACACTGAATCACCGAGTCTAGAGTCAATGCATTTGACGTGATTCACCAGGGAGAGGACAGTGTTTCGTGAATCTTACCTTTGTTATTCGTCTTACAAATTAATGGGTCACAACTAAGGAGATCTAAAGCGAACTAATATCATGAGGATTCGCCAGTCCACCCTAGCACACAAGGGTCTGGGTAGGGGATGTGCATAAGCGGTGGGGCTGCCTCCGTCCTTGGACAGCGAGGCTACGGGGGTAAGGCGGGGAGCGGAGCCACCCGTCCCCATCTGGGAGTAGCGTCATGAGAGGTGTCCCCACCCTTGCTTATTGCGGGACTAAGGGTGAGGTGGGTTATGGGGAGGTAGCACCTCCGTATCCTTGGCCTGCGAGGCCAGGTACATGAAGCAGAGCACATCCCGACGTTGCACAACAGGATCATCGGCAGGGCAGCCCCACTCGACCCTAAAACTGCTGGGAGTGGAACCTCCCCATGTCTGCTGGGCTGCGGCATGGGGGTATCAAAGGCAGCCCTCAGCCTGGGTCTGTTGGGCCAAAAGACTTCAGAACGGGGTAATGTCAGTCCCATCTTGTGGTACTCGTTTCGTACGTTTCACGTGTAACGTTCCAGGTGTTGATACCCATTCTCTCTAGGGGTCTAGGACCTACGGAGCCGCGGGAGGCGGGGAACAGGAATGCTGAGGTCCCGTTGGCAACAACGTAGAGCGGATTACAAGAAACTTTACCGAAGTAGATCCATCTTTTTCCTCACCATCGTTCATGGGAATAGATACGACAAACAATTATATACGTAACTTACTACAGCTACGTCCACTACACGTCACATCTGCTTCCCATGACTGAGGACCACAGTTGTGGGCACTGGTCCGAGACACTGTGTGCTGCCCCGACTGGTAACTATTCCCAGGTCAGGCGTCCAAGACCTGTAGCAGATGCGAATCACAATGTCAACGGTGGTCGACATCGCTACTGGGAAGAAACACCAGAAGCCTTACGTAAATAACTCCAGTGTGTCATATATGTGTATCTCTCGAGTTCCTCTACGTCATTGGATTTCACTCTCACCGACCCGTAACATGCGCGTTAAACATTAAGAATGTCGGACTCATGAGCAACATCGTTACATGCAGTCGTTTTCTCCCTCCCTGGGTGTCGAGCTACATACTGAAGAGGAACTGGGTGTGGCCCGGTTCCCGGGCAGGGAGGTCTGGTTTTTCTGGCATGGAACTCATCTTGAGATGGTCTGTGTGTAGCGGGATGACCTTGGGCAAGGCCTCGCCACCCCTACCAGCGGTATATAAGAGGCGGCGCTCCCCAACGTAGGCAGTCTCGCAAGCTCCCTCAACACTGCATCATGAAGACCCTGGTGAGTGACCCAAGGCCCTCCTTCGTCAGGCGATGGGCTCCGTGTTGTGTAACTCTCATACTGAACAACTTGTAGTGTCCCCGTCATGCGCCGGAAGAGTAAGATGAACATTGTTACACTCAAGTGATCTCTGTCGCAGTTGTCATACAGCTAAGTACACCACGTAGCATATACATCTGAAGGAGAATCTGCAATTGTAATTGAGAATTCCTTAGGGCCGCGAGAAACACCGTGTCGCCTCTGTTGTCAGTGCCGAAGCACGAGTCCCCAAGGGATGCTCGCAATACTGACTGACGTTCTCAAGAGGTGGATGGTCTCCAAAACTCGATTCTTTGACAGAAATACTTTTTAAGTTACAAATTACGATCACTCTGATCACATCGGTCGATCACGCATAGGCGCGAATCCCTCTGGAGTGGGCAGGCAAGGAGGTAAAAGTAAATCCAACCGACGTAGTTAAGTTCATAAATGAATAGGAAAGACGAACGACAATTTGGTCATATTTCGCGGCTATGATCCTCAACCTCTACCCGGCAGAAGTGAGCTGCGACAATCTAAGGCTTAAAGGTCTGCAAGCTTCGGAAATGGCATGAGGTGACAGAGGACATGTTCTTGAAGTCACATCAAATATAGACACAGTTGTCACAATGTGAGAACAACGAGACTCGTGTCTCGAAAGTAAAGATACATATTGTTAAATCATCGCGAGGAAAAGGTCGTGTGGGGAATTCCCTCTGTTTCTTTACAAAGAACATCTGACTTTTCCACATATATATATATATATATATATATATATATATATATATATATATATATATATATATATATATATATATATATATATATATATCTCGGAGTATATCATATATGATTCCTCCGTATTCAACTTGGAGTATATGATAGTTTACGCTTCACATGAGACGACACATCTTTGGTACACCAATACTGTGGCCTCGTCCCCCGCACCTTCACATTCAACATTCGTCCCCTGCTCCTTCACATTCAACATTCGTCCCCCGCTCCTTCACCTTCAACATTCGTCCCCTGCTCCTTCACATTCAACATTCGTCCCCCGCTCCTTCACCTTCAACATTCGTCCCCTGCTCCTTCACATTCAACATTCGTCCCCCGCTCCTTCACATTCAACATTCGTCCCCTGCTCCTTCCCATTCAACATTCGTCCCCTGCTCCTTCACATTCAACATTCGTCCCCTGCTCCTTCACATTCAACATTCGTCCCCTGCTCCTTCACATTCAACATTCGTCCCCTGCTCCTTCACATTCAACATTCGTCCCCTGCTCCTTCACACTCAACATTCGTCCCCTGCTCCTTCACATTCAACATTCGTTCCCTGCTCCTTCACATTCAACATTCGTCCCCTGGTCCTTCACATTCAACATTCGTCCCCTGCTCCTTCACATTCAACAGTCGTCCCCTGCTCCTTCACATTCAACATTCGTCCCCCGCTCCTTCACCTTCAACATTCGTCCCCTGCTCCTTCACATTCAACATTCGTCCCCTGCTCCTTCACATTCAACATTCGTCCCCTGCTCCTTCACATTCAACAATAGTCCCCTGCTCCTTCACATTCAACATTCGTCCCCTGCTCCTTCACATTCAACATTCGTCCCCTGCTCCTTCACATTCAACAGTCGTCCCCTGCTCCTTCACACTCAACATTCGTCCCCTACTCCTTCACATTCAACATATGTCCACTACTCCTTCACATTCAACATACACATTTCAAAATCAAAATCCTCATCTGTCCTGCTCTTCATTGCTCTGTTTCTCTCCCTGTATCAAAATCTTACGTCATATATTATAGTTGGTAGGGATGTTTACAATCCCACAAGCCACGCGAAGTCCCAGTCGACGTAAATGTGATGCTTGAAGTAAGTGGATCAGTTCGTAAACAAATGACTGTGGAGATATGATGCTCCCGCCGGCAATAAAGTTCGAATAAACCGAAAACAGGCTTCAGTCTGCTGAAATATATATCTATATCTATCCTATATCTATATATCTAGACATACATATCCTTGATCCCTTTTACTGACCGATTGTATCTTATCTGCAGGTTCTGTTTGGCGTGATTGCCCTGGCCCTGGCTGCTCCAGTCCCTGATGACTGTGAAACCGTCCAGGTGCTCCCCGGAGCTCTGCCATATGCTGGCTTTGGTTTGGCTGGCCACGGTATCGCTGGTTTGGCTGGCCACGGTATCGCTCCCTTGGCTGCTGCTGCCCCTCTTGCTCATGTGGCTGCTGCTCCCGCTATTGCTCCCTTGCCTGCTGCCCCAATTGCCCCTCTTGCCCACCCTGTGGCCTACGCTGCCCCACAACCTGTTGCTCTGCCCCCAGTGGAAGTGAAGATCCCCATCACCCGTACTCATGTGGAAGTGCCCGTTCACCAGCAGGTCCACTACGGCACTCAGGCTTACGTAGCCGGTGCCACCACCCATATCCACAAGCCAGCCTTGGCCGCCCCAGCCATCGCACCACCCACCACCCTCCTCTCTAAGGTCACCCACAACCCTGCAGAGGTCACCATCAAGCACCAGGAGATTCCCGTCGAGCGCCACACCCCCAACTTTGTGGAGACCCCCTACCACGCAGGCACCATCATCGAATACACCGAGCCTGAGGTCAGGGAGATCAAGGTGCCAACACCATATGCCAAGCCCGTCCCCGTGCCCCAGCCCGTCCCCGTGGCTCAGCCAGTACCCGTACCTACCCCCGTCCACTCCGTGGCCGTGCACCACGCTGCCCCCGTCGTTGCCCCAGTCGCTGCCCCCATCGTTGCCCCAGTCGCTGCCCCCGTAGCTTATGGCGCCGTTGTTGCTGCTGATGACTGTTAGTACTGGACGCCAGGACGACCTGAGGATATTCACGCCAGCCATGAGCCTCTTCTGATGTAGATTTCTGTTACATGATTCCATATATAAAGAAATGAAAAGCAAAAAAAATATCTGTTCCTCATCCTAACATGATTCTTTTTTTTTTGGTAAGAGGTAAGAGAATGTTTAAAGACATTAATGCGACGCAAAAAGGAAAGACTGAACTACTGGATCTCTTGACAAGACAAGATTCTAACAACAGCAAACACCTTGGTATCGTGATGATTATCAACATCATTTCTCTTACTCATTGCGAGCCAATCATCTAATCAAGGATGGTAATTGCATTACAGACAGAGATTCAACACTATATGACTATATATACAAGTAACCATCGGTCAACCTTTGGCGCCAATCCTGACCAATGGATGAAGTCAGATCTGAAATTTCTGGAAACCTTCATGTTTATGTGGGCGACATCTAGGGCTTTCCTCATCTGTCTGTTCAGCCCATTGTGGAAAATTCTTATTCCATCCCAGTCGTGCAGATGACCTTATTCATCCAAATGCACCACGAGAGCACTAGACACTCTGCGATTTTTTTTAAGTCGGCCCTCTATTGTACTGTTCTCTTTGTCAACCTAAGTCCGGTCACATGGAATTCTATGCACAACACTTTCTTTGTTGTTGCCCCGCTAGCTTGGTTTATAATTTGGTTTACATCCTACAGTTTTAACGACGGTGTTGTCATATCTATATCTGTTTATTGTAGGAATCTGTAAATACTCATACAGGTTGAAATTCTTTAATCCGGCAATTGGTGATCTGTCCATTGCCGGACGACAGAAAAATCAGTAAAAGAGAAATCGACCCCTGATGGAAGTCCCTTTGCAGATATATGCCCGACCCGTCGTCTTGCCAGCTCATTCCACATACATTTCTGAGGTATACCAAAGCTTAAACTAGGATATAACTCAACCATTAATGCTTCCAAACAAGGTTTTTATCGTTGCACCAAGTTCCATCAGCAGTACCCACAGATGGAGACTCGGCAATATCTTGAGCATGGGTTTCTCGTGGCATACGACGCCAATACAGGGCAGGTTCGTCAGCATTATACAGGGCAGGTTCGTCAGCATTATATAGGGCAGGTTCGTCAGCATTATACAAGACAGGTTCGTCAGCATTATACAGGACAGGTTCGTCAGCATTATACAGGACAGGTTCGTCAGCATTATACAGGACAGGTTCGTCAGCATTATACAGGGCAGGTTCGTCAGCATTATACAGGACAGGTTCGTAAGCATTATACAGGGCAGGTTCGTCAGCATTATACAGGGAAGGTTCGTCGGCATTATACAGGGCAGGTTCGTCAGCATTATACAGGACAGGTTCGTCAGCATTATACAGGACAGGTTCGTCAGCATTATACAGGGCAGGTTCGTCAGCATTATACAGGACAGGTTCGTAAGCATTATACAGGGCAGGTTCGTCAGCATTATACAGGGAAGGTTCGTCAGCATTATACAGGGCAGGTTCGTCGGCATTATACAGGGCAGGTTCGTAAGCATTATACAGGGCAGGTTCGTCGGCATTATATAGGGCAGGTTGGTCAGCATTATACAGGGCAGGTTCGTCGGCATTATATAGGGCAGGTTCGTCGGCATTATATAGGGCAGGTTGGTCAGCATTATACAAGGCAGGTTCGTCGGCATTATATAGGGCAGGTTGGTCAGCATTACACAGGGCAGGTTGGTCAGCATTACACAGGGCAGGTTCGTCGGCATTATACAGGGCAGGTTGGTCAGCATTATACAGGGCAGGTTGGTCAGCATTACACAGGGCAGGTTCGTCGGCATTATATAGGGCAGGTTGGTCAGCATTACACAGGGCAGGTTCGTCGGCATTATACAGGGCAGGTTCGTCAGCATTATACAGGGCAGGTTGGTCAGCATTATACCGGGCAGGTTCGTCAGCATTATACAGGGCAGGTTCGTCAGCATTATACAGGGCAGGTTCGTCAGCATTATACAGGGCAGGTTCGTCAGCATTATACAGGGCAGGTTGGTCAGCATTATACAGGGCAGGTTCGTCGGCATTATACAGGGCAGGTTGGTCAGCATTATACAGGGCAGGTTCGTCGGCATTATACAGGGCAGGTTCGTCAGCATTATACAGGGCAGGTTCGTCAGCATTATACAGGGCAGGTTGGTCAGCATTATACAGGGCAGGTTCGTTGGCATTATACAGGGCAGGTTCGTCAGCATTATACAGGGCAGGTTGGTCAGCATTATACAGGGCAGGTTCGTTGGCATTATACAGGGCAGGTTCGTCAGCATTATACAGGGCAGGTTGGTCAGCATTATACAGGGCAGGTTCGTCAGCATTATACAGGGCAGGTTCGTCAGCATTATACAGGGCAGGTTGGTCAGCATTATACAGGGCAGGTTCGTCAGCATTATACAGGGCAGGTTCGTCAGCATTATACAGGGCAGGTTCGTCAGCATTATACAGGGCAGGTTGGTCAGCATTATACAGGGCAGGTTCGTCGGCATTATACAGGGCAGGTTGGTCAGCATTATACAGGGCAGGTTCGTCGGCATTATACAGGGCAGGTTCGTCAGCATTATACAGGGCAGGTTGGTCAGCATTATACAGGGCAGGTTGGTCAGCATTATACAGGGCAGGTTCGTTGGCATTATACAGGGCAGGTTCGTCAGCATTATACAGGGCAGGTTGGTCAGCATTATACAGGGCAGGTTCGTTGGCATTATACAGGGCAGGTTCGTCAGCATTATACAGGGCAGGTTGGTCAGCATTATACAGGGCAGGTTCGTCAGCATTATACAGGGCAGGTTCGTCAGCATTATACAGGGCAGGTTGGTCAGCATTATACAGGGCAGGTTCGTCAGCATTATACAGGGCAGGTTGGTCAGCATTATACAGGGCAGGTTGGTCAGCATTATACACCTGTTCTGGGGTTAAGCTTTGCGCTACTACCAACTGTTCAAATTCCTCCACAAACTTTGTGTGGCAGCTGTATGACGAGTTCTTAATGTAACGACCGACCATAGGTTGGTGGGTGGCTCTGGTCGACTCTTGTTACTATTGTTGTCATACTGTTATGGTCAAGGCAGCCGGGCCGCGCTGCGTCGGTCCCAGCCCGGCAGAAGCCTCGTACACTCACTCTCGCCCTATACGTATTGCTATTGGTTGTTGTACGTATTGCTATTGGTTGTTGTACGTATTGCTATTGGTTGTTGTATGCCCGGTCAAACTGTGCTCTGACCTGAGTCATACATATTCACCATTTCCCGCATAAGCAAGGTAGCGTAAAGAACAAAGGACCGAGCCTCATAGGGAATATCGTCACTTGGCCCCCTTCTCTGTTCCTTTTAGGAAATTAAAAAGAAATGGGAGGAGTGGATTTCCATCCTCCAGCTCCCTTCCCTTTTAGTCGCCTTTTCCGAAACGCAGGAATACGTGGGAAGTATTCTTTCTCCCCTATCCCAAGTGATAATGTATATCAATTATTCATTTATTATACCTAGCTGCTCTTTCACGTGTTAGCGACGTAGCAAAAGGAAACAGACGAAAGAATGGCCCAACCCACACACATACATACATGTCCACACACGCACATATACATACCGATATATTTCAACGTATACATATATACACATATACAGACATATACATATTTGCACATGTACATAATTCATACTTGCCGCCTATATTCATTTTCGTCACCACCCGCCACACATTAAATGACAAACCCCTCCCACCGCACACGCGGAAGGCAACGCTAGGAAAAGACAATAAAGGCCACATTCGTTCACACAGTCTCTAGCTTTCATGTTAATGCTCCGAAACCACAGCTCTCTTTCCACATCCAGGCCCCACAAAGCTTTCCATGGTTTACCCAAGACGCTTCACATGCCCTGGTTCAATCCATTGACAGCACGTCGACCCCAGTATGACACATCGTTCCAACTCATTCTATTCCTTACACGCCTTACACCCTCCTGCATGTTCAGGCCCCGATCGCTCAGAATCTTTTTCACTCCATCCTTCCACCTTCAATTTGGTCTCCCACTTCTCCTCGTTCCCTTTAGCTCTGACACATATATCCTCTTTCTCAATCTTTCCTCACTCATTCTCTCCATGTGACCAAACCATTTCAATACACCCTCTTCTGCTCTCCCAACCACACTCTTTTTATTATCACACATCGCTCTTATCCCTTCATTACTTACTCGATCAAACCACCTCACACCACATATTGTCCTCAAACATTTCATTTCCAACCTATCCACCTTCCTCTGCACAACCCTACCTATAACCCACGCCTCGCAAACATATAACATTGTTGGAACCAATATTCCTTCAAACATACCCCTTTTTGCTTTTCGAGATAATGTTCTCGACTTCCACACATTTTTCAAAGCTCCCAAAACTTTCGCCCTCTCCCACACCCTGTGACTCACTTCCGCTTCTATGGTTCCATCCGCTGCCAAATCCACTCCCAGATATCTAAAACACTTCACTTCCAGTTTTTCTCCATTCAGACCTACCTCCCTATTGACTTGTCCCTCAACCCTACGGTACCAAATAACCTTGCTCTTATTCACATTCAATCTCAGCTTTCTTCTTTCAAACACTTTAACAAAATCAGTCACCAGCTTCTGCAGTTTCTCAACCGAATCAGCCACGAGCGCAGTATCATTAGCGATTAACAACTGACTCACTTCCCAAGCCCTCTCATCCACAACAGACTGCATACTTGCCCCTCTCTCCAAAACTCTTGCATTCACCTCCCTAACAATCCCATCCATAAACAAATTAAATAGCCATGGACACATCACGCAACACTGCCGCAAACCGACATTCACCGAAAACCAATCATTTTCCTCTCTTCCTACACGTACACATGCCTTACATCCTCGATAAAAACTTTTCACTGCTCCTAGCAACTTGCCTCCCACACCATATATTCTTAATACCTTCCACAGAGCATCTCTATCACCTCTATCATATGCCTTCTCCAGATCCATAAATGCTATATACAAATCCATTTGTTTTCTAAGAATTCCCACATACATTTTTCAAAGCAAACACCTGGTCCACACATCCTCTACCACTTCTGAAACCATACTGCTCCTCCCCAATCTGATTCTCTGTACATGCCTTCAATCTCTCAATCAATACTCTCCCATATAATTTCCAAGGAATACTCAACAAACTTATACCTCTGAAATTTGAACAATCACCTTTGCCCCTTTGCCTTTGTTCAATGGCACTATGAATGCATTCTGCCAATCCTCAGGCACTTCACAATGAGTCATGTATACACTGAATATCCTCACCAACCAGTCAACAACACAGTCACTAACTTTTTAAAGAAATTCCACCGCAATATCATGCAAACGCGCTGCTTTGACGGCTTTCATCTTCCGCAAAGCTTTCACTACC
Organism: Panulirus ornatus; assembly: GCF_036320965.1. Lineage (NCBI taxonomy): Eukaryota > Metazoa > Arthropoda > Malacostraca > Decapoda > Palinuridae > Panulirus > Panulirus ornatus. The sequence goes on along the minus strand of NC_092286.1, from coordinate 22,897,688 downwards.
TCTTCTCTGTTTACCAAATCATTCTCCCTGACATTTAATCTCATCTCTCTCTCTCTCTCTCTCTCTCTCTCTCTCTCTCTCTCTCTCTCTCTCTCTCTCTCTCTCTCTCTCTCTCTCTCTCTCTCTCTCTCTCTCTCTCTCTCTCTCTCTCTCTCTCTCTCTCTCTCTCCCTCTCTCTCTCTCTCTCTCTCTCTCTGTCTGTCTGTCTGTCTCTCTCAACCTCTGCAGTTTTTCACTCGATTGTGTCACCAGTGCTTTGCCATCAGTAAACAATAGACTCACCGACCAGCTACCTTCACCCCATATGACTAAACAATCGTCCTTCTCTCCAACGTTCTTCCATATATTTCCCTCACTACACTATAAATAAACAAATTAAACAGTCACGGCGACAGCAAGAATCCTTGCCGTACACCCACCTTCATCAGGTATCAATAACCCTCCCTTCCACTTATTCACATACACACATGCCCAGCTTTCTTGATAATATCTGCTCAATGGTTCTGATAACTTTCCTCCCACAATGACCAGCAAAAGGGTGTGTCCTGCGTCCTGGACAGGACCGTCCACTTTACCCATTTGGGACACCACTCTTATCCTCACCGTCAATATGGAGTGGATTATGTAGCTCGTGTGGTGAGCGGCCTTGGATGAATCCCCACCACCCTCTTCCCGGGGTATATATGCGGCCGCGCCCCACACACCAGCAGTGTAGCGACTCTCCTCCCTGCATCATGAAGGCTCTGGTGAGTGACTCCAGGTTTCCTTCGTCTATTGCATCACCAAAACTTCTTAGTGTCTACCCAAGTCAACAATCGGTTTAGAACATGTAGCTTTTAGTGCCAGACGAAACATGCTCATGATGCAGTAACTACAGGAATATTACATCACCTGTTCTCCATCACTCTTGTTATCGTAATTATGAGTTACAAAGTTTTGTGCAGATACTGTCCTCGACCATATCAGAACCTGGAAGTAAAGCTGGTTATCGGCAGTGCTGGAGTGTGTGGGGCTGCACAGCTATGTTGGAACATTGTTGTCCAACTATTGCTCAATACTTTTTACACTATCAAAGATGTTAACAGAAAACATGAATTGTTCGTTTCGTGATTCCTAAAGTCACATTAGCATAAGACCATCACCAGAATTCTCCACGTATCATGTCACAGCTCGAGAACAAAATGACTTGTGATTGTGCATAACTTTCGTTCTTGCATTTGTTCTTGTGAACGAGTCTAGTGTTTGTGTAAACGTTCAAGAAATGGCCAGGTCTCGTCGCGCACATCCCACGTCTCATATCCTAGTCACTGTACTGCTACAGTCGTCCACATTACTAACGTCTCCTTAATGTCTCACATCCGAGGCCCGCTTGCACCTCTCAATATTGCCTATCAACATCAGTTGTCAGGTGTTACTCCATTTCATACCTATTAACTTCATGAGGTCAGGACCATCATATACACTCAGACATACGGGACAAAGACAACTGTATATTCCTCTTTTCATAACATATCTTTGCAGTAGCCTTTTATAGTGCACCCGGGAGGTGACTACCACTACTTCCTCTTGGCAACACCACTTTGAATATTTCTTAATTATGTTACATGAACGTCTCTGCCATCTGCAAATACTTGTGTGTGTGTGTGTGTGTGTGTGTGTGTGTGTATGTGTGTGTGTGTCTGTCTGTCTGTCTGTCTGTCTGTCTGTCTGTGTGTGTAAGGTTAATAGTAATATGACACCAAATGTCAAGTAAACTGATAATCATAAGGATAAAGTAACAAAGAATTTCTGTCCTCAGGTATTCCTTGGCGTGATTGCCGCGTCCCTGGCTGCTCCAGTCCCTGATGACTGTGAAACCGTCCAGGTGCTCCCCGGAGCTCTGCCATATGCTGGCTTTGGTTTGGCTGGCCACGGTATCGCTGGTTTGGCTGGCCACGGTCTAGCTCCCTTGGCTGCTGCTGCCCCTCTTGCTCATGTGGCTGCTGCTCCCGCTATTGCTCCCTATGCTGCTGCTGGTGCCCCACTTGCTCATGTGGCTGCTGCTGCCCCATTTGCTCATGTGGCTGCTGCTCCCGCTATTGCTCCCTTGCCTGCTGCCCCAATTGCTCCTCTTGCACACCCTGTGGCCTACGCTGCCCCACAACCTGTTGCTCTGCCCCCAGCTGAAGTGAAGATCCCCATCACCCGTACTCATGTGGAAGTGCCCGTTCACCAGCAGGTCCACTACGGCACTCAGGCTTACGTAGCCGGTGCCACCACCCATATCCACAAGCCAGCCTTGGCCGCCCCAGCCATCGCACCACCCACCACCCTCCTCTCTAAGGTCACCCACAATCTTCCAGAGGTCACCATCAAGCACCAGGAGATTCCCGTCGAGCGCCACACCCCCAACTTTGTGGAGACCCCCTACCACGCAGGCACCATCATCGAATACACCGAGCCTGAGGTCAGGGAGGTCAAGGTGCCAACACCATATGCCAAGCCCGTCCCCGTGCCCCAGCCCGTCCCCGTGGCTCAGCCAGTACCCGTACCTACCCCCGTGCACTCCGTGGCCGTGCACCACGCTGCCCCCGTCGTTGCCCCAGTCGCTGCCCCCATCGTTGCCCCAGTCGCTGCCCCCGTCGCATATGGCGCCGTTCTTGCTGCTGATGACTGTTAGTACTGGACGCCAGGACGACCTGAGGATATTCACGCCAGCCATGAGCCTCTTCTGATGTACATGTGACTCATATGTTCCTATTTAAAGATATGAAACCCAACACCTTATCTTTATTTTCCTATTTCCTCACACGGACGTCTTGATAAAAGCATTTAAGGGCGACGTATTCTTCAAGTCTTAATGTATTTAAGGAACACCAAGAATCGAACATATTCATGGAAATATGACAATATTTTAATCTTTTGTCATCTAATTAGAAACCTATACAGCAATAACTTTCAAGTTAATGATTCTAATCGAGTATGTCTGAGTTTCACAATATGTTCATTGATGATGAGGTTCCTCCTCGAAAAAGCTACAAATAAATATGGAACTTCTGAAGAAGTTATCTCCATTAACTTTGTCCATGACTTTTACAATGAGATTCCACTCTGGAAGAGACTCAATAGTCCGAGATACATATGCAAATAATGTATATATATTTGATTAAATGAGATATACAGATAGATAGAAAGATATCTTCAACCTGAAAGTCGTCCAACAAAGTACCAATCCTAAAACTGTCCAAACCAGCCGACTCCCCTCCTCTCACCAACTACATAACTTCTGTCTTCCACAGCCAAACTCTTTAAAAACCTAAATCAAAACAGATTAAAGCATATCAACTCCCATTCATTTGAAAACCAGAGCTTTAATCCATCTTCTCACAACAAAGAAAAACGAATACTAAAACAAAACATCCTAAAAAGATTCAATCAATCACAGTCCCCATCCCGCACAGTCTTAGTAGCAATACATATTACCAAAGCATTTGACACTTTCCGTCGAAGTATCCTTACACTTAAGATGCTTCCAACTACACTCTTCAACAATGACAAAAAGTGGATGGCCAGCTTTATAGTTAGTCAACCACAAGAACTGCAAACCACGACAAACAGAGCAGCCGGAACTAACACTCGCTGCTTAGAAACCACAAACTCTCCACACCTACGAAATGAAACAAAGATCCTCTAGTACAATACCACCTCAATACTCTCGACATATTACACAGCAACAGCACGATCACACTTTCCATCCACATCACTCCATGACTGTCCAACAAAAGCTAGACAGAGATAGCAATCTTACCCCAGCTTCACAACACAGCAACCTGTACTCATGGATACCTCAAACCCCACCCCCCCTCCTACATTTTACATACGTAACACTTACGAAACATATACAGACCGAAAGACTCGAGAATCACTATAAAGTCATCCTTCCAACCCATTCTCAAACACCATCCCACCACATGTACACTAGTCGGAACCACACTTCCCAGACAAATACAAGTTCCATTTTCTCCTTCTCTCTCTTGAGACAACACCCATCTCTGCGATCACAAGATCCCTCATGTCCAAGATGCAACTTCCATACTGAAGATATTGACCATTGGAGGGGAGGGGAGGGCAGTGGAAATAATGTCCTGGAACACGAAGTTTATTCCAGTGTTTTGACAACAGTCTTCTTCAGGGAACTGACCGAATCATAAGGACAACAACATGCTTATATAAACTCATGCTGACATGAGTCATACCTGGTCAAACTGTGCTCTGACATGAGTCATACATATTCACCATTTCTCGCGTTAGCAAGGTAGCGTCAAGAACAAAGGACCGAGCCTCATAGGGAATATCGTCACTTGGCCCCCTTCTCTGTCCCTTTTAGGAAATTTAAAAGAAATGGGAGGAGAGGATTTCCAGCCTCCAGCTCCCTTCCCTTTTAGTCGCCTTTTCCGACAGGCAGGAATACGTGAGAAGCATTCTTTTTTTCCTATCCTAAGTGATAATGTATATCATTTATTCATTATTATACCTTGTCGCTCTTTCCCGTGTTAGCGAGGTAGCGAAAGGAAACAGATGAAATAATGGCCCAACCCACCCACACACACATGTATATACATACATGTCCACACACGCACATATACATACCGATATATTTCAACTGTATACATATATACACATATAGAGACATATACGTATTTGCACATGTACATAATTCATACTTGTTGCCTATATTCATTTTCGTCACCACCCGCCACACATGAAATGACAAACCCCTCCCACCGCACACGCGCGCAACGCTAGGAAAAGACAACAAAGGCCACATTCGTTCTCACTTAGTCTCTAGGTTTCATGTATAATGCTCCGAAACCACAGCTCCCTTTCCACATCCAGGCCCCACAAAGCTTTCCATGGTTTACCCGAGACGCTTCACATGCCCTGGTTCAATCCATTGACAGCACGTCGACCCCAGTAAGCCACATCGTTCCAATTCATTCTATTCCTTGCACATCTTTCGCCCTCCTGCATGTTCAGGCCCCGATAGCTCAAAATCTTTTTCACTCCATCCTTCCACCTCCAATTTGGTCTCCCACTTCTCCTCGTTCCCTTTAGCTCTGACATATATATCCTCTTTCTCAATCTTTCCTCACTCATTCTCTCCATGTGACCAAACCATTTCAATACACCCTCTTCTGCTCTCTCAACCACACTCTTTTTATTATCACACATCTCTCTTACCCTTTCATTACCTACTCGATCAAAGAACTTCACATCACATATTGTCCTCAAACATCTTATTTCCAACATATCCACCTTCCTCTGCAGAACCCTACCTATAACCCACGCCTCGCAAACATATAACATTGTTGGAACCACTATTCCTTCAAACATACCCATTTTTGCTTTCCGATATCATGTTCTCGCCTTCCAAGCATTTTTCAAAGCTCCCAAAACTTTCGCCCCCTCCCACACCCTGTGACTCACTTCCGCTTCCATGGTTCCATCCGCTGCCAAATCCACTCCCAGATATCTAAAACACTTCACTTCCAGCTTTTCTCCGTTCACTCTTACCTCCCTATTGACTTGTCCCTCAACCCTATTGTACCTAATGACCATGCTCTTATTCACAATTAATCTCAGCTTTCTTCTTTCACACACTTTAACAAAATCAGTCACCAGCTTCTGCAGTTTCTCACCCGATTCAGCCACCAGCGCTGTATCATCAGCGATTAACAACTGACTCACTTCCCAAGACCACTCATCCAAGACTGACTGCATACTTGTCCCTCTCTCCAAAACTCTTGCATTCACCTCCCTAACAACCCCATCCATAAACAAATTAAACAACAATGGAGACATCACGCACCACTGCCGCAAACTGACATTCACTGAGAACCAATCATTTTCCTCTCTTCCTACACGTACACTTGCCTTACATCCTCGATAAAAACTTTTCACTGCTCCTAGCAACCTGCCTCTAACACCATATATTCATAATACCTTCCACAGAGCATCTCTATCAACTTTATCATATGCCTTCTCCAGATCCATGCTACATACAAATCCATTTGTTTTCCTAAGAATTTCTCACCTAAATCTTTCAAAGCAAACAACTGATCCACACATCCTCTACCACTTCTGAAACCATACTGCTCCTCCCCAATCTGATACTCTGTACATGTCTTCGCCCTCTCAATCACTACTCACCCATATAATTTCCAAGGAATACGCAACAAACTTATACCTCTGTAATTTGAACACTCACCTTTATCCCCTTTTCCTTTGTACAATGGCACTATGCATTCATTCCGCCAATCCTCAGGCACTTCACAATGAGTCATGCATACAATGAATATCCTCACCAACCAGTCAACAACACAGTCACTAACTTTTTTAAGAAATTCCACTGCAATACCATCGAAACCCGCCGTTTTGACGGCTTTCATCTTCCGCAAGCCTTTCACTACGTCTTTTCTGTTTACCAAATCATTCTCCCTGGCATTTAATCTCATCTCTCTCTCTCTCTCTCTCTCTCTCTCTCTCTCTCTCTCTCTCTCTCTCTCTCTCTCTCTCTCTCTCTCTCTCTCTCTCTCTCTCTCTCTCTCTCTCTCTCTCTCTCTCTCTCTCTCTCTCTCTCAACCTCTGCAGTTTTTCACTCTAATGTGTCACCAGTGCTGTGCCATCAGTAAACAACAACAGACTCACTTCCCAGCTACCTTCACCCTAATCGGACAGAACAATCGCCCTTCTTTCCAACGTTCTTTCATATATTTTCCTCACTACACTATAAACAAACAAATTAAACAGTCACGGCGACAGCACAAATCCTTGCCGTACACCCACCTTCATCAGGTATCAATAAACCTCCCTTCCACTTATTCACATACACACATGCCCAGCTTTCTTGATAATATCTGCTCAATGGTTCTGATAACTTTCCTCCCACAATGACCGGCAAAAGGGTGTGTCCTGCGTCCTGGCCAGGACCGTCCACTTTACCCATATGTGACACCACTCTTATCCTCACCGTCAATATGGAGTGGATTCTGTAGCGCTTGTGGTGAGCGGCCTTGGATGAATCCCCACCACCCTCTTCCCGGGGTATATATGCGGCCGCGCCCCACACACCAGCAGTGTAGCGACTCTCCTCCCTGCATCATGAAGGCTCTGGTGAGTGACTCCAGGTTTCCTTCGTCTATTGCATCACCAAAACTTCTTAGTGTCTACTCAAGTCAACAATCGCTTCAGAACATGTAGCTTTTAGTGCCAGACGAAACATGCTCATGATGCAGTAACTACAGGAATATTACATCACCTGTTCTCCATCACTCTTGTTATCGTAATTATGAGTTACAAAGTTTTGTGCAGATACTGTCCTCGACCATATCAGAACCTGGAAGTAAAGCTGGTTATCGGCAGTGCTGGAGTGTGTGGGGCTGCACAGCTATGTTGGAACATTGTTGTCCAACTATTGCTCAATACTTATTGCACTATCAAAGATGTTAACAGAAAACATGAATTGTTCGTTTCGTGATTCCTAAAGTCACATTAGCATAAGACCATCACCAGAATTCTCCACGTATCATGTCACAGCTCGAGAACAAAATGACTTGTGATTGTGCATAACTTTCGTTCTTGCATTTGTTCTTGTGAACGAGTCTAGTGTTTGTGTAAACGTTCAAGAAATGGCCAGGTCTCGTCGCGCACATCCCACGTCTCATATCCTAGTCACTGTACTGCTACAGTCGTCCACATTACTAACGTCTCCTTAATGTCTCACATCCGAGGCCCGCTTGCACCTCTCAATATTGCCTATCAACATCAGTTGTCAGGTGTTACTCCATTTCATACCTATTAACTTCATGAGGTCAGGACCGTCATATACACTCAGACATACGGGACAAAGACAACTGTATATTCCTCTTTTCTTAACATATCTTTGCAGTAGCCTTTTATAGTGCACCCGGGAGGTGACTACCACTACTTCCTCATGGCAACACCACTTTGAATATTTCTTAATTATGTTACATGAACGTCTCTGCCATCTGCAAATACTTGTGTGTGTGTGTGTGTGTGTGTGTGTGTGTGTGTGTGTGTGTGTGTGTGTGTGTGTGTCTGTCTGTCTGTCTGTCTGTCTGTCTGTGTGTGTAAGGTTAATAGTAATATGACACCAAATGTCAAGTAAACTGATAATCATAAGCAAAAGGTAACAAAGAATTTCTGTCCTCAGGTATTCCTTGGCGTGATTGCCGCGTCCCTGGCTGCTCCAGTCCCTGATGACTGTGAAACCGTCCAGGTGCTCCCCGGAGCTCTGCCATATGCTGGCTTTGGTTTGGCTGGCCACGGTATCGCTGGTTTGGCTGGCCACGGTCTAGCTCCCTTGGCTGCTGCTGCCCCTCTTGCTCATGTGGCTGCTGCTCCCGCTATTGCTCCCTATGCTGCTGCTGGTGCCCCACTTGCTCATGTGGCTGCTGCTGCCCCATTTGCTCATGTGGCTGCTGCTCCCGCTATTGCTCCCTTGCCTGCTGCCCCAATTGCTCCTCTTGCCCACCCTGTGGCCTACGCTGCCCCACAACCTGTTGCTCTGCCCCCAGCTGAAGTGAAGATCCCCATCACCCGTACTCATGTGGAAGTGCCCGTTCACCAGCAGGTCCACTACGGCACTCAGGCTTACGTTGCCGGTGCCACCACCCATATCCACAAGCCAGCCTTGGCCGCCCCAGCCATCGCACCACCCACCACCCTCCTCTCTAAGGTCACCCACAACCCTGCAGAGGTCACCATCAAGCACCAGGAGATTCCCGTCGAGCGCCACACCCCCAACTTTGTGGAGACCCCCTACCACGCAGGCACCATCATCGAATACACCGAGCCTGAGGTCAGGGAGGTCAAGGTGCCAACACCATATGCCAAGCCCGTCCCCGTGCCCCAGCCCGTCCCCGTGGCTCAGCCAGTACCCGTACCTACCCCCGTGCACTCCGTGGCCGTGCACCACGCTGCCCCCATCGTTGCCCCAGTCGCTGCCCCCGTCGCATATGGCGCCGTTCTTGCTGCTGATGACTGTTAGTACTGGACGCCAGGACGACCTGAGGATATTCACGCCAGCCATGAGCCTCTTCTGATGTACATGTGACTCATATGTTCCTATTTAAAGATACGAAACCCAACACCTTATCTTTATTTTCATATTTCCTCACACGGACGTCTTGATAAAAGCATTGAAAAGCAACGTATTCTTCATGTCTTAATGTATTCAAGGAAGAACGAGAATCGAACACATTTATGGAAATATGACAATTTCCATAAACATAAACTTCTTGAAATCTTCAATGATATACCAGCAATTACGGTTATCAGAATTTCATTATTTTTACTCTTTTGTCACCTAATTAGAAACCTATACTGCAATAACTTTCAGGTTAATGATTCTAATCAAGTATGTCTGTGTTTCACAATATGTTCATTGATGATGAGGTTCCTCCTCGAAAAAGCTAAGAAATGAATATGGAACTTCTGAAGAAGTTATCTCCATTAGCTTTGTCCATGATATTTACAGTGAGATTCCACTCTGGAAGAGACTCAATAGTCCGAGATACATATGCAAATAATATATACACATTTAATTATATCAGATAGACAGATAGAGAGAAAGATATCTTCAACATGAAAGCCTGCCAGCAAAGTACCAATCGTAAAACTGTCCAAACCAGCCGACTCCCCTCCTCTCACCAACTACATAACTTCTGTCTTCCACAGCCAAACTCTTTAAAAACCTAAATCAAAACAGATTAAAGCATATTAACTCCCATTCATTTGAAAACCAAGGATTTAATCCATCTTCTCACAACAAAGAAAAACGAATACTAAAACAAAACATCCTAAACAGATTCAATCAATCACAGTCCCCATCCCGCACAGTCTTAGTAGCAATACATATTACCAAAGCATTTGACACTTTCCGTCGAAGTATCCTTACACTTAAGATGCTTCCAACTACACTCTTCAACAATGACAAAAAGTGGATGGCCAACTTTATAGTTAGCCAACCACAAGAACTGCAAACCACGACAAACAGAGCAGCCGGAACTAACACTCGCTGCTTAGAAACCACAAACTCTCCACACCTACAAAATGAAACAAAGATCCTCTAGTACAATACCACCTCAATACTCTCGACATATTACAGAGCAACAGCACGATCACACTTTCCATCCACATCACTCCATGACTGTCCAACAAAAGCTAGACAGAGATAGCAATCTTACCCCAGCTTCACAACACAGCAACCTGTACTCATAGATACCTCAACCCCCCCCCCCCTCCTACATTTTACATACGTAACACTTACGAAACATATACCGACCGAAAGACTCGAGAATCACTATAAAGTCATCCTTGCAACCCATTCTCAAACACCATCCCACCACATGTACACCAGTCGGAACCACACTTCCCAGACAAATACAAGTTCGATTTTCTCCTTCTCTCTCTTGAGACAACACCCATCTCTGCGATCACAAGATCCCTCATGTCCAAGATGCAACTTCCATACTGAAGATATTGACCATTGGAGGGGAGGGGAGGGCAGTGGAAATAATGTCCTGGAACACGAAGTTTATTCCAGTGTTTTGACAACAGTCTTCATCAGGGAACTGACCGAATCATAAGGACAACAACATGCTTATGTAAACTCATGCTGACATGAGTCATACCTGGTCAAACTGTGCTCTGACATGAGTCATACATATTCACCATTTCTCGCGTTAGCAAGGTAGCGTCAAGAACAAAGGACCGAGCCTCATAGGGAATATCGTCACTTGGCCCCCTTCTCTGTCCCTTTTAGGAAATTTAAAAGAAATGGGAGGAGAGGATTTCCAGCCTCCAGCTCCCTTCCCTTTTAGTCGCCTTTTCCGACAGGCAGGAATACGTGAGAAGTATTCTTTTTTCCCTATCCCAAGTGATAATGCATATCATTTATTCATTATTATACCTTGTCGCTCTTTCCCGTGTTAGCGAGGTAGCGAAAGGAAACAGATGAAATAATGGCCCAACCCACCCACACACACATGTATATACATACATGTCCACACCCGTACATATACTTACCGATATATTTCAACATATACATATATACACATATAGAGACATATACATATTTGCACATGTACATCATTCATACTTGCTGCCTATATTAATTTTCGTCGCCACCCGCCACACATGAAATGACAAACCTCACCCACCGCACACGCGCGCAACGCTAGGAAAAGACAACAAAGGCCACATTCGTTCTCACTCAGTCTCTAGGTTTCATGTATAATGCTCCGAAACCACAGCTCCCTTTCCACATCCAGGCCCCACAAAGCTTTGCATGGTTTACCCGAGACGCTTCACATGCCCTGGTTCAATCCATTGACAGCACGTCGACCCCAGTAAGCCACATCGTTCCAATTCATTCTATTCCTTGCACATCTTTCGCCCTCCTGCATGTTCAGGCCCCGATAGCTCAAAATCTTTTTCACTCCATCCCTCCACCTCCAATTTGGTCTCCCACTTCTCCTCGTTCCCTTTAGCTCTGACATATATATCCTCTTTCTCAATCTTTCCTCACTCATTCTCTCCATGTGACCAAACCATTTCAGTACACCCTCTTCTGCGCTCTCAACCAAACTCTTTTTATGATCACACACCTCTCTTACCCTTTCATTACTTACTCGATCAAACCACTCCACATCACATATTGTCCTCAAACATCTCATTTCCAACATATCCACCTTCCTCTGCAGAACCCTACCTATAACCCACGCCACGCAAACATATAACATTGTTGGAACCAATATTCCTTCAAACATACCCATTTTTGCTTTCCGATATCATGTTCTCGCCTTCCACACATTTTTCAAAGCTCCCAAAACTTTCGCCCCCTCCCACACCCTGTGACTCACTTCCGCTTCCATGGTTCCATCCGCTGACAAATCCACTCCCAGATATCTAAAACACTTCACTTCCAGCTTTTCTCCGTTCACTCTTACCTCCCTATTGACTTGTCCCTCAACCCTATTCTACCTAATGACCTTGCTCTTATTCACAATTAATCTTAGCTTTCTTCTTTCACACACTTTCACAAAATCAGTCACCAGCTTCTGCAGTTTCTCACCCGATTCAGCCACCAGCGCTGTATCATTAAAGATTAACAACCGAATCACTTCCCAAGCCTACTCATGCACAACTGACTGCATACTTGACCCTCTCTCCAAAACTCTTGCATTCACCTCCCTAACAACCCCATCCATAAACAAATTAAACAACAATGGAGACATCACGCACCACTGCCGCAAACTGACATTCACTGAGAACCAATCATTTTCCTCTCTTCCTACACGTACACATGCCTTACATCCTCGATAAAAACTTTTCACTGCTCGAAGCAACCTGCCTCCAAAACCATATATTCATAATACCTTCCACAGATCATCTCTATCAACTTTATCATATGCCTTCTCCAGATCCATGCTACATACAAATCCATTTGTTTTCCTAAGAATTTCTCACCTAAATCTTTCAAAGCAAACACCTGATCCACACATCCTCTACCACTTCTGAAACCATACTGCTCCTCCCCAATCAGATACTCTGTACATGCCTTCGCCCTCTCAATCAATACTCACCCATATAATTTCCAAGGAATACGCAACAAACTTATACCTCTGTAATTTGAACACTCACCTTTATCCCCTTTTCCTTTGTACAATGGCACTATGCATTCATTCCGCCAATCCTCAGGCACTTCACAATGAGTCATGCATACAATGAATATCCTCACCAACCAGTCAACAACACAGTCACTAACTTTTTTAAGAAATTCCACTGCAATACCATCGAAACCCGCCGTTTTGACGGCTTTCATCTTCCGCAAGCCTTTCACTACGTCTTTTCTGTTTACCAAATCATTCTCCCTGGCATTTAATCTCATCTCTCTCTCTCTCTCTCTCTCTCTCTCTCTCTCTCTCTCTCTCTCTCTCTCTCTCTCTCTCTCTCTCTCTCTCTCTCTCTCTCTCTCTCTCTCTCTCTCTCTCTCTCTCTCTCTCTCTCTCTCTCTCTCTCTCTCTCTCAACCTCTGCAGTTTTTCACTCTAATGTGTCACCAGTGCTGTGCCATCAGTAAACAACAACAGACTCACTTCCCAGCTACCTTCACCCTAATCGGACAGAACAATCGCCCTTCTTTCCAACGTTCTTTCATATATTTTCCTCACTACACTATAAACAAACAAATTAAACAGTCACGGCGACAGCACAAATCCTTGCCGTACACCCACCTTCATCAGGTATCAATAAACCTCCCTTCCACTTATTCACATACACACATGCCCAGCTTTCTTGATAATATCTGCTCAATGGTTCTGATAACTTTCCTCCCACAATGACCGGCAAAAGGGTGTGTCCTGCGTCCTGGCCAGGACCGTCCACTTTACCCATATGTGACACCACTCTTATCCTCACCGTCAATATGGAGTGGATTCTGTAGCGCTTGTGGTGAGCGGCCTTGGATGAATCCCCACCACCCTCTTCCCGGGGTATATATGCGGCCGCGCCCCACACACCAGCAGTGTAGCGACTCTCCTCCCTGCATCATGAAGGCTCTGGTGAGTGACTCCAGGTTTCCTTCGTCTATTGCATCACCAAGACTTCTTAGTGTCTACCCAAGTCAACAATCGCTTCAGAACATGTAGCTTTTAGTGCCAGACGAAACATGCTTATGATACAGTAACTACAGGAATATTACATCACCTGTTCTCCATCACTCTTGTTATCGTAATTATGAGTTACAAAGTTTTGTGCAGATACTGTCCTCGACCATATCAGAACCTGGAAGTAAAGCTGGTTATCGGCAGTGCTGGAGTGTGTGGGGCTGCACAGCTATGTTGGAACATTGTTGTCCAACTATTGCTCAATACTTATTGCACTATCAAAGATGTTAACAGAAAACATGAATTGTTCGTTTCGTGATTCCTAAAGTCACATTAGCATAAGACCATCACCAGAATTCTCCACGTATCATGTCACAGCTCGAGAACAAAATGACTTGTGATTGTGCATAACTTTCGTTCTTGCATTTGTTCTTGTGAACGAGTCTAGTGTTTGTGTAAACGTTCAAGAAATGGCCAGGTCTCGTCGCGCACATCCCACGTCTCATATCCTAGTCACTGTACTGCTACAGTCGTCCACATTACTAACGTCTCCTTAATGTCTCACATCCGAGGCCCGCTTGCACCTCTCAATATTGCCTATCAACATCAGTTGTCAGGTGTTACTCCATTTCATACCTATTAACTTCATGAGGTCAGGACCGTCATATACACTCAGACATACGGGACAAAGACAACTGTATATTCCTCTTTTCATAACATATCTTTGCAGTAGCCTTTTATAGTGCATCCGGGACGTGATTACCACTACTTTCTCATGGCAACACCACTTTGAATATTTCTTAATTATGTTACGTGAACGTCTCTGCCATCTGCAAATACTTGTGTGTGTGTGTGTGTGTGTGTGTGTGTGTGTGTGTGTGTGTGTGTGTGTGTGTGTGTCTGTCTGTCTGTCTGTCTGTCTGTGTGTGTAAGGTTAATAGTAATATGACACCAAATGTCAAGTAAACTGATAATCATAAGCAAAAGGTAACAAAGAATTTCTGTCCTCAGGTATTCCTTGGCGTGATTGCCGCGTCCCTGGCTGCTCCAGTCCCTGATGACTGTGAAACCGTCCAGGTGCTCCCCGGAGCTCTGCCATATGCTGGCTTTGGTTTGGCTGGCCACGGTATCGCTGGTTTGGCTGGCCACGGTCTAGCTCCCTTGGCTGCTGCTGCCCCTCTTGCTCATGTGGCTGCTGCTCCCGCTATTGCTCCCTATGCTGCTGCTGGTGCCCCACTTGCTCATGTGGCTGCTGCTGCCCCATTTGCTCATGTGGCTGCTGCTCCCGCTATTGCTCCCTTGCCTGCTGCCCCAATTGCTCCTCTTGCCCACCCTGTGGCCTACGCTGCCCCACAACCTGTTGCTCTGCCCCCAGCTGAAGTGAAGATCCCCATCACCCGTACTCATGTGGAAGTGCCCGTTCACCAGCAGGTCCACTACGGCACTCAGGCTTACGTAGCCGGTGCCACCACCCATATCCACAAGCCAGCCTTGGCCGCCCCAGCCATCGCACCACCCACCACCCTCCTCTCTAAGGTCACCCACAACCCTGCAGAGGTCACCATCAAGCACCAGGAGATTCCCGTCGAGCGCCACACCCCCAACTTTGTGGAGACCCCCTACCACGCAGGCACCATCATCGAATACACCGAGCCTGAGGTCAGGGAGGTCAAGGTGCCAACACCATATGCCAAGCCCGTCCCCGTGCCCCAGCCCGTCCCCGTGGCTCAGCCAGTACCCGTACCTACCCCCGTGCACTCCGTGGCCGTGCACCACGCTGCCCCCGTCGTTGCCCCAGTCGCTGCCCCCATCGTTGCCCCAGTCGCTGCCCCCGTCGCATATGGCGCCGTTCTTGCTGCTGATGACTGTTAGTACTGGACGCCAGGACGACCTGAGGATATTCACGCCAGCCATGAGCCTCTTCTGATGTACATGTGACTCATATGTTCCTATTTAAAGATATGAAACCCAACACCTTATCTTTATTTTCCTATTTCCTCACACGGACGTCTTGATAAAAGCATTTAAGGGCGACGTATTCTTCAAGTCTTAATGTATTTAAGGAACACCAAGAATCGAACATATTCATGGAAATATGACAATATTTTTGTTCTTTTGTCATCTAATTAGAAACCTATACAGCAATAACTTTCAAGTTAATGATTCTAATCGAGTATGTCTGTGTTTCACAATATGTTCACTGATGATGAGGTTCCTCCTCGAAAAAGCTACAAATAAATATGGAACTTCTGAAGAAGTTATCTCCATTAACTTTGTCCATGACTTTTACAATGAGATTCCACTCTGGAAGAGACTCAATAGTCCGAGATACATATGCAAATAATGTATACATATTTGATTAAATCAGATATACAGATAGATAGAAAGATATCTTCAACCTGAAAGCCTTCCAGCAAAGTACCAATCGTAAAACTGTCCAAAGCAGCCGACTCCCCTCCTCTCACCAACTACATAACTTCTGTCTTCCACAGCCAAACTCCTTAAAAACCTAAATCAAAGCAGATTAAAGTATATTGACTCCGTTTCATTTGAAAAACAAGGCTTTAATCCCTTTTCTCACAACAAAGAAAAACGAATACTAAAACAAAAGTTTCTTAATGGATTAAATCAATCATAGTCCCTATCCTGCACAGTATTAGTTGCAATACACATCACCAAAGCATTTGACACTTTCCGTCGAAGTATCCTTACACTTAAGATGCTTCCAAATACACTCTTCAACAATGAGAAAAAGTGCATGGCCAACTTTATTGTTAGCCAACCACAAGAACCGCAAACCACAAAAAACAGAGCTACCTAAACTAACACTAGTTGCCTAGAAACCACAAACTCTCAACACCTACAAAATGAAACAGAGATCCTCCAGTACAATCGCACGTCAATAATCTCGACATATTACTCAGCAACAGCACGATCACACTTTCCATCCACATCACTCCATAACTATCCAACAAAAGCTAGGTAGAGATAACAATCTTACGCCAGCTTCACAACACAGCAACTTGTACTCATAGATACCCCCACTCCCCTATATTATACATACGTAACACCTACGAAACATATACAGACCGAAAGACTCGAGAATCACCATAAAGTCATCCTTCCAACCCATTCTCAAACACCATCCCAACAGATGTACACCAGTCGGAACCACACTTCCCAGACAAATACAAGTTCCATTTTCTCCTCTCTCTTGAGACAACACCCATCTCTGCGATCACAAGATCCCTCATGTCCAAGATGCAACTTCCATACTGAAGATATTGACCATAGGAGGGGAGGGGAGGGCAGTGGAAATAATGTCCTGGAACACGAAGTTTATTCCAGTGTTTTGACAACAGTCTTCATCAGGGAACTGACCGAATCATAAGGACAACAACATGCTTATGTAAACTCATGCTGACATGAGTCATACCTGGTCAAACTGTGCTCTGACATGAGTCATACATATTCACCATTTCTCGCGTTAGCAAGGTAGCGTCAAGAACAAAGGACCGAGCCTCATAGGGAATATCGTCACTTGGCCCCCTTCTCTGTCCCTGTTAGGAAATTAAAAAGAAATGGGAGGAGAGGATTTCCAGCCTCCAGCTCCCTTCCCTTTTAGTCGCCTTTTCCGACACGCAGGAATACGTGAGAAGTATTCTTTTTCCCCTATCCCAAGTGATAATGTATATTATTTATTCATTTATTATACCTTGTCGCTCTTTCCCGTGTTAGCGAGGTAGCGAAATGAAACAGATGAAATAATGGCCCAACCCACCCACACACACATGTATATACATAAATGTCCACACACGCACATATACATACCGATATATTTCAACGTAAACATATATACACATATACAGACATATACATATTTGCAAATGTACATAATTCATACTTGCTGCCTATATTCATTTTCGTCACCACCCGCCACACATGAATTGACAAACCCCTCCCACCGCACACGCGCGAGGCAACGCTAGGAAAAGACAACATAGGCCACATTCGTTCACAATCAGTCTCTAGCTTTCATGTATAATGCTCCGAAACCACAGCTCCCTTTCCACATCCAGGCCCCACAAAGCTTTCCATGGTTTACCCGAGACGCTTCACATGCCCTGGCCCAATCCATTGACAGCACGTCGACCCTAGTAAGTCACATCGTTCCAGTTCATTCTATTCCTTGCACATCTTTCGCCCTCCTGCATGTTCAGGCCCCGATAGCTCAAAATCTTTTTCACTCCATACTTCCACCTCCAATTTGGTCTCCCACTTCTCGTTCCCTTCACCTCTGACATATATAGCCTCTTTCTCAATCTTTCCTCACTCATTCTGTCCATGTGACCAAACCATTTCAATACACCCTCTTCTGCTCTCTCAACCACACTCATTTTGTTATCACACATCTCTCTTACCCTTTCATTACTTACTATATCAAACCACTTCACATCACATATTGTCCTCAAACATCTCATTTCTAACATATCCACCTTCCTCTGCACAACCCTACCTATAACACACGCCTCGCAAACATATAACATTGTTGGAACCACTATTCCATCAAACATACCCATTTTTGCTTTCCGATATCATGTTCTCGCCTTCCACACATTTTTCAAAGCTCCCAAAACTTTCGCCCCCTCCCACACCCTGTGACTCACTTCCGCTTCCATGGTTCCATCCGCTGCCAAATCCACTCCCAGATATCTTCCAGCTTTTCTCCATTCACACTTACCTCCCTATTGACTTGTCCCTCAACCCTATTGTACCTAATGACCTTGCTCTTATTCACAATTAATCTCAGCTTTCTTCTTTCACACACTTTCACAAAATCAGTCACCAGCTTCTGCAGTTTCTCACCCGATTCAGCCACCAGCGCTGTATCATCAGCGATTAACAACTGACTCACTTCCCAAGACCACTCATCCAAAACTGACTGCATACTTGTCCCTCTCTCCAAAACTATTGCATTCACCTCCCTAACCACCCCATCCATAAACAAATTAAACAACTATGGAGACATCGCGCACCACTGCCGGAAACTGACATTCACTGAGAACCAATCATTTTCCTCTCTTCCTACACGTACACATGCCTTACATCCTCGATAAAAACTTTTCAATGCTCCTAGCAACCTGCCTCCAACACCATATATTCTTAATACCTTCCACAGAGCATCTCTATCAACTCTATCATATGCCTTCTCCAGATCCATAAATGCTACATACAAATCCATTTGTTTTCCTAAGAATTTCCCACCTAAATCTTTCAAAGCAAACAACTGATCCACACATCCTCTACCACTTCTGAAACCATACTGCTCCTCCCCAATCTGATACTCTGTACATGTCTTCGCCCTCTCAATCACTACTCACCCATATAATTTCCAAGGAATACGCAACAAACTTATACCTCTGTAATTTGAACACTCACCTTTATCCCCTTTTTCTTTGTACAATGGCACTATGCATTCATTCCTCCAATCCTCAGGCACTTCACAATGAGTCATGCATACATTGAATATCCTCACCAACCAGTCAACAACACAGTCACTAACTTTTTTAATAAATTCCACTGCAATACCATCGAAACCCGCCGTTTTGACGGCTTTCATCTTCCGCAAGCCTTTCACTACGTCTTTTCTGTTTACCAAATCATTCTCCCTGGCATTTAATCTAATCTCTCTCTCTCTCTCTCTCTCTCTCTCTCTCTCTCTCTCTCTCTCTCTCTCTCTCTCTCTCTCTCTCTCTCTCTCTCTCTCTCTCTCTCTCTCTCTCTCTCTCTCTCTCTCTCTCTCTCTCTCTCTCTCTCTCTCTCTCTCTCTCTCTCTCACTCTCTCTCTCTCTCTCTCTCAACCTCTGCAGTTTTTCACTCTAATGTGTCACCAGTGCTGTGCCATCAGTAAACAACAGACTCACTTCCCAGCTACCTTCATCCTAATCGGACAGAACAATCGCCCTTCTTTCCAACGTTCTTTCATATATTTTCCTCACTACACTATAAACAAACAAATTAAACAGTCACGGCGACAGCACAAATCCTTGCCGTACAACCACCTTCATCAGGTATCAATAAACCTCCCTTCCACTTATTCACATACACACATGCCCAGCTTTCTTGATAATATCTGCTCAATGGTTCTGATAACTTTCCTCCCACAATGACCGGCAAAAGGGTGTGTCCTGCGTCCTGGCCAGGACCGTCCACTTTCCCCATATGTGACACCACTCTTATCCTCACCGTCAATATGGAGTGGATTCTGTAGCGCTTGTGGTGAGCGGCCTTGGATGAATCCCCACCACCCTCTTCCCGGGGTATATATGCGGCCGCGCCCCACACACCAGCAGTGTAGCGACTCTCCTCCCTGCATCATGAAGGCTCTGGTGAGTGACTCCAGGTTTCCTTCGTCTATTGCATCACCAAAACTTCTTAGTGTCTACCCAAGTCAACAATCGCTTCAGAACATGTAGCCTTTAGTGCCAGACGAAACATGCTTATGATACAGTAACTACAGGAATATTACATCACCTGTTCTCCATCACTCTTGTTATCGTAATTATGAGTTACAAAGTTTTGTGCAGATACTGTCCTCGACCATATCAGAACCTGGAAGTAAAGCTGGTTATCGGCAGTACTGGAGTGTGTGGGGCTGCACAGCTATGTTGGAACATTGTTGTCCAACTATTGCTCAATACTTATTGCACTATCAAAGATGTTAACAGAAAACATGAATTGTTCGTTTCGTGATTCCTAAAGTCACATTAGCATAAGACCATCACCAGAATTCTCCACGTATCATGTCACAGCTCGAGAACAAAATGACTTGTGATTGTGCATAACTTTCGTTCTTGCATTTGTTCTTGTGAACGAGTCTAGTGTTTGTGTAAACGTTCAAGAAATGGCCAGGTCTCGTCACTCGCATCCAACGTCTCATATCCTAGTCACTGTACTGCTATAGTCGTCCACATTACAAACGTCTCCTTAATGTCTCACATCTGAGGCCCGCTTGCACCTCTCAATATTGCCTGTCAAAATCAGTTGTCAGGTGTTACTCCATTTCATACCTATTAAATTCATGAGGTTAGGACCGTCATATACACTCAGACATACGGGACAAAGACAACTGTATATTCCTCTTTACATAACATATCTTTGCAGTAGCCTTTTATAGTGCACCCGGAAGGTGAATACCACTACTTCCTCACGGCAACACCACTTTGAATATTTCTTAATTATGTTACATGAACGTCTCTGCCATCTGCAAATGTGTGTGTGTGTGTGTGTGTGTGTGTGTGTGTGTGTGTGTGTGTGTAAGGTTTATAGTAATATGTCACCAAATGTCAAGTAAACTGATAATCATAAGGATAAAGTAATAAAGAATTTCTGTCCTCAGGTATTCCTTGGCGTGATTGCCGCGTCCCTGGCTGCTCCAGTCCCTGATGACTGTGAAACCGTCCAGGTGCTCCCCGGAGCTCTGCCATATGCTGGCTTTGGTTTGGCTGGCCATGGTATAGCTGGTCTGGCTGGCCACGGTATTGCTCCCTTGGCTGCTGCTGCCCCTCTTGCTCATGTGGCTGCTGCTCCCGCTATTGCTCCCTTGGCTGCTGCTGGTGCCCCACTTGCTCATGTGGCTGCTGCTGCCCCATTTGCTCATGTGGCTGCTGCTCCCGCTATTGCTCCCTTGCCTGCTGCCCCAATTGCTCCTCTTGCCCACCCTGTGGCCTACGCTGCCCCACAACCTGTTGCTCTTCCCCCAGCTGAAGTGAAGATCCCCATCACCCGTACTCATGTGGAAGTGCCCGTTCACCAGCAGGTCCACTACGGCACTCAGGCTTACGTAGCCGGTGCCACCACCCATATCCACAAGCCAGCCTTGGCCGCCCCAGCCATCGCACCACCCACCACCCTCCTCTCTAAGGTCACCCACAACCCTGCAGAGGTCACCATCAAGCACCAGGAGATTCCCGTCGAGCGCCACACCCCCAACTTTGTGGAGACCCCCTACCACGCAGGCACCATCATCGAATACACCGAGCCTGAGGTCAGGGAGGTCAAGGTGCCAACACCATATGCCAAGCCCGTCCCCGTGCCCCAGCCCGTCCCCGTGGCTCAGCCAGTACCCGTACCTACCCCCGTGCACTCCGTGGCCGTGCACCACGCTGCCCCCGTCGTTGCCCCAGTCGCTGCCCCCGTAGCATATGGCGCCGTTCTTGCTGCTGATGACTGTTAGTACTGGACGCCAGGACGACCTGAGGATATTCACGCCAGCCATGAGCCTCTTTTGATGTACATGTGACTCATATGTTCCTATTTAAAGATATGAAACCCAACACCTTATCTTTATTTTCTTATTTCCTCACACGGACGTCTTGATAAAAGCATTTAAAAGCAACGTATTCTTCATGTCTTAATGTATTCAAGGAAGAACGAGAATCGAAAACATTAATGGAAATATGACAGTATCCATAAACGTAAACTTCTTGAAATCTTCAATGATATACCATCAATTACGGTTAACAGAATTATCATTATTTTTACTCTTTTATCACCTAATTAGAAACCTATACAGCAATAACTTTCAGGTTAATGATTCTAATCGAGTATGTCTGTGTTTCACAATATGTTCATTGATGATGAAGTTCCTCCTCGAAAAAGCTAACAAATGAATATGAAACCTCTGAAGAAGTTATCTCCATTAGCTTTGTCCATGATATTTACAGTGAGATTCCACTCTGGAAGCGACTCAATAGTCCGAGAT
This sequence comes from Panulirus ornatus, assembly GCF_036320965.1. Lineage (NCBI taxonomy): Eukaryota > Metazoa > Arthropoda > Malacostraca > Decapoda > Palinuridae > Panulirus > Panulirus ornatus. Next base: position 22,875,255 of record NC_092286.1, on the reverse strand, counting down.
ACATATGCAAATAATTTATACACATTTAGTTAGACCAGATAGACAGATGGATAGAATGATATATTGAACCTGAAAGCCTGCCAACAAAGTACCAATCCTAAAACTGTCCAAACCAGCCGACTCCCCTCCTTTCACCGACTGTATAGCTTCTATCTTCCACAGCCAAACTCTTTAAAACCTAAAACAAAACACAATAGAGCATATTAACTGATGCTTAATTTAAACACAAAACTTTAATCCATCTTCACACTACAAAAAATAAAAATACCAAAACTGAATATCCTAGACAGCTTCAACCAATCACAGTCCCCATCCCGCACAGTAATAGTTGCAATACACATTACCAAAGCATTTGACACTGTCCATCGAAGTATCCTTACACTTAAGATGTTTCCAATTACACTCTTCAACAATGACAAAAAGTGGATGGCCAACTTCATAGTTTGCCAACCACAAGAACGGTAAACCACAACAAACAAAGCAGCCGGAACCAGCACTCGTTGTGTATAAACCACAAACTCTCAACGCCTACAAAATGAAACAAAGATCCTCCAGTACAATCCCACATCAATACTCTCGACATATTAGTCAGCAACAGCACGATCACACTTTCCATCCACATCATTCCATAACTATTCAACAAAAGCTAGCTAGAGATAACAATCTTACCCCAGCTTCACAACACAGCAACCTGTACTCATAGATACCCTCCTCCCTACATTCTACATTCGTAACACTTACGAAACATATACAGACCGAAAGACCCGAGAATCACTATAAAGTCATCCTTCCAACCCATTCTCAAACACCATCCCACCAGATGTACACAAGTCGGAACCACACTTCCCAGACAAATACAAGTTCCATTTTCTCCTTCTCTCTCTTGAGAGAACACCCATCTCTGCGATCACAAGACCCCTCATGTCCAAGATGTAACTTCCATACTGAAGATATTGAGCATTTACTCGTATATGCAGTCCAGAGTTTATCGATGATGAGTTTGAGAAAATATATTCTATTGGATCCAAGTTACAGTGTCCTACATCTTTCATTGATTTATCACGTAAGTTGGCAAAGAAATCATTAATAAAGCTCAACCCAAACCTCTCCTTGACAACTTTTAGTTTTCCCCTTTAGTAATGATTTTACTTTACTTCCCATGTTGCTTAAATTCTTTGATGTAAATGTCTTCAGCAACAACACTAAAAAGAATATCTTAATCAGGAACTCACTAAAAAGTTCTGCAGGGTGCGTATATATAGAAAAACTACAAAAAGTTTTATGGAGGGCAAACTGGTAAGGATCTTTCAGTTAGACTTAAGCAACATAAATATAGTAAAAGAACAGAGCAAGAATTAAATGCCTTGCTTAATCATGTGAAAAAGTATGATCATTGTACTGACTGGAGTAATGCCATCTCAGATATTAACTTTAACTCTTGTGCCACGAGAAATATCATTGAATCTTCTATTATTGAAAATACAAAGAATTGCAACATTAATATTAGTAAAGGTATACACAAACTGGATATCTTTAATGTTGATAAAATTTGCAAACTGATCCCTTTCTTGTCCATATCATAAATTTTAGGATACGCATGTTGCCAAGTTTAAACGCACCAGACTTCCATTAGGGTAGTCACTTGTTTCCCAAATAGCGTCCTAGCTACGTCGCTTCCTTGTATATTAACTGACTGTTTTACATCTTTCTTGTATCTCCCCTGTTGATGTGATAATTATACAAAAGTGCCCTTGGGTACTTATCGTGTTTCATTTCCGCGGTAATAACAGAATCTATTTCATCATACACAGATATATATCATAGTGATTCATTGTTTCTCGCTTTAGTGAGGTAGCCCCAGGAACAGACAGAAAAAGACCACATCTGCTCCCATCCATTATCATATGTAATCTACGTAATCCAGAAACAAGTTACATGAGCTTTTCCATGGTTTCCCCGGTTCGCAAGGTAAACTCAACTAACTTTCACCACTGTAGTTTGAACAGTCACTTTTGTCACCCTTGTCTTTATGACTTTATACAGTGGCATGTTCATGGCAGAAGTGGATTTAGTGGCAGTAAAATGTTTGCCGAAGGCTGATATAACAAGATGTCTAAAGAGGTCCTAAGGTGTCTATATGACAATGAGATTATCCGGATACTACGTTATTATATTTTGTTTCTCACTCGGTAGATTAAAGAGAGAGGAAAACATTGTACTGATTCTTATCACCGTACACAATAAGTTTTGCAATTATCATTGAAGATTTTTCAAGAATCTTACGTTTATGAGAATCGTATTATTACCAGAAATCCTCTTCTTTTTACTCTGGTGACACTGAATACATAAAGACTTGAAGAATACGTCGCCCTTAAATGCTTTTATCAAGACGTCCGTGTGAGAAAATAAGAAAATAAAGATAAGGTGTTGGGTTTCATATCTTTAAATAGAAACATATGAGTCACATGTACATCAGAAGAGGCTCATGGCTGGCGTGAATATCCTCAGGTCGTCCTGGCGTCCAGTACTAACAGTCATCAGCAGCAAGAACGGCGCCATATGCGACGGGGGCAGCGACTGGGGCAACGACGGGGGCAGCGACTGGGGCAACGACGGGGGCAGCGTGGTGCACGGCTACGGAGTGCACGGGGGTAGGTACGGGTACTGGCTGAGCCACGGGGACGGGCTGGGGCACGGGGACGGGCTTGGCATATGGTGTTGGCACCTTGACCTCCCTGACCTCAGGCTCGGTGTATTCGATGATGGTGCCTGCGTGGTAGGGGGTCTCCACAAAGTTGGGGGTGTGGCGCTCGACGGGAATCTCCTGGTGCTTGATGGTGACCTCTGCAGGGTTGTGGGTGACCTTAGAGAGGAGGGTGGTGGGTGGTGCGATGGCTGGGGCGGCCAAGGCTGGCTTGTGGATATGGGTGGTGGCACCGGCTACGTAAGCCTGAGTGCCGTAGTGGACCTGCTGGTGAACGGGCACTTCCACATGAGTACGGGTGATGGGGATCTTCACTTCAGCTGGGGGCAGAGCAACAGGTTGTGGGGCAGCGTAGGCCACAGGGTGGGCAAGAGGAGCAATTGGGGCAGCAGGCAAGGGAGCAATAGCGGGAGCAGCAGCCACATGAGCAAATGGGGCAGCAGCAGCCACATGAGCAAGAGGGGCAGCAGCAGCCAAGGGAGCAATACCGTGGCCAGCCAAACCAGTGATACCGTGGCCAGCCAAACCAAAGCCAGCATATGGCAGAGCTCCGGAGAGCACCTGGACGGTTTCACAGTCATCAGGGACTGGAGCAGCCAGGGACGCGGCAATCACGCCAAGGAATACCTGAGGACAGAAATTCTTTGTTACTTTTTGCTTATGATTGTCAGTTTACTTGACATTAGGTGTCATATTACTATCAACCTTACACATACACACACACACACACACACACACAAAAACACACACACACACACACACACACATTTACAGAATGGCAGAGACGTTCATGTAACATAATTAAGAAATATTCAAGTGTTGCCATGAGGAAGTAGTGGTATTCACCTCCCGGGTGCGCTATAAAAGGCTACTGCAAAGATATGTTATGAAAAGAGGAATATACAGTTGTCTTTGTCCCGTATGTCTGAGTGTATATGACGGTCCTGACCTCATGAAGTTAATAGGTATGAAATGGAGTAACACCTGACAACTGATGTTGATAGGCAATATTGAGAGGTGCAAGCGGGCCTCAGATGTGAGACATTAAGGCGACGTTGGTAATGTGGACGACTGTAGCAGTACAGTGACTAGGATATGAGACATGGGATGTGAGTGACGAGACCTGGCCATTTCTTGAACGTTTACACAAACACTAGACTCGTTCACAAGAACAAATGCAAGAACGAAAGTTATGCACAATCACAAGTCATTTTGTTCTCGAGCTGTGACATGATACGTGGAGAATTCTGGTGATGGTCTTATGCTAATGTGACTTTAGGAATCACGAAACGAACAATTCATGTTTTCTGTTAACATCTTTGATAGTGCAGTAAGTATTGAGCAATAGTTGGACAACAATGTTCCAACATAGCTGTGCAGCCCCACACACTCCAGCACTGCCGATAACCAGCTTTACTTCCAGGTTCTGATATGGTCGAGGACAGTATCTGCACAAAACTTTGTAACTCATAATTACGATAACAAGAGTGATGGAGAACAGGTGATGTAATATTCCTGTAGTTGCTGTATCATGAGCATGTTTCGTCTGGCACTAAAAGCTACATATTCTGAAGCGATTGTTGACTTAGGTAGACACTAAGAAGTCTTGGTGATGCAATAGACGAAGGAAACCTGGAGTCACTCACCAGAGCCTTCATGATGCAGGGAGGAGAGTCGCTACACTACTAGTGTGTGGGGCGCGGCCGCATATATACCCCGGGAAGAGGGTGGTGGGGATTCATCCAAGGCCGCTATCCACAAGAGCTACAGAATCCACTCCATATTGACGGTGAGGGTAAGAGTGGTGTCCCAAATCGGTAAAGTGGACGGTCCTGGCCAGGACGCAGGACACGCCCTGTTGCCGGTCATTGTGGGAGGAAAGTTATCAGAACCATTGTGCAGATATTATCAAGAAAGCTGGGCATGTGTGTATGTGAATAATTGGAAGGGAGGGTTATTGATACCTGATGAAGGTGGGTGTACGGCAAGGATTTGTGCTGTCGCCGTGACTGTTTAATTTGTTTGTTTATAATGTAGCAAGGTAAATATATGGAAGAACGTTGGAGAGAAGGGCGATTGTTTAGTCAGATGGGGGTGAAGGTAACTGGGAAGTGAGTCTGTTGTTGTTTACTGATGACACAGCACTGGTGACACATTCGAGTGAAAAACTGCAGAGGTTGAGAGAGAGAGAGAGAGAGAGAGAGAGAGAGAGAGAGAGAGAGAGAGAGAGAGAGAGAGAGAGAGAGAGAGAGAGAGAGAGAGAGAGAGAAAGAGAGAGAGAGAGAGAGAGAGAGAGAGAGAGAGAGAGAGATGTGAGTAAATGTCAGGAAGAATGACTTGGTAAACAGAGAAGAGGTAGTGAAAGCTTTGCGGAAGATGAAAGCCGTCAAAACGGCGAGTTTGGATGGTATTGCAGTAGAATTTATTTAAAAAGTTAGTGACTGTGTTGTTGAATGGTTGGTGAGGATATTCAGTGTATGCATGACTCATTGTGAAGTGCCTGAGGATTGGAAGAATGCATGCATAGTGCCATTGTACAAAGGGAAAGGGGATAAAGGTGAGTGTTGAAATGACAGAGGTATAAGTTTGTTGAGTATTCCTTGGAAATTATATGGGCGAGTATTGATTGAGAGGGTGAAGGCATGTACAGATTATCAGATTGGGGAGGAGCAGTGTGGTTTCAGAAGTGGCTGAGAATGTGTGGATCAGGTGTTTGCTTTGAAAAATGTATGTGAGAAATAATTAGAAAAACAAATGGATTTGTGTGTAGCATTTATTTATCTAGAGAAGGCATATGATAGAGTTGATAGAGATGCTTTCTGGAAAGTATTTAGAGTATATGGTGAAGGAGGCAGGTTGCTCGGAACAGTGAAAAGCTTTTATCGAGGATGTAAGGCATGTGTTCCAGTAAGAAGAGAGGAAAGTGATTGGTTCTCAGTGAATGTCGGTTTGCGGCAGTGGTGCGTGATGTTTCCATGGCTGTTTGATTTGTTTATGGATGGGGTTGTTAGGGAGGTGAATGCAAGAGTTTTGGTGAGTGGGGCAAATATGCAGTCTGTTGTAGATGAGAGGGCATGGGAAGTGAGTCAGTTGTTGTTCGCTGATGATACAGCGCTGGTGGCTGATTCGGGTGAGAATCTGCAGAAGCTGGTGACTGATTTTGGTAAGGTGTGAGAAAGAAGAAAGCTGAGAGTAAATGTAAATAAGAGGAAGGTTATTAGGTACCGTAGGGTTGAGAATGGAGAAAAACTGGAAGTGAAGTGTTTTAGATATCTGGGAGTAGATTTGACAGCGGATAGAACCATGGAAGCGGAAGTGAGTCACAGGGTGTGGGAGGGGGCGAAAGTTTTGGGAGCTTTGAAAAATGTGTGGAAGGCGAGAACGTTATCTCGGAAAGGAAAAATGGGTATGTTTGAAGGAATAGTGGTTCCAACAATGTTTTATGTTTGCGAGGCGTGGGTTATAGGTAGGGCTGTGCAGATGAAGGTGGATACGTTGGAAATGAGATGTTTGAGGACAATATGTGGTGTGATGTGGTTTGATCGAGTAAGTAATGAAAGAGTAAAAGAGATGTGTGGTAATAAAAAGAGTGTAACTGAGAGAGTAGAAGAAGGTGTATTGAAATGGTTTGGTCACATGGAGAGAATGAGTGAGGAAAGATTGAGAAAGACGATACATATGTCAGAGGTAAAAGGAACGAGGAGACATGGGAGAACAAATTGGAGGTGGAAGGATGGAGTGAAAAAGATTTTGAGTGATCGAGGCCAGAACATGCAGGAGGGTGAAAGGCGTGCAAGGAATAGAGTGAATTGGAACGATGTGGTATACTGGGGTCGACGTGCTGTCAATGGATTGAACCAGGGCATGTGAAGCGTCTCGGGTAAACCAAGTAAAGCTTTGTGGGGCCTGGATGTGGAAAGGGAGCTTTGGTTTCGGAGCATTATACATGACAGCTAGAGACTGAGTGTGAACGAATGTGGCCTTTGTCGCCTTTTCCTAGCGCTGCCTCGCTCATGTCCGATGGGAGGGGGTTGTCATTTCATGTGTGGCGGGGGGGAGGATGAATATAGGCAGGAAGTATGAATTATGTACATGTGTAAATTGTATATATCTATGTATGTGTATATATGTATACGTTGAAATATATGGGTATGTATATGTGCGTGTGTGGACATGTATGTATATACATGTGTATGTGGGTGGGTTGGGCCATCATTTCGTATGTTTCCTTGCGTTACCTCGCTAACAAGGGAAACAGCGACAAGGTATAATAAATGAATAAATGATATACATTATCACTTGGTATAGGGGAGAAAGAATACTTCCCACGTATTCCTGCGTGTCGGAAAAGGCGACTAAAAGGGAAGGGAGCGGGAGGCTGGAAATCCTCCCATTTCTTTTTAATTTTCCAAAAGAAGAAACAGAGAAAGGGGCCAAGTGACGATATTCCCTTTAAGGCTCGGCCCTTTGTTCTTGTCGCTAACTTGCTAACGCGGGTAATGGTGAATATGTATGACTCAGGTCAGAGCAAAGTTTGACCAGGCATGACTCATGTCAGCATGAGTTTATATAAGCATATTGTTGTCCTTATGATTCTGTCAGTTCCCTGATGAAGACTGTTGTCGAAACTCTGAAATAGAATTCGTGTTCCAGGACATTATTTCCACTGCCCCCTCCCCTCCAATGGTCAATATCTTCAGTATGGAAGTTGCATCTTGGACATGAGGGATCTTGTGATCGGAGAGATGGGTGTTGTCTCAAGAGAGAGAAGGAGAAAATGGAACTTGTATTTGTCTGGGAAGTGTGCTTCCGACTGGTGTACATATGGTGGGATGGTGTTTGAGAATGGGTTGGAAGGATGACTTTATAGTGATTCTCGAGTCTTTCGGTCTGTATATGTTTCGTAAGTGTTACGTATGTAAAATGTAGGGGGGTTGGGGTATCTGTGAGCACAGGTTGCTGTGTTGTGAAGCTTGGGTAAGATTGTTATCTCTATCTAGCTTTTGTTGGATAGTTATGGAGTGATGTGGATGGAAAGTGTGATCGTGCTGTTGCTGTGTAATATGTCGAGAGTATTGAGGTGGTATTGTACTAGAGGATCTTTGTTTCATTTTGTATGTGTGGAGAGTTTGTGGTTTCTAGGCAGCTAGTGTTAGTTCAGGCTGCTCTGTTTTTTGTGGTTTGCAGTTCTTGTGGTTGGCTAACAATAAAGTTGGCCATCCACTTTTTGTCGTTGTCGAAGAGTGTAGTTGGAAGCATCTTAAGTGTAAGGATACTTCGACAGAAAGTGTCAAATGCTTTGGTAATGTGTATTGCTACTAAGACTGTGCGGGATGGGGACTGTGATTGATTGAATCTGTTTAGCATGTTTTGTTTTAGTATTCGTTTTTCTTTGTTGTGAGAAGATGGATTAAAGCCTTGGTTTTCAAATGAATGGGAGTAAATATGCTTTAATCTGTTTTGATTTAGGTTTTTAAAGTTGGCTGTGGAAGACAGAAGTTATGTAGTTGGTGAGAGGAGGGGAGTCGGCTGGTTTGGACAGTTTTAGGATTGGTACTTTGCTGGCAGGCTTTCATGTTGAAGATATCTTTCTATCTATCTGTCTATCTGATATAATTAAATGGTTATACATTATTTGCATATGTATATCGGACTATTGAGTCTCTTCCAGAGTGGAATCTCATTGTAAATGTCATGGACAAAGCTAATGGAGATAACTTCTTCAGAAGTTTATTAAGACTTGAAGACTATGTTGCCCTTAAATGCTTTTATCAAGATATCCGTGTGAGGAAATAGGAAAATAAAGATAAGGTGTTGGGTTTCGTATCTTTAATTGGGATAATATGAGTCACATGTACATCAGAAGAGGCTCATGGCTGGCGTGAATATCCTCAGGTCGTCCTGGCGTCCAGTACTAACAGTCATCAGCAGCAAGAACGGCGCCATATGCGACGGGGGCAGCGACTGAGGCAACGACGGGGGCAGCGACTGGGGCAACGACGGGGGCAGCGTGGTGAACGGCCACGGAGTGCACGGGGGTAGGTACGGGTACTGGCTGAGCCACGGGGACGGGCTGGGGCACGGGGACGGGCTTGGCATATGGTGTTGGCACCTTGACCTCCCTGACCTCAGGCTCGGTGTATTCGATGATGGTGCCTGCGTGGTAGGGGGTCTCCACAAAGTTGGGGGTGTGGCGCTCGACGGGAATCTCCTGGTGCTTGATGGTGACCTCTGCAGGGTTGTGGGTGACCTTAGAGAGGAGGGTGGTGGGTGGTGCGATGGCTGGGGCGGCCAAGGCTGGCTTGTGGATATGGGTGGTGGCACCGGCTACGTAAGCCTGAGTGCCGTAGTGGACCTGCTGGTGAACGGGCACTTCCACATGAGTACGGGTGATGGGGATCTTCACTTCAGCTGGGGGCAGAGCAACAGGTTGTGGGGCAGCGTAGGCCACAGGGTGGGCAAGAGGAGCAATTGGGGCAGCAGGCAAGGGAGCAATAGCGGGAGCAGCAGCCACATGAGCAAATGGGGCAGCAGCAGCCACATGAGCAAGTGGGGCACCAGCAGCAGCATAGGAAGCAATAGCGGGAGCAGCAGCCACATGAGCAAGTGGGGCAGCAGCAGCAGCCAAGGGAGCAATAGCGGGAGCAGCAGCCACATGAGCAAGAGGGGCAGCTGCAGCCAAGGGAGCGATACCGTGGCCAGCCAAACCAAAGCCAGCATATGGCAGAGCTCCGGGGAGCACCTGGACGGTTTCACAGTCATCAGGGACTGGAGCAGCCAGGGACGCGGCAATCACGCCAAGGAATACCTGAGGACAGAAATTCTTTGTTACTTTATCCTTATGATTATCAGTTTACTTGACATTTGGTGTCATATTACTATAAACCTTACACACACACACACACACACACACACACACACACACACACACACACACACACATTTGCAGAATGGCAGAGACGTTCATGTAACATAATTAAGAAATATTCAAAGTGGTGTTGCCATGAGGAAGTAGTGGTATTCACCTTCCGGATGCACTATAAAAGGCTACTGCAAAGATATGTTATGTAAAGAGGAATATACAGTTGTCTTTGTCTCGTATGTCTGAGTGTATATGACGGTCCTGACCTCATGAAGTTAATAAGTATGAAATGGAGTAACACCTGACAACTGATGTTGATAGGCAATATTGAGAGGTGGCAAGCGGGCCTCGGATGTGAGACATTAAGGAGACGTTAGTAATGTGGACGACTGTAGCAGTACAGTGACTAGGATATGAGACGTGGGATGTGCGCGACGAGACCTGGCCATTTCTTGAACGTTTACACAAACACTAGACTCGTTCACAAGAACAAATGCAAGAACGAAAGTTATGCACAATCACAAGTCATTTTGTTCTCGAGCTGTGACATGATACGTGGAGAATTCTGGTGATGGTCTTATGCTAATGTGACTTTAGGAATCACGAAACGAACAATTCATGTTTTGTGTTAACATCTTTGATAGTGCAGTAAGTATTGAGCAATAGTTGGACAACAATGTTCCAACATAGCTGTGCAGCCCCACACACTCCAGCACTGCCGATAACCAGCTTTACTTCCAGGTTCTGATATGGTCGAGGACAGTATCTGCACAAAACTTTGTAACTCATAATTACGATAACAAGAGTGATGGAGAACAGGTGATGTAATATTCCTGTAGTTACTGCATCATGAGCATGTTTCGTCTAGCACTAAAAGCTACATGTTCTGAAGCGATTGTTGACTTGAGTAGACACTAAGAAGTCTTGGTGATGCAATAGACGAAGGAAACCTGGAGTCACTCACCAGAGCCTTCATGATGCAGGGAGGAGAGTCGCTACACTGCTAGTGTGTGGGGCGCGGCCGCATATATACCCCGGGAAGAGGGTGGTGGGGATTCATCCAAGGCCGCTCACCACACGAGCTACAGAATCCACTCCATATTGACGGTGAGGATAAGAGTGGTGTCTTAGATGGGTAAAGTAGACCGCTATGGTTCCCGTCGGTGCAACATAGACATGATGATGACCATCCGAAGCCTTCGAAGACAATAAGCACTCCTCGCTTGGTTCCTTCTCCTATTCCATCTTTTGAAAATTGAAGAAAAAGGAAGGTGGAGGGTTTCCCCATCTCACTCCCACCCCTCTGGGTCGCTTTTCATGACAGAAGATAAGGGTAGAATTCCTTTCCTTTATTTTTCCTATTCCCATAGATTATTTAAGCGAACTGTGGTAAAGTGGCATTAGTGGATGGGACTGAAGTTAAAGTTCTCAAACATACCGGCATCACTGCTTCAGTCGACTCGTTAGATGGGGTTTCCAGTGTATGTTTATCTCACAGTGTGAGGTGCCACTGTATAAAGGCAATGAATGACAATAGTGAATGATCAGAATCACAGTGGTATAATCCTGTTCAGCACAACGACTAAGTTGTACCGGCGATCCAGTGGATGGTGAGATGCAGAGAGCCTCAGACTCGGGTGAAGATACGTGACTTCAGGAGTGTTCGAAGGATGTATGGTCCAGGTTCTTTGCTTTGCAGAATGTGTTTGTGTATGGAATAGAGAGACAGGAGGATTTGTATATTGCATTTATGGATCTGTGGAAAGCGTACGATAAGGTGGACAAAGATGCTTTGTTAACTGTAACTAGTATAGAAGTAGAGAGTTACTGGAAGCAGTAAAGAGTAGGAGAAGACGATGGAGAGTGATTCTAGGTAAGGATACGTCTTGCGGCAGGGGTGTGTGTAATGTCTACATGGCTACCTAATCTGTTTATGGATGGCCTACGTAAATGTAAATGTAATGAAGTAATAAGTCTACAATCTGTTGGAGTCTGAGTTTGAGAGACTGAGTGTCAGGTGAAAGGGTTGAGATTCAATGTTAATAAAGGTAAAGTTATTAAGTTTACCAGAAGGGAGAGAGAGAGGTTAGTCTGACTGTGAGTTTGAATGGGGAAAAGCTAGAAGATGTGGAGTGTTTTATATACCTGAAGGTGAACATTGCATCGGATGGAACCATGAAAGCTGAAGTACGCCACAGAGTGGTGAAGAGGCTAGGATCCTGGTTGCTCTGGATGACCTTACAAGTTGGCTATAGACTGATGGGGTCGAACGAGGGGGAAATAGGCTGATATACGTAATTCACTGCAGATGCTTGATATTAAGGACCAGAGAGATTCATCAGTAGGAATCAAATGAGCACACTTTCATATGAAGGTGTGCCTGACATTACGAAGAACAGGATATTATGAATCTCAGCAGAAATGAAACCAGAGTGACATTCAAGGGAAGGAGAGGAGGTTCGAAGTCCGATACATGCTGTCCTTGATGTCACAGGCATGAGAACAAGTGCGATCCGACACTGTACAGAGGGATAAAGACCAATTAGGAGGACTCCAACCGAGCCAATAAAACCTCTGCTATATGTGCAGCACAGCTTGAGGCATCCCAGCCACTATCGGCACCACCTGTCCCGGGGAAATGTAAGTGTAGAGGCTTCGCATGTTTGTTACCTTGAGCTCTTCCACGGACCCAAAAAGATTTGTTTAAATCGAAGTAACAGAAATGCGAATGTGGTCCAAGGACGCTATGGAGACACCAAAATGCATGTACTCTCGGACGGTCCGAAGGAAGCAAAGGTAGTGTGTGCTGGATGAGTTGTCAAAATCGTCTGGAGCTTGTGTTGTTGTCACAACCGTCTGGAACTTGTGTTGTTGTCACAACCGTCTGGAACTTGTGTTGTTGTCACAACCGTCCGGAACTCGTGTTGTTGTCACAACCGTCCGGAACTTGTGTTGTTGTCACAACCGTCCGGACCTTGTGTTGTTGTCACAACCGTCTGGAACTTGTGTTGTCACAACCGTCTGGAACTCGTGTTGTTGTCACAACCGTCCGGAACATGTGTTGTTGTCACAACCGTCAGGAACATGTGTTGTTGTCACAACCGTCTGGAACATGTGTTGTTGTCACAACCGTCTGGAACTTGTGTTGTTGTCACAACCGTCCGGAACTTGTGTTGTTGTCACAACCGTCCGGAACTTGTGTTGTTGTCACAACCGTCTGGAACTCGTGTTGTTGTCACAACCGTCCGGAACTTGTGTTGTTGTCACAAGCCGTCTGGAACATGTGTTGTTGTCACAACCGTCAGGAACATGTGTTGTTGTCACAACCGTCTGGAACATGTGTTGTTGTGTGAGTATCTGTTTCTCATCGTTGAAGAGGAAAAACACAGGGGCATCGGTTTCGCCGGATTCGTGCCGGTCAAATCCTCATAACCTCTCCCCTTATGGTGGACACTGACAGCACAGAAGATGACTGTGGACGGATGTGAGGCGAGGAATGCTTCGTGGCAGGAAGTCAAACACTCGAGGAGTCGTACAGAGCTGGAGCAAATAGAAGACAAAAGAGGTAACTGTAAGGAACATAAGAGCAAAGTTATATCAGGCAGAGATATTCTAAGCTCAATAGAATGAAAGTTTAGAGAATCACAATCCACGAAGTGAGTGATGGGAACGTTTATATGACATTGGAAATGACGATAGATCTAATAGTGCACACGAGAATCAGACTATGACAGATAGATTTCAGAGAGATCTGGAGACGCAGTGGACTCATGGTATTCAACAAAGGAAAGGATAGACTTGAGACTGCGGATGTAGACGAATGGATAGTACTGGAGAGTAGACGAATGTGTACGTTACGTAAGAGGATCAGAGCAGTGGACGGGACACCAACAGCCCAGGTGTGGCAAGGTATCAACGCATTCAAACCAGATACTTTTCTATTTCAATTCCTGTCGTCAATTTACCTTGAAACAAATGTAGTAAACATAATATTTTTCCCGATGCTTAATACACCACCGCAAACCGGAATGATATTTCCTATACTGAAGTGATATTTCTCATACCGGAATGACACTTCTTACAACGCCTTGATGTCTGGAACTAGATATCCTGGCTGAGGGTTGGGTTACACGATGAATGGGGAGGTGGGTGTGGCCCACCTCCTGGGCAGGACGGTCAACTTTACCCATCTGGGACACCACTCAGCGTCAATATGGAGTGGACACTATGGACTGGTATGGGGAGCGGCCTTGGACTAGTTCCCACCACCCTCTTCCCGGGGTATATATACAGCCGCGCCCCACACACCAGCAGTGTAGCGACTCTCCTCCCTGCATCATGAAGGCTCTGGTGAGTGACTCCATGTTTCCTTCGTCTGTTACATCACCAAGACTTCTTAGTGTCTACCCAAGTCAACAATCGGTCCAGAACATGTAGCTTTTAGTGCCAGACGAAACATTCTCATGATGCAGTAACCAAAACAATAATACATCACCATTATCAGCACGGTCCTGAAGGACGAAGCCTAGTGCATACTAGTTCGAACACAAACCCCCAAGAGTCCACACGCATCAAGTTACACGTCTACAAAGAAATTACTTGTGACTGTCCATCAACCTTCCAGTCTATATGTTACTAGGAACAGTTCAGCTGCTGCTAATATGTGTTCAAGATATGGACAGATCTCATCGTTCTCATCCCCAATAGGTTTTACCTTACACTGTGATACATCCTTAATGTAGACTCGATGCCCTATTCCACATTCGGACTCGTTGCACTGCCACATTCATCGTAACATCTTAACATTTCTCAACCTCATTGTTGTTTATGACATATTGCACGCAGAAGCTGATAAATGTCATTAATATTTAAACCACTGTGGAATTATTCATCATATTAACGTGGTCACGGGTGTTTCAGTCTGGACACTGCTTCACTGTTCAGCCAACTGAACGTTAGGGAAACAAAGATGGATCTATAGGACTTATTTGTAATACCTAAGTTCAGCTTTATGATAACACAGAATGCTAACTGAATTGCTAATCCTCAAGGATAATGAACAATGAATTTCTGTCCTCAGGTATTCCTTGGCGTGATTGCCGCGTCCCTGGCTGCTCCAGTCCCTGATGACTGTGAAACCGTCCAGGTGCTCCCCGGAGCTCTGCCATATGCTGGCTTTGGTTTGGCTGGCCACGGTATCGCTGGTTTGGCTGGCCATGGTATTGCTCCCTTGGCTGCTGCTGCCCCTCTTGCTCATGTGGCTGCTGCTCCCGCTATTGCTCCCTTGGCTGCTGCTCCCGCTATTGCTCCCTTGGCTGCTGCTGCTGCCCCATTTGCTCACGTGGCTGCTGCTCCCGCTATTGCTCCCTTGCCTGCTGCACCAATTGCTCCTCTTGCCCACCCTGTGGCCTACGCTGCCCCACAACCTGTTGCTCTGCCCCCAGCTGAAGTGAAGATCCCCATCACCCGTACTCATGTGGAAGTGCCCGTTCACCAGCAGGTCCACTACGGCACTCAGGCTTACGTAGCCGGTGCCACCACCCATATCCACAAGCCAGCCTTGGCCGCCCCAGCCATCGCACCACCCACCACCCTCCTCTCTAAGGTCACCCACAACCCTGCAGAGGTCACCATCAAGCACCAGGAGATTCCCGTCGAGCGCCACACCCCCAACTTTGTGGAGACCCCCTACCACGCAGGCACCATCATCGAATACACCGAGCCTGAGGTCAGGGAGGTCAAGGTGCCAACACCATATGCCAAGCCCGTCCCCGTGCCCCAGCCCGTCCCCGTGGCTCAGCCAGTACCCGTACCTACCCCCGTGCACTCCGTGGCCGTGCACCACGCTGCCCCCGTCGTTGCCCCAGTCGCTGCCCCCGTCGTTGCCTCAGTCGCTGCCCCCGTAGCATATGGCGCCGTTCTTGCTGCTGATGACTGTTAGTACTGGACGCCAGGACGACCTGAGGATATTCACGCCAGCCATGAGCCTCTTCTGATGTACATGTGACTCATATGTTCCTATTTAAAGATATGAAACCCAACACCTTATCATTATTTTCCTATTTCCTCACACGGACGTCTTGATAAAAGCATTCAAGGGCAACGTATTCTTCAAGTCTTAATGTTTTCAAGGAACACCAAGAATCGAACACATTCATGGATATATGATAATTTTCATAAACGTAAACTTCTTGAAATCTTCACTGATATACCATCAATTACGGTTGCCAGAATTATCATTGTTTTTACTCTATAAGTCACCTAATTAGAATCCTATACTACAATAACTTTCAAGTTAATTATTATAATCAAGTATGTCTGTGTTTGACAATATGTTCACTGATGATGAAGTTCCTGCTCGAAAAAGCTAACGAATAAATATGGAACTTCTGAAGAAGTTATCTCCATTAGCTTTGTCCATGACATTTACAATGAGATTACACTCTGGAAGAGACTCAATAGTCCGAGATGCATATGCAAATAATGTACAACCATTCAATTAGATTGAAAGATAGACAGATAGATAGAAAGATATCTTCAACCTGAAAGCCTTCCAACAAAGTACCAATCCTAAAGCTGTCCAATCCAGCCGACTCCCCTCCTCTCACTGCCCGTATAACTTCTGTCTTCCGCAGCCAAACTCTTTTAAACCTAAATCAAAACAAAATAGAGCATATTAACTCATACTTAATTTAAACACAAAACTTTGATCCATCTTCATACTACAAAAAAAAAAAAATACTAAAACAAAACATCCTATACAGCTTCAACCAATCACAGTCCCCATCCCGCACAGTAATAGTTGCAATACACATTACCAAAGCATTTGACACTGTCCATCGAAGTATCCTTACACTTAAGATGCTTCCAGCAACATTCTTCAGCAATGACAAAACGTGGATGGCCAACTTCATAGTTGGCCAGCCACAAGAACTGTAAACCGCAACAAACAGAGCAGCCGGAACTAGCACTCGTTGCCTATAAACCACAAACTCTCAACACCTACAAAATGAAACAAAGATTCTCCAGTACAATCCCACATCAATACTCTCGACATATTAGTCAGCAACAGCACGATCACACTTTCCATCCACATCACTCCATAACTATCCAACAAAAGCTAGATAGAGATAACAATCTTACCCCAACTTCACAACACAGCAACCTGTACTCATAGATACCCCCCCACCCCCCATATTTTACATACGTAACACTTACATACGAAACATATAGAGACCGAAATACTCGACAATCACTATAAAGTCATCCTTCCAACCCAGTCTCAAACACCATCCCACCACATGTACACCAGTCGGAACCACACTTCCCAGACAAATACAAGTTCCGTTTTCTCCTTCTCTCTCTTGAGGCAACACCCATCTCTGCGATCACAAGACCCCTCATGTCCAAGATGTAACTTCCATAGTGAAGATATTGAGCATTTACTCGTATATGCAGTCCAGAGTTTATCGATGATGAGTTTGAGAAAATATATTCTATTGGATCCAAGTTACAGTATCCTACATCTTTCATTGATTCATCACGTAAGTTGGCAAAGAAATCATTAATAAAGCTCAACCCAAACCTCTCCTTGACAACTTTTAGTTTTCCCCTTTAGTAATGATTTTACTTTACTTCCATGTTGCTTAAATTCTTTGATGTAAAGTCTTCAGCAACAACACTAAAAAGAATATCTTAATCAGGAACTCACTAGAAAGTTCTGGCAGGGTGCGTATATATAGTACTATGTAAAAACTACAATACGTTTTATGGAGGGCAAACTGGTAAGGATCTTTCAGTTAGACTTAAGCAACATAAATGTAGTAGAAGAACAGGACAAGAATTAAATGCCTTGCTAATCATGTGAAAAAGTATGATCATTATATTGACTGGAGTAATGCCATCTCAGTTATTAACTCTATCTCTTGTACCACGAAAAATATCATTGAATCTTCTATTATTGAAAATAGAAAGAATTGCAACATTAATATTAGTAAAGGTATACACAAATTGGATAGCTTTAATGTTGATAAAATTTGCAAACAGATCCCTTTCTTGTCCATGTCATAAATTTTAGGATACGCAAGTTGCCAAGTTTAAACGCACCAGACTTCCATTAGGGTAGTCACTTGTTTACCAAATAGCGTCCTAGCTACGTCTCTTCGTTGTATATTAACTGACTGTTTTACTTCTTTCTTGTATCTCCCCTGTTGATGTGACAATTATACAAAAGTGCACTTGGGAACTTATCGTGTTTCATTTCCGTGGTAATAACAGAATTTATTTCATCATATATAGATATATATCATAGTGACTCATTGTTTCTCGCTTTAGTGAGGTAGCCCCAGGAACAGACATAAAACAGACATATGTAATCTACGTAAACTATAGATCCCTATCCAGAAGCAAGTTTCCCCGGTTCGCAAGGTCTACTCAACTAACTTTCACCTCTGTAGTTTGAACAGTCACTTTTGTCACTCTTGTCTTTATGACTTCATACAGTGGCATGTTCATGGCAGAAGTGGATTTAGTGGCAGTAAAATGTTTGCCGAAGACTGATATAACAAGATGTCTAAAGAGGTTCTGAGCCAACATGAGCGAGGAAGCCCGTTCATGTCACTTTACCTGCTGCATCTAGAGGAAAGTGACATTACATGGCCTGGGTGACGTTTTCAACATTGGAGGTCGCTTTACTGTAACGACTGTAGCAGTAACTGCTGGAGGAACGTTTCTTGCCGTCTCTGTGGGCGAGGGGTTTACCTCTCCCTGCCGGACCTGTCATTTCCATTAGCGACAGGTGCCCCGTCCACACTGCTCGTGTTCTTCAACGCTGGTCCCTAGGAACAAGACACCCTACAGCTTCTAGTCAAGGCCAGCAAAAGAGCAGACCTAATTGTCATTAAACATGTTTATGATTTATTCACACTTTTATGGAGGGTTGTTCATGCCCAGTTGAGTTAAATGGCGGCCACCAATATTTTTGTTTGTCTTTCCAGATATTTGGAATAATTAACAAGTTATAACGATCACAATCAAGTATTTGAATGGCTAATTTTGTTTGATTATATGTATATTGTTTTTATGCTGTACTAAACGCCGATCCTCCACCAACACATGGCAACGGGACAGTGTTATACGAACGAAGAGTCGTCAGTAAAGAGAAAAAGTTGATTTGAGTATCGGCCAACTTTACTGCTGACGAATGATGGAGTGTAACCATGTCCTGCTTATGAGAAGGACAAATCCATAGTGATAGGAGTATCCATGCGAATATCATAATGGGGAAATCGTGTGGCATAACTGTAACCTATTTCCATAATATCAGCAGTGTTCAGTTAAGTATACACGTTGCTGCTGCTCTCATACTTAACCATACTACAGCAGCACTTGGTTCAGTGGTTTGCATTAACCTCTTGCAGCTACCTCCAGCTTGATAGATATTACACCCTCTCTAACTGAAATGTCTGAGGTATATTTTGATTATTTGGATGATGAATGACGATGAATGTCACTAGTCGAACATGGTAGAAGTTGATGGTATAGAGGTAAGTAAGATCTACTTTCATCCAGAGGATAATGACACCATATATAGTTGTATACATATACCACAAATGTCTATAGATAAACATTGCTCTTACCGTAACAAAAACACAAAAGTTATATGAAGGAATTGGAAGCAAATATTCTAGTATGATGCTGAAGCAGTGGTTATAAGAGGGATACTGTGTGCCAATGTTTATGAAATTTTGCTGAGAAAAAAACGGATATACAATGATAGACCTGTGTGTTCCCAACTGTGTGAAGGAAATAAATTTTCATTAGAATAAGGATAATACATAACATCGAAAAGAAATACAGAATCTTGAACATCTTACAGAGATACAAAGGAAAATTTTATAGGAAATGTACAAAGGTGACTAAATACTTTACTACATGGCTTACTACATATACAGTAAGTATTTCTCACGGAAGAAGTTTTCCAAACGTTTTCAACAATTTAAAATTGTAAGTTATGTTTACAGTCAACGGCATGTGGGTCTTATTTGTTTCAATATCAATTTTGGCACCTTTTCAGAGGTTATTAACAGGTGTTATATTTGGAAATCATATTATTTATTCACTTAACGGTCAGGCAGACAGTATATGATTACTTCACTTTGTGCTTTATACTATTAATTACATGTAATCTCTTGTTTCATCGTTGACCGTGTGTTTGTATGTATAGTCCTATACTTCAGTGAATAAAATGCTTATAGAATATTAACTGACTCTGCCTATTATTGCTTGTGTTTTCATTTTCAACAAGTATGACTGAATATATTTCCATGTAGACAGAAATACTCACGCATATCAGGTTGTAAAACTTTGAAAAAGAATTATTTTGATGTGTAAGAATTGCTCATTAGTTTACATCTATGGAAAATACACTATTGAATTCTTTAAAGAGTATCATATTTAGATATATGACTGCTTGTGTTGGCTTGTGAATGTCAGTATGCATGTATGTCAGACTGTTAGCCATTGGTATTGTATTTTGTATCACTGCATGCATGTACATACAGTCTACCATAAGGTGAAAACAAAATATGTTCTGATATATATCTATCAATACTTTATTGCACCAAATAAAAGTATCACACGATCATTTCTTTCCTTTTATCAATATTTAAGAATGAACTGAAATGTAGGAGTGTTAGGGAAATCTAAATTACGATAGATCAACTGCACAAACCGAAGATAGGCTCAGGACTTAAATATATAATTAGCAATTCATATTAATACCAAACGAAAATGAAAAAAAGATAAATGGTTCTTGAACTATGAAGGAAATTCTATGTCATTTAACAAAATGTCCAGTTTACATTAAGTTTTTCCATTGCTAAAGCAAAACATAACATTTATACCAAACAAAGTAGATCAAAGGACTTCACTCCCTGCCGAAATTATGGAGGATTTGAATAGTTTACCTTTAATTTTCCCGTTTTCTTTGGTAAAGGTGTATATTTCCCGTTTTCTAATAGTCTTAATCACCCTTCCAGATGGCGTTACTGCCAGCATCACAAAAATTAGTATGTCAAAGTCTTTAAGTTGCGCTTCTTTGTATGTGTTTCTCGCTGATCACAGCCGCCATTTGCAGTCTTATTTGTCTCGTCTCCCAAGACGGATGTGTTCTTACGCTCTGTATTTCAAGTCTGTGTTGCCTGATGTCGTTGTGTCTACTCGTCTTTTCGGTAAGTCAGACTTTGCTTAGCACTATGGCAATGTTTCTGTGCATTTTTCCTTGACAAGTGGGGCTTCCTTGAGCTTTTATTCCGCGTATCAATACGTAGGAAGGTTTACACAGCTCCTAGCTAGGATGCCATTTTGGTTTCGTTTAGAATGCCATGATCAACTCTCTTCTTTCAGCCTTTCTATCTTCAGTTAACCTTCACTGCTTTCTTCAGATAATTCACGTATATCTAAATTTAGTGTCGTATGTTTATTAATGTTAAATATATGTGATGCTACTGGTAGCCTTGTGCGTTCGTTGTTTTTTAATTCTAGTGTTTATAGGGGTGTTTTTCACTCGGTGAAGTGTTTACATAGGAAGTGTTTTTTGAACTTAATACAATATTTTGCTATTTGTCCGTATGCTCAGGGATGGGATCAGGATAAACATACTCGGATATGCCAGCCATGCAGGACACCACTGCTCCCTAGCGGCGGTAGCCATAACTACATGCGCAGTGACATTGCGCAGGGCAATGTGCAGTCGTAGCTGTTCCGACCACAGTCTCGTACCAGCTACTGACCTGTACGGAGCTGTTGCCCTTCCTTCAGAGCCAGGTTGTAGCTATTCCTCCTTGCGTTGTCGCCACCCTCGCTTTGTTTTGAGTTTTTTTAAGTTTGTTTTATGCAAAATCGATCTTTCATTGATTGGTCTCCGGAGAACTCCGCCTGGCCTTTGTGTGACCGGCTCCGCCTTGAAACTTTTCTGCATAAAACAATTGCCTTTTTTTGGGGGAGGGGCGGGGGTGGGGGGGGTAGCTAGCTTTTTCCACTATCTGAGGTGGTTTCCCATTCCAGATTTTGAGGTTAGGCCCCATGTAAGCCATTCACTGCCCCCCGTAGGAGGTAGTGGTGACGGACCTTCCATAAAAAGTAGGAATGCTGATTTTGTTTTGGCCCATGCGACCGGAGCAACGACTCTTGCCTCCCTCAATTCCTTCCTAATCAGGAAGGTCATTAATGGTTAGTTTGGGTATGTTGAAACGGTCAGGAAACTGGTTAGTGGTGATTTGCTGATAAGTCGACGAAACAGGTGGCGGAACTACTTAAAGCTGACGAAGTTCCATATTCATGTTGACGTTGTGGTCTCGATACCCATTGCCATGTCTTCATGCAGGGGAGTCATCTACTGCACTGATGTCATGGATATGTCAGAGGACGACATTGTGAAGGAACTACCAAACGAGGACGTTATCACTGCCAGGTTCATCACCATATTTGTCAATGGCGAACGGAGTAGAACTCCGCTGTTTAACCTAACCTTCTTAAAAGCTCGGCTACCGGACAATATCTCTATTGGTTACATGCGATGTCGAGTTCATCCCTACATTCCGAATCCCTTACGTTGGTTTAAATGCCAGAAATTTGGCCACTCATTAAAGTCTTGCACTCTTTCTGGTAAATGTGGGAGGGAAGTGTGCTGCGGAGGGTCATATCGCTGAGGACTGTATGGCTAATAGGATGTTGTGTGTTAACTGCAGTGGCAACCACCCATGCTAGGACCGGGCCTGTCCCCAGTTCCAGTTTGAGAAGGTCGTCTGTGCAGTCAAGACACAAAATAACATCTCTTATGATGAGGCTAGGAGCAGGGTTAAGGAGTCTCGTTAAACCTCTAACCTTAATGAATCCTACGCGTCCGCTTTGAAATGTCTCGACTCGCTCCTTGTGACACCCCGATCGTCAGTTCAAAATACCCAGCTCCATCTAACCCTACATCCACACCTAATCTTCCAACCACAATCCATAACAAATGCTATGCCAATACCACATCCTCTCTCCGTCCTACAGGAAAGAACAAGAACAAAACTAACTCATCTTTAAACCTGACTGAACTTGGAATAAATCTACATCGCACGTCATTGTTCCGGTACCTCCAACTAGGAGACCTGTGGTTCACAGGTCTTCTTCGTTCGAGGACATAGACTTGGTGGATGCCAGACAATGCACATCCAGGGACCATGTATGGTCGTCTTGGGACTCGTCCAAGTCACGACATAAACGGGCTAAGAAAGCTGGTCGGTTAAATTACTCTTTAAAACCAGCACGTTCACTATCATTCAGAGGAATTGTAGAGGACATAGGCATAAGCAAGCACGACCAATGTTGCTTGCACTGTATAGGCCAGCCGAGATCTGTTTACAAGAGACCCTTCTATATGGCACAGTCGAAGACTGTTCCGTTGTAGATAACTATCACTCGTATAGAAGAGACGAGAATCGTGGGGTAGCTATCTATGTACACCAAAGTTTACCTCACACATGAGTGAATATAAATTCTAGACGATGTAGAATGTAAAATTTAATAACACGTACACGTACGTATGTTAGATATATTGCTCCGGTTCTAACGCACTTGATGATGATGGGTTAAATTAGCTTGTTAATCAATTACTTCACCGTAAAGTAGTTTTAGGAGACTTCAATGTTCATCATTATCAGTAGGGAAGTATCGGGGCAGACGCCAGGGGACACAAATGGTTAATATTATGATCAATGCTAACCTCACTCTTCCGAACGATGGTTGTGGAACTCGTGTAAATGACCAGACTGGCAATATCTCGGCAATTGATTTATCCTTGTCATCGCCAGATATACTTAATAAAGTATTACAAGAAAAACATCTGTTTTAACATTGTCAATGTACTCTGGGACAACTCGAGTACAATTGACAAATTGATGGTCGTCCTCAGAGAAACAATTAATGAAGATGATGTAAGGTGGTTCGTGGGTTGTTCTCTGTGGAGGGGTTGGCTTCGGTGTGAGGCTCCTCCTCCTACTTGAGCTGGTCGCATGTTGGGTGGTCATGTCCACACATTAGACGGTCGGCCTTGAGGGGAGGTGGTTATCCTCCGGGGCAGCTGCGCCATGAGGTTGAGCCGGTGGACTTCCGAATGAATTATCATCTATGTGCATGACGTGGTGGAGGACTATCTCTAGTCTGTCTTATCTCTTCACACTCTTGGGTAAACTGCAACTGTGGCTGCTGTGCCGACTGGGCTGTGGTTACCGCCACGTTGGCTCAACACCCACAAATTCTTTGCCTTCCATTATTTATTCTTAATTATGATTTATCTTTATCGTACTATAATTATTTTTTTTTTCCATTTTTGTATTTATTAGAATAGCTATTTATGGGATTCTTTAATTACATACTAGATAGGATTACAGGTCGTAATGACCTTCCTCATTGGTCGATGGCCGTAAAAGCCAACAAACAACAAACGTAGTCCGCCAGCTTCGTGTTCTCCGCTTGGAGATGATTGCTCCATAAACAGAGGTCTTATTTATAGCCAGGTGAATGAGTCATGGGAGACCATTGGCTGTAAACACAGGTGAATGACTGGTCAACTATAGGTGAACATGGAGGTGGAGGTGTGGAGAACTCTGTAGTTCCCACAGCAAGAAAATGTAGAATGAAGTAATTAGTCTGAAACTTTAGTTTCAGACTATATTATATTACTACATATAAAAGCTTTTAATTCTTCACCGTCTTTTGGAACGTCTGACCCGCCATATAGGTTATTACAGTTATATGGTTGTTTGCCTCAATTAGTAGTTTTGCTCAACATAGGAATAATGACTACCTACGTTTTGTATTTGCAGTATACATACAATAAGAGACCAGCTTTTGAAGCTCCTTGTGCTAGAGAATGATAACAAACAATTGCATCTTGTTTACCCTAATGTTTCGCAGAACAAGAATAGTAAGGATAACATTGCTAGTGAGAGATTTTTGTCCTCGCAGTTGCCACCAATTTAAGCATATATTTCAAGATGGATCATAATAACTTATGATGTTCCCATGACTTCAGATCTATCATGACCCACACATAAGCACTGGTATATGTTGCGTACAAAATGTCGTTGTTTAACTTAATGTTAATAGAAAAATATGCCTTAATGTAGTCAAATTGAAATGGAAATTAAGACACCGTTCATTTCCAGAATTCCAGTCAAACAACGGGTTGGATATGACGACCTTCCGTGCAACGTCGAGGATCACGTCACCCTCAGTCGCCTGCTGACGTCGCAAGAGGGAGGGAGGAAGCCGTCATGAGAGCACTCAAGTGTCTTGCCTCAAGGAGGGTGGTACCTCCTCCACGTGTAAGTTTGATAGGGGGTAAACCCTCGTCGAGTCAAGGAGGGTGGTACCTCCTTCACGTGTAAGTTTGATAGTGGGGTAAACCTTCGTCAAGTCAAGGAGTGTGGTACCTCCTTCACGTGTAGGTTTGATAGGGGGGTAAACCTTCGTCGAGTCAAGGAGGGTGGTACCTCCTTCACGTGTAAGTTTGATAGTGGGGTAAACCTTCGTCGAGTCGAGGCGTGAACCACCGACATAAGTAAGTGATTAACATAACGGTATGTGGCAGACTGGGACCCTCCTTCCTGCTTGTCTCAGGATAGGGAGAGTTTGGTTACTCACGGAGCGCTATGCTCTCAGGGTATTAGTAGCCGGGAGGCCATAGTTTTGTGTCAGGGAGTGAGTTGCTGTAGCAGCTCAGGCAGAGGGAGAAGGAAGTAAACCCGAAGTGTGGCAGTGAGTAAGACATTGTTGTGTGTCAGGGAATGACTCGCTGGGATGATGTGTCAGGCGTCTTCGTCTGTCTTGGAGTGATCTGCCGCCGTGTATCAGAAAGGGACGTGCCAATGCTCCAGGATATGAGGTGCAGACGCACGTCAGCTGGTGAGACGGTCGTTTGAAAGTGAGCGGCTTTGATGTTAGAGGACGAGTCGGTCGTTGTTGTTTGTCAGTGTTGAGGGAGAACCTCTCGTCGTGTGCCAGAGAACAACAGGCCTTCGTAGTAAACTATCGTACATCGGGGCATAAGCCCACGACGTGTGGTTGAAACGAAGCCACTGACGTCTCTCAGGGAGTGAGTTGCGTTCCTCCGCCGTCAGACAGGAAGCCGCCCTTGTGTGCCAGGGAGTTAGTGGGAATAGTGTGTCCTAGAGTGAGGTGGCCCGACGTGTGCTAGAGACAAAGCCAGAGAATCTGTCAGCGTGAGCAGCCTTTCTTTGCCACCGTTTTGTGTTAGGAAGTGAGCAGCGGTTTTGTGTTGTCGCCACTGTAGTAGTGTGAGGCAGGAAGCCAGCCTTGTGTATCAAGGAGTTAGTCACGTATTGTGTCATGGTGTGAACTACCCACGTATGTTACAGACGAAGCCACTGACGTGTTTTTTTTTTTTTTTTTTTTTTTTTTTTTTTTTTTCTAAAGTGTGTGTGTCAGGCAGGAAGCCATCGTGACGGAGTTAGGCAATGTAGTGTATCTGGAGTGAGCTACCGACGTGTATCAGACACGAAGCCACCGACGTCTGTCAGGGAGTGAGCAGTGTTTTTAGTGTGTCAGGTAGGAAGCCATACCGTTGAGTGTCAGAGAGAGAGAATCGAATTTGGTTTGCCATGAAGTGAGCTACCGACACACGTGTGTAGGAGACGAAGCTCATCGATGACTGTTCGAGAGTGAGCAGAGTTTTTGAGTTCGTCGAAGTAATATGTGGTGAAGTACGCTACCGAAATGTATCAGAGACTTGAGCCACCGATGCCTGTCGAGAGTAAGTAACGCTTTCTTTTCACCTTTTAAGTGTGTAAGGTAGGAAACCGCAATGTGTTTATAAACGAATTAGTCGAAGTAGATTGTCGAGGAATGAACCAACGACGCCAAACTAAAGCGTCCCTTTAGGACATTTGTTCTAGCTAATGCCAGACGATTATCTTTAATTTGCATGGCTTATGGGTCGTCAAAGTAAAGCTTTACATTCAGACTTTTGTACAGGCTAACGCTAGACTGTTTTATATAGGTTTTGTGGAGCACATATGTGGGTCGTCAAATTAAGGTTTTACTTTAGAAATTTTCCTCTGGCTAACACTTGTGCGTGCTACATGGGTCATCAAAGTAAAGCTGCACGTTGGTAACTTTACTCTGGCTTCGCCAGATGGTTTTATTTAGCTGTTGAGGGCAACAAAGGTAATCAAAGTAAAGCCTTACTCTGAGTTTATGCTGAACAATGACAAACGATATTTTGCAGCTCAGTCGAGCTCCAAGGGTCATCAAAATAAGCTTCACTTTGGGAATTATATATTTTTGGTCCATGACTGGCGATTATATTTAGCTTTTAGGGAGTGATATGAGTTTAAGGTATTAGTCGGTAGGTAGCTTGTCTACTGGATCGCACTGAGGTAGGCTAGGGTCGGCTGGCCAGGGAGCGGCAGCATGTCTACTGGATCGCACTGGGGTAGGATAGGGTCGGCTGGCCAGGTAGCGGCAGCTTCTCTACTGGATCGCACTGAGGTAGGCTAGGGTCGGCTGGCCAGGGTGCGGCAGCTTGTCTACTGGATCGCACTGAGTTAGGCTAGGGTCGGCTAGCCAGGGAGCGGCAGCTTCTCTACTGGATCGCACTGAGGTAGGCTAGGGTCGGCTGGCCAGGGTGCGGCAGCTTGTCTACTGGATCGCACTGAGGTGGGCTAGGGTTGGCTGGCTAGGGAGCGGCAGCTTGTCTACTGGATCGCACTGAGGTAGGCTAGGGTTGGCTGGCCAAGGTAAGGCAGCTCGTCTACTGGATCGCGTTGAGGTAGGCTAGGGTCGGCTGGCCGGGGAGTGGCAGATCGTCTTCTGGACCGCGTTGAGGTAGGATAGGGTCGGCTGGTCGGGGAGTGGCAGCTCGTCTACTGGATCGCGTTGAGGTAGGATAGGGTCGGTTGGCCGGGGAATGGCAGCTTGTCTACTGGATCGCGTTGAGGTAGGATAGTGTCGGCTGGTCTGATAGTGGCATCTCGTCTACTGGATCGCGTTGAGGTAGGCTAGAGTCGGCTTTCCCGGGAGTGGCAGCTTGTCTTCTGGATCGCGTTTAGGTAGGCTAGTGTCGGCTGGTCGGGGAGTGGCAGCTCGTCTACTGGATCGCGTTGAGGTAGGATAGGGTCGGCTGGTCGGGGAGTGGCAGCTCGTCTACTGGATCGCGTTGAGGTAGGCTAGGGTCGGCTGGTCCGGGGAGTGGCAGCTCGTCTACTGGATCGCGTTGAGGTAGGATAGGGTCGGCTGGCCGGGGAGTGGCAGCTCGTCTACTGGATCGCGTTGAGGTAGGATAGGGTCGGCTGGCCGGGAGTGGCAGCTCGTCTACTGGATCGCGTTGAGGTAGGCTAGGGTCGGCTGGCCGGGGAGTGGCAGCTTGTCTACTGGATCGCGTTGAGGTAGGCTAGGGTCGGCTGGCCGGGGAGTGGCAGCTTGTCTACTGGATCGCGTTGAGGTAGGATAGGGTCGGCTGGCCGGGGAGTGGCAGCTTGTCTACTGGATCGCGTTGAGGTAGGATAGGGTCGGCTGGCCGGGAGTGGCAGCTTGTCTACTGGATCGCGTTGAGGTAGGATAGGGTCGGCTGGCCGGGGAGTGGCAGCTTGTCTACTGGATCGCGTTGAGGTAGGATAGGGTCGGCTGGCCGGGGAGTGGCAGCTTGTCTACTGGATCGCACTAAGGTGGGATAGGGTCGGCTGGCCAGACAGCGGCAGCTTCTCTACAGGATCGCACCGAGGTAGGCTAGAGTCGGCTGGCCAGGGAGCGCCAGCTTGTCTACTGGATCGCACTGCTCTGCGATAGGATCGGCTGGCCAGGGAGCGACAGCTTTTCTACTGGATCGCACTGAGGTAGGCTAGGGTTGGCTGACCAGGGTGCGGCAGCTCGTCTACTGGATCGCGTTGAGGTAGGATAGGGTCGGCTGGCCGGGAGCGGTAGCTCGTCTACTGGAACGCGTTGAGGTAGGATAGCGTCGGCAGCCGGGGAATGGCAGCTTGTCTAATGGATCTCGTTGAGGTTGGATAGGGTCGGCTGGTCGAGGAGTGGCAGCTTGTCTACTGGATCGCGTTGAGGTAGGCTAGGGTCGGCTGGTCGGGGAGTGGCAGATCGTCTACTGGATCGCGTTTAGGTAGGTTAGGGTCGGCTGGCCGGAAAGTGGCAGCTTGTCTACTGGATCGCGTTGAGGTAGGCTAGGGTCGGCCGGCCGGGGAGTGGCAGCTTGTCTACTGGATCGCGTTGAGGTAGGATAGGGTCGGCTAGCCGGGGAGTGGCAGCTTGTCTATTGGATCGCGTTGAGGTGGGCTAGGGTCGGCTGGCCAGGGAGCGGCAGCTTGTCTACTGGATCGCACTGAGGGAGGCTAGAGTCGGCTGGCCATGGAGTGGCAGCTTGTCTACTGGATCGTGTTGAGGTAGGATAGGGTCGGCTGGACGGGGAGCGGCAGCTCGTCTACTGGATCGAGTTGAGGTAGGCTAAGGGTGGCTGGCCGGGGAGCGGCAACTCGTCTAATGGATCGCGTTGAGGTAGGTTAGGGTCGGTTGGCCGGGGAATGGCGGCTCGTCTGCTGGATCGCGTTGAGGTAGGATAGGGTCGGCTGGCCGGGGAGTGGCACCTCGTCTACTGGATCGCGTTGAGGTACGCTAGGGTCGTCTAGCAGGGGAGTGGCAGCTCGTCTACTGAATCGCGTTGAGGTAGGTTAGGGTCGGCTGGCCAGAGAGTGGCAGCTCATCTGCTGGATCGCGTTGAGGTAGGCTATGGTCGGCTGGCCAGGGAGCGGCAGCTTCTCTACTGGATCGCGTTGAGATAGGATAGGATCGTCTGGCCAGGGAGTGGCAGCTTGCCTACTGGATCGCGTTGAGGTATGCTAGGGTCGGCTGGTCGGGGAGTGGCAGCTTGTCTACTGGATCGCGTTGAGGTAGGCTATGGTCGGCTGGCCGGGGAGTGGCAGCTTGTCTACTGGATCGCGTTGAGGTAGGCTAGGGTCGGCTGGCCGGGGAGTGGCAGCTTGTCTACTGGATCGCGTTGAGGTAGGCTTGGGTCGGCTGGCCGGGCAGTGGCGGCTTGTCTACTGGATCGCGTTGAGGTAGGATAGGGTCGGCTGGCCGGGGAGTGGCAGCTCGTCTACTGGATCGCGTTGAGGTGGGCTAGGGTCGGCTGGCCAGGGAGCGGCAGCTTGTCTACTGGATCGCACTGAGGGAGGCTAGAGTCGGCTGGCCAGGGAGTGGCACCTCGTCTACTGGATCGCGTTGAGGCACGCTAGGGGTCGTCTAGCAGGGGAGTGGCAGCTCGTCTACTGAATCGCGTTGAGGTAGGCTAGGGTCGGCTGGCCAGAGAGTGGCATCTCATCTATTGGATGGCGTTGAGGTAGGATAGGGTCGGCTGGCCAGGGAGCGGCAGCTTCTCTACTGGATCGCGTTGAGGTAGGATAGGGTCGGCTGCCGGGGAGTGGCAGCTTGTCTACTGGATCGCGTTGAGGTAGGCTAGGGTCGGCTGGCCAGGGAGCGGCAGCATGTCTACTGGATCGCGTTGAGGTAGGCTATGGTCGGCTGGCCAGGGAGCGGCAGCTTCTCTACTGGATCGCGTTGAGGTACGCTAGGGTCGTCTAGCAGGGGAGTGGCAGCTCGTCCACTGAATCGCGTTGAGGTAGGCTAGTGTCGGCTGGCCAGGGAACGGCAGCATGTGTACTGGATCGCACTAAGGTAGGATAGGGTCGGCTGGCCAGGGAGCGGCAGCTTCTCTACCGGATCGCACTGAGGTAGGCTAGGGTCGGCTGGACAGGGTGCGGCAGCTTGTCTACTGGATCGCACTGAGGTAGGCTAGGGTCGGCTGGCCAGAGAGCGGCAGCTTCTCTACAGGATCGCATCGAGGTAGGCTAGAGTCGGCTGGCCAGGGAGCGCCAGCTTGTCTACTGGATCGCACTGCTCTGCGATAGGATCGGCTGGCCAGGGAGCGACAGCTTTTCTACTGGATCGCACTGAGGTAGGCTAGGGTTGGCTGGCCAGGGTGCGGCAGCTCGTCTACTGGATCGCGTTGAGGTAGGATAGGGTCGGCTGGCCGGGACCGGTAGCTCGTCTACTGGATCGCGTTGAGGTAGGATAGGGTCGGCAGCCGGGGAATGGCAGCTTGTCTAATGGATCTCGTTGAGGTTGGATGGGGTCGGCTGGTCGAGGAGTGGCAGCTTGTCTACTGGATCGCTTTCAGGTAGGATAGGGTCGGCTGGCTGGGAGTGGCAGCTTGTCTACTGGATCGCGTTGAGGTAGGCTAGGGTCGGCTGGCCGGGGAGTGGCAGCTTGTCTACTGGATCGCGTTGAGGTAGGATAGGGTCGGCTGGCCGGGGATCGGTAGCTCGTGTACTGTAATGCGTTTAGGTAGGCTAGGGTCGGCTGGCCGGGTAGCGGTAGCTTATCGACTGGATCGCGTTGAGGTAGGATAGTGTCGGCTGGCCGGGGAGAGACAGCTCGTCTGCTGGATCGCGTGGAGGTAGGCTAGTGTCGGCTGGCCTGGGAGTGGCAGCTTGTCTACTGGATCGCGTTGAGGTAGGCTAGGGTCGGCTGGCCGGCGAGTGCCAGCTTGTCTACTGGATCGCGTTGAGATAGGATAGGGTCGGCTGGCCGGGGAGTGGCAGCTTGTCTACTGGATCGCGTTGAGGTAGGATAGGGTCGGCTGGCCGGGGAGTGGCAGCTTTTTACTGGATCGCGTTGAGGTATGCTAGGGTTGGCTGGCCGGGGAGTGGCAGCTTGTCTACTGGATCACGTTGAGGTAGGCTAGGGTCGGCTGGCCGGGAGTGCCAGCTGTTCTCTGGATCGCGTTTGAGTAGGATAGGGTCGGCTGCCGGGGGAGTGGCAGCTTGTCTACTGGGGGGGGGGGGGGGAGGGCAGCTTGTCTACTGATCGCTTGAGGTAGGCTAGGTGGCTGGCCGGGAGTGGCAGCGTGTCTATGGATCGCGCTGAGGTAGGCTAGGTCGACTGCCGGGGAGTGGCAGCTGTCTACTGGATCGCGTTGAGGTAGGCTAGGTCGGCTGCCGGGAGTGGCAGCATCGTCAACTGGATCGCGTTGAGGTAGGCTATCGTAGGCTGGCAGGAGCGGCAGCTTGTATACTGGATCGCATTGAGGTAGGCTAGGGTCGGCTGGCCAGGGAGTGGCAGCTCTCTACTGGATCGCTTGAGGTAGGCAGGGTCGGCTGGCCAGGGAGTGGGGGCTCTGTCTATGTTACCTTGAGGTAGGCTAGGGTCGGCTGGCAGCGTGCGGAAGCTTGTCTACTGGATCACACTGAGGTACGCTACGGTCGGCTGGCCAGGGAGCGGCAGCTTGTCTACTGGATCGCACTGAGGTAGGATAGGGTCGGCTGGCCAGGGAGCGGCAGCTTGTGTACTGGATCGCACTGAGGTAGGCTAGGGTCGGCTGGCTGGGGAGTGGCAGCTTGTCTACTGGATCGCGTTGAGGTGGGCTAGGGTTGGCTGGCCAGGGAGCGGCAGCTTGTCTACTGGATCGCACTGAGGTAGGATAGGGTCGGTTGGCCAAGGAGCGGCAGCTTGTCTACTGGATCGGATTGAAGTAGGCTAGGGTCGGCTCTCCGGGGAGTGGCAGCTTGTCTACTGGATCGCGTTGAGGTAGGCTAGGGTCGGCTGGCAGAGGAGTGGCAGCTTGTCTACTGGATCGCGTTGAGGTAGGCTAGGGTCGGCTGGCAAGGGAGTGGCAGCTTGTCTACTGGATCGCGTTGAGCTAGGATAGGGTCGGCTGGCCGTGGAGCGGCAGCTTGTCTACTGGATCGCGTTGAGGTAGGCTAGGGTCGGCTGGCCGGGAGTGGCAGCTTGTCTACTGGATCGCGTTGAGGTAGGATAGGGTCGGCTGGCCGGGGAGTGGCAGCTTGTCTACTGGATCGCGTTGAGGTAGGCTAGGGTCGGCTGGCCGGGGAGTGGCAGCTTGTCTACTGGATCGCGTTGAGGTAGGATAGGGTCGGCTGGCCGGGGAGTGGCAGCTTGTCTACTGGATCGCGTTGAGGTAGGATAGGGTCGGCTGGCCGGGGAGTGGCAGCTCGTCTACTGGATCGCGTTGAGGTAGGCTAGGGTCGGCTGGCCAGGGAGTGGCAGCTCTGTCTACTGGATCGCGTTGAGGTAGGCTAGGGTCGGCTGGCCAGGGAGCTGGCAGCTTGTCTACTGGATCGCGTTGAGGTAGGATAGGGTCGGCTGGCAGGGGAGTGGCAGCTTGTCTACTGGATCGCGTTGAGGTAGGCTAGGGTCGGCTGGCCAGGGAGCGGCAGCTTGTCTACTGGATCGCACTGAGGTAGGCTAGGTCGGCTGTCCAGGGAGCGGCAGCTCGTCTACTGGATTGCGTTGAGGTAGGTATGGGTCGTCTGGCAGGGGAAGCTGGAGTCTCGTCTACTGGATCGCGTTGAGGTAGGATAGTGTCGGCTGGCCGGGGAGTGGCAGCTTGTTTACCGGATCGCTTTGAGGTAGGATAGTGTCGGCTGGGCCATGGGAGTGGCAGCTTGTCTACTGGATCGCGTTGAGGTAGGCTAGGGTCGCCTGGACGGGGAGTGGCAGCTTGTCCACAGGATACGCGTTGAGTTAGTATGGGTCGCCTGGCCTGGGTGTGGAAGCTCGTCTACTGGATCGCGTTGACGTAGGCAAGTGTCGGCTGGCCGGGGAAGTGGCGGCTACTCTACTGGTGATCGGCGTTGAGGTAGGATAGGGTCGGCTGGCCGTGGAGTGGCAGCTCATCTACTGGCTCGCGTTGAGGTAGGATAGGGTCGGCAGGCCGGGGAGTGGCAGCTTGTCTACTGGATCGCGTTGAGGTAGGGATATGGTCGGCTGGCCTGGGAGAGGCAGCTTGTCTACTGGATCGCGTTGAGGTAGGATAGGGTCGGCTGGCCGGGGAGTGGCAGCTTGTCTACTGGATCGCGTTGAGGTAGGATAGGGTCGGCTGGCAAGGGAGCGGCAGCTTGTCTACTGGATCGCGTTGAGGTAGGATAGGGTCGGCTGGCCGGGGAGTGGCAGCATGTCTACTGGATCGCGTTGAGGTAGGATAGGGTCGGCTGGCCGGGAGTGGCAGCTTGTCTACTGGATCGCGTTGAGGTAGGATAGGGTCGGCTGGTCGGGGACTGGCAGCTCGTCTACTGGATCGCGTTGAGGTAGGATAGGGTCGGCTGGCCAGGGAGTGGCAGCTTCTCTACTGGATCGAACTGAGGTAGGATAGGGTCGGCTGGCTAGGGTGCGGCAGCTTGTCTACTTGATCGCACTGAGGTAGGCTAGGGGTCGGCTGGCGGGGAGCGGCAGCTTTTCTACTGGATCGCGTTGAGGTATGCTAGGGTCGGCTGGCCGGGGAGTGGCAGCTTGTCTACTGGATCGCGTTGAGGTAGGTTAGGGTTGTCTGGCCAGTGTGCGGCAGCTTGTCTACTGGATCGCGTTGACGTAGGATAGGGTCGGCTGGCCGGGGAGAGGCAGCTCGTCTGCTGGATCGCATGGAGGTAGGATAGGGTCGGCTGGCCGGTTAGTGGCAGCTTGTCTACTGGATCGCATTGTGGTAGGATAGGGTCGGCTGGCCGGGGAGTAGCAGCTTTATACTGGATCGCGTTGAGGTATGCTAGGGTCGGCTGGCTGGGGAGTGGCAGCTTGTCTACTGGATCGCGTTGAGGTAGGCTAGGGTTGGCTGTCCAGTGTGCGGCAGCTTGTCTACTGGATCGCGTTGAGGTAGGCTAGGGTCGGCTTGCCAGTTAGTGGCAGCTTGTCTACTGGATCGCATTGTGGTAGGATAGGGTCGGCTGGCTGGGGAGTGGCAGCTTGTCTACTGGATCGCGCTGAGGTAGACTAGGGTCGGCTGGCCGGGGAGTGGCAGCTTGTCTACTGGATCGCGTTGAGGTACGGTAGGGTCGGCTGGCCGGGGAGTGACAGCTTGTCTACTTGATCGCGTTGAGGTAGGATAGGGTCGGCTGGCAGGGGAGTGGCAGCTCCTCCACTAGATCGCGTTTAGATTGGATAGGGTTGGCTGGCCAGGTAGTGGAAACTCGTCTACTGTGTCGCACTGAGGTAGGCTCGTGTTGGCTGGCCGGGGAGTGGCAGCTTGTCTACTGGATCGCGTTGAGGTCGGATAGGGCCGGCTGGCCGGGGAGTGGCAGCTTGTCTACTGGATCGCACTGGGGTGGGCTAGGTTCGGCTATCCAGGGAGTGGCAGATCATCTGCTCAATAGCGTTGAGGTAGGCTAGGGTCGGCTGACTGGGGAGTGGCATCTTGTCGACTGGATCACGTTGAGATAGGATAGGGTTGGCTGTCCGGGGAGTGGCATCTTGTCTACTGGATCGCGTTGAGGTAGGCTAGGGTCAGCTGGCCTGGGAGTGGCAGCTTGTCTACTGGATCGCGTTGAGGTAGGCTAGGGTCGGCTGGCCTGGGAGCGGTAGCTCGTCTACTGGATCGCGTTGAGGTCGGATAGGGCCGGCTGGCCGGGAAGTGGCAGCTTGTCTACTAGATCGCACTGAGGTGGGCTAGGTTCGGCTATCCAGGGAGTGGCAGATCAACTGCTCAATAGCGTTGATGTAGGCTAGGGTCGGCTGACCGGGAAGTGGCATCTTGTCGACTGGATCACGTTGAGATAGGATAGGGTCGGCTGTCCGGGGAGTGGCATCTTGTCTACTGG
The DNA here is from genome assembly GCF_036320965.1 of Panulirus ornatus. Lineage (NCBI taxonomy): Eukaryota > Metazoa > Arthropoda > Malacostraca > Decapoda > Palinuridae > Panulirus > Panulirus ornatus. Next base: position 22,840,013 of record NC_092286.1, on the reverse strand, counting down.
ATCGTGTTGAGGTAGGCTAGGGTCGGCTGGCCGGGGAGTGGCAGCTTGTCTACTGGATCGCGTTGAGGTAGGCTAGGGTCGGCTGCCCTGGGAGCGGTAGCTCGTCTACTGGATGGCGTTGAGGTAGGCTAGGGTCGGCTTCCCGGGGAGCGGCAGCTCGTCTACTGGATCGCGTTGAGGTAGGCTATAGTCGTCTGGCAGGGAAGTGGCGGTTCGTATACTGGATCACGTTGAGGTAGGCTAGTGTCGGCTGGCCGGGGAGTGGCAGCTTGTCTACTGGATCGCTTTAAGGTAGGATAGTGTCGGCTGGCCATGGAGTGGCAGCTTGTCTACTGGATCGCGTTGAGGTAGGCTAGTGTCGGCTGGCCGGGGAGTCGCAGCTTCTCCACAGGATCGCGTTGAGATAGTATGGGTCGGCTGGCCTGGGAGTGGCAGCTTGTCTACTGGATCGCGTTAAGGTAGGCTAGGGTCGGCTGGCCGGGGAGTGGCAGCTTGTCTACTGGATCGCGTTGAGGTAGGCTAGGGTCGGCTGGCCGGGAAGCGGCAGCTCTTCTACTGGATCGCGTTGAGGTAGGCTAGGGTCGGCTGGCCGGGGAGTGGCAGCTCGTCTGCTGGATCGCGTTGAGTTAGGCTAAAGTCGGCTGTCCGGGGAGTGGCAGATCGTCTACAGTATCGCGTTGATGTGGGCTAGTGTCGGATGGCAGGGGAGTGGCAGCTCGTCTACTGGATCGCTTTGATGTAGGCTAGGGTTGGCTGGCCAGGGAGTGGCAGCTCATCTACTGGATCACATTGAGGTAGGCTAGTGTCGGATCGCCAGGGAGCGGCAGCTTGTCTACTGGAGCTCGTTGAGGTAGGCTAGGGTCGGCTAGCCGGGGAATAGCAGCTTGTCTACTGGATCGCGTTGAGGTACGATAGGGTCAGCTGGCCTGGGAGTGGCAGCTTGTCTACTGAATCTCATTGAGGTAGGCTAGGGTCGGCTGGCCTGGGAGTGGCAGCTTGTCTACTGGATCGCGTTGAGGTAGGATAGGGCAGGCTGGCCGGGGAGTGGCAGCTTGTCTACTGGATCGCACTGAGGTGGGCTAGGATCGGCTATCCAGGGAGTGGCAGATCATCTGCTGAATAGTGTTGAGGTAAGCTAGGGTCGGCTGACCGGGGAGTGGCATCTTGTCGACTGGATCACGTTGAGGTAGGCTAGGGTCGGCTGGCAGGGGAGTGGCAGCTTGTCTACTGGATCGCGTTGAGGTAGGCTAGGGTCGGCTGGCCGGGGAGTGGCGGCTCGTCTACTGGATCGCGTTGAGGTAGGCTAGTGTCGGCTGGCCGGGGAGTGGCAGCTCGTCTACTGGATCGCGTTGAGGTAGGCTAGGGTCGGCTGGCAGGGAGTGGCAGCTCGTCTACTGGATCGCGTTGAGGTAGGCTAGGGTCGGCTGGCCAGGGAGTGGCAGCTCGTCTACTGGATCGCGTTGAGGTAGAAAGGGTCGGCTTGCCAGGGAGCTGGCAGCTTGTCTACTGGATCGGCGTTGAGGTAGGATAGGGTCGGCTGGCCGGGGGAGTGGCAGCTTGTCTACTGGATCGCGTTGAGGTAGGATAGGGTTCGGCTGGCCGGGGAGTGCAGCTCGTCTACTGGATCGCGTTGAGGTAGGATAGGGTCGGCTGGCCAGGGAGCGGCAGCTTGTCTACTGGATCGCGTTGAGGTAGGCTAGGGTCGGCTGGCCGGGGAGTGGCAGCTTGTCTACTGGATCGGTTGAGGTAGGCTAGGGTCGGCTGGCCGGGGAGTGGCAGCTTGTCTACTGGATCGCGTTGAGGTAGGATAGGGTCGGCTGGCCAGGGAGCGGCAGCTCTCTACTGGATCGCGTTGAGGTAGGATAGGTCGGCTGGCAGGGAGTGGCAGCTTGTCTACTGGATCGCGTTGAGGTAGGATAGGGTCGGCTGGCCGGGGAGTGGCAGCTTGTCTACTGGATCGCGTTGAGGTAGGCTAGGGTCGGCTGGCCGGGGAGTGGCTGCTTGTCTACTGGATCGCGTTGAGGTAGGATAGGTCGGCTGGCCGGGGAGTGGCAGCTCGTCTACTGGATCGCGTTGAGGTAGGATAGTGTTGGCTGGCCAGGGAGTGGCAGCTTCGTCTACTGGATCGCGTTTAGGTAGGCTAGGGTCGGCTGGCCGGGTAGCGGTAGCTTATCGACTGGATCGCGTTGAAATAGGATAGGGTCGGCTGGCCGGGGAGTGGCAGCTTTACTACTGGATCGCGTTGAGGTAGGATAGTGTCGGCTGGCCGGGGAGAGACAGCTTGTCTGCTGGATCGCGTGGAGGTAGGCTATTGTCGGCTGGCCGGTTAGTGGCAGCTTGTCTACTGGATCGCGTTGAGGTAGGATAGGGTCGGCTGGCCGGGGAGTGGCAGCTTTTCTACTGGATCGCGTTGAGGTATGCTAGTTTCGGCTGGCCGGGGAGTGGCAGCTTGTCTACTGGATCGCGTTGAGGTAGGCTAGGGTCGGCTGGCCCGGGAGTGGCATCACGTCTACTGGATCGCGTTGAGGTAGGCTAGGGTCGGCTGGCCTGGGAGTGGCAGCTTGTCTACTGCATCGCGTTGAGGTAGTCTAGGGTCGGCTGGCCTGGGAGCGGTAGGTCGTATACTGGATCGCGTTGAAGTAGGCTAGGGTCGGCTGGCAGGGAAGTGGCAGCTCGTCTACTGGATCGCGCTGAGGTAGGCTAGGTTCGGCTTGCAAGGGAGTGGCAGCTCATCTACTGGATTGCGTTGAGGTAGGCTAGAGTCGGCTCGCCAGTGAATGGCAGCTCATCTTCTGGATCGCGTTGACGTAGGCTATGGTCGGCTCGCCAGGGAGCGGCAGCTTGTCGATTGGATCGCGTTGAGGTAGGACAGGGTCGGCTGGCTGGGAAGTGGTACCTCGTCTACTGGATCGCGTTGAGGTAGGCTAGGTTCGGCTGGCAGGGAAGTGGCAGCTCGTCTACTGGATCGCGCTGAGGTAGGCTAGGGTCGGCTGGCAAGGGAGTGGCAGCTCATCTACTGGATCGCGTTGAGGTTGGCTAGGCTCGGCTGGCCGGGGAGTGGCAGCTTGCCTACTGGATCGCTTTAAGGTAGGATAGTGTCGGCTGGCCAGGGAGTGGCAGCTTGTCTACTGGATCGCGTTGAGGTAGGCTAGGGTCGGCTGGCCGGGGAGTCGCAGCTTGTCTACTGGATCGCGTTGAGATAGTATGGGTCGGCTGGCCTGGGAGTGGAAGCTTGTCTACTTGATCGCGTTGACCTAGGCAAGTGTCAGCTGGCCGGGGAGTGGCGGCTCGTCTGGTGGATCGGGTTGATGTAGGATAGGGTCGGCTGGCCGGGGAGTGGCAGCTTGTCTACTGGATCGCGTGAGGTTGGCTAGTGTCGGCTGGCCGGGGATCAGTATCTCGTCTACTGTGTCGCGTTTATGTAAGCTAGGGTCGGCTGGCCGGGTAGCGGTAGCTTATCGACTGGATCGCGTTGAAGTAGGATAGGGTCGGCTGGCCGGGGGTGGCAGCTTGTCTACTGGATCGCGTTGAGATAGGATAGGGTCGGCTGGCCGGGGAGAGGCAGTCTGTCTGCTGGATCGCATGGAGGTGGGATAGGGTCGGCTTGGCCGGTTAGTGGCAGCTTGTCTACTGGATCGGTTGAGGTAGGATAGGGTCGGTTGGCCGGGTAGGCGTAGCTTATCGACTGGATCGCGTTGAAATAGGATAGGGTCGGCTGGCCGGGGAGTGGCAGCTTGTCTACTGGATCGCGTTGAGGTAGGATAGTGTCGGCTGGCCGAGGAGAGACAGCTCGTCTGCTGGATCGCGTGGAGGTAGGCTAGTGTCGGCTGGCCGGTTAGTGGCAGCTTGTCTACTGGATCGCGTTGAGGTAGGATATGTTCGGCTGGCCGGGGAGTGGCAGCTTTTCTACTGGATCGCGTTGAGGTATGCTAGTTTCGGCTGGCCTGGGAGTGGCAGCTTGTCTACTGGATCGCGTTGAGGTAGGCTGGGGTTGGCTGGCCAGTGTGCGGCAGCTTGTCTACTGGATCGCGTTGAGGTAGGCTAGGGTCGGCTGGCCGGCGAGTGCCAGCTTGTCTACTGGATCGCGTTGAGGTAGGATAGGGTCGGCTGGTCGGGGAGTGGCAGCTTGTCTACTGGATCGCGTTGAGGTAGGATAGGGTCGGCTGGCCGGGGAGAGGCAGCTCGTCTGCTGGATCGCATGGAGGTAGGATTGGGTCGGCTGGCCGATTAGTGGCAGCTTGTCTACTGGATCGCGTTGTGGTAGGATAGGGTCGGCTGGCCGGGAAGTGGCAGCTCGTCCACTAGATCGCGTTTAGATTGGATAGGGTTGGCTGGTAGTGGCAGCTCGTCTACTGTATCGCACTGAGGTAGGCTCGTGTCGGCTGGCCAGCGAGTGGCAGCTTGTCTACTGGATCGCTTTGAGGTCGGATAGGGCCGGCTGGCCGGGGAGTGGCAGCTTGTCTACTGGATCGCGTTGAGGTCCGATAGGGCCGGCTGGCCGGGGAGTGGCAGCTTGTCTACTGGATCGCGCTGAGGTGGGCTAGGTTCGGCTATCCAGGGAGTGGCAGATCATCTGCTCAATAGCGTTGAGTTAGGCTAGGGTCGGCTGACTGGGGAGTGGCATCTTGTCGACTGGATCACGTTGAGATAGGATAGGGTCGGCTGTCCGAGGAGTGGCATCTTGTCTACTGGATCGCGTTGAGGTAGGCTAGGGTCGGCTGGCCTGGGAGTGGCAGCTTGTCTACTGGATCGCGTTGAGGTAGGCTAGGGTCGGCTGGCCTGGGAGCGGTAGCTCGTCTACTGGATCGCGTTGAGGTAGGCTAGGATCGTCTGGTAGGGAAGTGGTCGGCTCGTATACTGCATCGCGTTGAGGTAGGCTAGGGTCGGCTGGCCGGTGAGTGGCAGCTTGTCTACTGGATCGCTTTGAGGTAGGATAGTGTCGGCTAGCCATGGAGTGGCAGCTTGTCTACTGGATCGCGTTGAGGTAGGCTAGGGTCGGCTGGCCGGGGAGTCGCAGCTTGTCCACAGGATCGCGTTGAGATAGTATGGGTCGCCTGGCCTGGGAATGGAAGCTCGTCTACTGGATCGCGTTGACCTAGGCAAGTGTCAGCTGGCCGGGGAGTGGCGGCTCGTCTGGTGGATCGGGTTGATGTAGGATAGGGTCGGCTGGCCGGGGAGTGGCAGCTTGTCTACTGGATCGCGTTGAGGTTGGCTAGTGTCGGCTGGCCGGGGATCAGTATCTCGTCTACTGTGTCGCGTTTATGTAAGCTAGGGTCGGCTGGCCGGGTAGCGGTAGCTTATCGACTGGATCGCGTTGAAGTAGGATAGGGTCGGCTGGCCGGGGAGTGGCAGCTTGTCTACTGGATCGCGTTGAGATAGGATAGGGTCGGCTGGCCGGGGAGAGGCAGCTCGTCTGCTGGATCGCATGGAGGTGGGATAGGGTCGGCTGGCCGGTTAGTGGCAGCTTGTCTACTGGATCGAGTTGAGGTAGGATAGGGTCGGTTGGCCGGGGAGTGGTAGCTTTTTACTGGATCGCGTTGAGGTATGCTAGGGTCGGCTGGCCGGGGAGTGGCAGCTTGTCTACTGGATGGCGTTGAGGTAGGCTAGGGTTGGCTGGCCAGTGTGCGGCAGCTTGTCTACTGGATCGCGTTGAGGTATGCTAGGGTCGGCTGGCCGGGGAGTGGCAGCTTGTCTACTGGATCGCGTTGAGGTAGGATAGGGTCGGCTGGCCGGGGAGTGACAGCTTGTCTACTTGATCGCGTTGAGGTAGGATAGGGTTGGCTGGCCGGGGAGTGGCAGCTCGTCCACTAGATCGCTTTGAGATTGGATAGAGTTGGCTGGCCAGGTAGTGGCAGCTCGTGTACTGTATCGCACTGAGGTAGGCTCGTGTCGGCTGGCCGGGGAGTGGCAGCTTGTCTACTGGATCGCGTTGAGGTCGGATAGGGCCTGCTGGCCGGGGAGTGGCAGCTTGTCTACTGGATCGCGTTGAGGTCGGATAGGGCGTGCTGGCCTGGAAGTGGCATCTTGTCTACTGGATCGCACTGAGGTGGGCTAGGTTCGGCTATCCAGGGAGTGGCAGATCATCTGCTCAATATCGTTGAGGTAGGCTAGGGTCGGATGACCGGGAAGTGGCATCTTGTCGACTGGATCACGTTGAGATAGGATAGGGTCGGCTGTCCGGGGAGTGGCATCTTGTCTACTGGATCGTGTTGAGGTAGGCTAGGATCGGCTGGCCTGGGAGTGGCAGCTTGTCTACTGGATCGCGTTGAGGTAGGCTAGGATCGGCTGGCCAGCGAGTGGCAGCTTGTCTACTGGATCGCTTTGAGGTCGGATAGGGCCGGCTGGCCGGGGAGTGGCAGCTTGTCTACTGGATCGCGTTGAGGTCGGATAGGGCCGGCTGGCCGGGGAGTGGCAGCTTGTCTACTGGATCGCGCTGAGGTGGGCTAGGTTCGGCTATCCAGGGAGTGGCAGATCATCTGCTCAATAGCGTTGAGGTAGGCTAGGGTCGGCTGACTGGGGAGTGGCATCTTGTCGACTGGATCACGTTGAGATAGGATAGGGTCGGCTGTCCGAGGAGTGGCATCTTGTCTACTGGATCGCGTTGAGGTAGGCTAGGGTCGGCTGGCCTGGGAGTGGCAGCTTGTCTACTGGATCGCGTTGAGGTAGGCTAGGGTCGGCTGGCCTGGGAGCGGTAGCTCGTCTACTGGATCGCGTTGAGGTAGGCTAGGATCGTCTGGTAGGGAAGTGGTCGGCTCGTATACTGCATCGCGTTGAGGTAGGCTAGGGTCGGCTGGCCGGGGAGTGGCAGCTTGTCTACTGGATCGCTTTGAGGTAGGATAGTGTCGGCTAGCCATGGAGTGGCAGCTTGTCTACTGGATCGCGTTGAGGTAGGCTAGGGTCGGCTGGCCGGGGAGTCGCAGCTTGTCCACAGGATCGCGTTGAGATAGTATGGGTCGCCTGGCCTGGGAATGGAAGCTCGTCTACTGGATCGCGTTGACCTAGGCAAGTGTCAGCTGGCCGGGGAGTGGCGGCTCGTCTGGTGGATCGGGTTGATGTAGGATAGGGTCGGCTGGCCGGGGAGTGGCAGCTTGTCTACTGGATCGCGTTGAGGTTGGCTAGTGTCGGCTGGCCGGGGATCAGTATCTCGTCTACTGTGTCGCGTTTATGTAAGCTAGGGTCGGCTGGCCGGGTAGCGGTAGCTTATCGACTGGATCGCGTTGAAGTAGGATAGGGTCGGCTGGCCGGGGAGTGGCAGCTTGTCTACTGGATCGCGTTGAGATAGGATAGGGTCGGCTGGCCGGGGAGAGGCAGCTCGTCTGCTGGATCGCATGGAGGTGGGATAGGGTCGGCTTGCCGGTTAGTGGCAGCTTGTCTACTGGATCGAGTTGAGGTAGGATAGGGTCGGTTGGCCGGGGAGTGGTAGCTTTTTACTGGATCGCGTTGAGGTATGCTAGGGTCGGCTGGCCGGGGAGTGGCAGCTTGTCTACTGGATGGCGTTGAGGTAGGCTAGGGTTGGCTGGCCAGTGTGCGGCAGCTTGTCTACTGGATCGCGTTGAGGTATGCTAGGGTCGGCTGGCCGGGGAGTGGCAGCTTGTCTACTGGATCGCGTTGAGGTAGGATAGGGTCGGCTGGCCGGGGAGTGACAGCTTGTCTACTTGATCGCGTTGAGGTAGGATAGGGTCGGCTGGCCGGGGAGTGGCAGCTCGTCCACTAGATCGCTTTGAGATTGGATAGAGTTGGCTGGCCAGGTAGTGGCAGCTCGTGTACTGTATCGCACTGAGGTAGGCTCGTGTCGGCTGGCCGGGGAGTGGCAGCTTGTCTACTGGATCGCGTTGAGGTCGGATAGGGCCTGCTGGCCGGGGAGTGGCAGCTTGTCTACTGGATCGCGTTGAGGTCGGATAGGGCCGGCTGGCCTGGAAGTGGCATCTTGTCTACTGGATCGCACTGAGGTGGGCTAGGTTCGGCTATCCAGGGAGTGGCAGATCATCTGCTCAATATCGTTGAGGTAGGCTAGGGTCGGATGACCGGGAAGTGGCATCTTGTCGACTGGATCACGTTGAGATAGGATAGGGTCGGCTGTCCGGGGAGTGGCATCTTGTCTACTGGATCGTGTTGAGGTAGGCTAGGATCGGCTGGCCTGGGAGTGGCAGCTTGTCTACTGGATCGCGTTGAGGTAGGCTAGGGTCGGCTGCCCTGGCAGCGGTAGCTCGTCTACTGGATCGCGTTGAGGTAGGCTAGGGTCGGCTTCCCGGGGAGCGGCAGCTCGTCTACTGGATCGCGTTGAGGTAGGCTATGGTCGTCTGGCAGGGAAGTGGCGGTTCGTATACTGGATCGCGTTGAGGTAGGCTAGTGTCGGCTGGCCGGGGAGTGGCAGCTTGTCTACTGGATCGCTTTGAGGTAGGATAGTGTTGGCTGGCCATGGAGTGGCAGCTTGTCTACTGGATCGCGTTGAGGTAGGCTAGGGTCGGCTGGCCGGGGAGTCGCAGCTTGTCCACAGGATCGCGTTGAGATAGTATGGGTCGGCTGGCCTGGGAGTGGAAGCTCGTCTACTGGATCGCGTTGACGTAGGCAAGTGTCGGCTGGCCGGGGAGTGGCGGCTAGTCTGGTGGATCGGGTTGAGGTAGGATAGGGTCGGCTGGCCGGGGAGTGGCAGCTCATCTACTGGCTCGCGTTGAGGTAGGATAGGGTCGGCTGGCCGGGGAGTGGCAACTTGTCTGCTGTATAGCGTTGAGGTAGGATATGGTCGGCTGCCGGAGAGTGGCAGTTTGTCTACTAGATCGCGTTGAGGTAGGCTAGGGTCGGGTGGCCGGGGAGCGGCATCACGTCTACTGGATCACGTTGAGGTAGGCTAGAGTCGTGCTGGCCGGGGAGTGGCGGGTCGTATGCTGGATCTCGTTGAGATAGGATAGGGTCGGCTGGCCGGGAAGTGGCAGCTCGTCTACTGGATCGCGTGGAGGTAGGCTAGGGTCGGCTCGCCAGGTAGCGGCAGCTTGTCGATTGGATCGCGTTGAAGTAGGATAGGGTCGGCTGGCCGGGGTGTGGCAGCTTGTCTACTGGATCGCGTTGAGGTAGGCTAGGGTCGGCTGCCCGGGGAGTGGCAGCTTGTCTACTGGATCGCGTTGAGGTAGGATAGGGTCGGCTGGCTGGGGAGTGGCAGCTTGTCTACTGGATCACGTTGAGGTAGGCTAGGGTTGGCTGGCCGGGAAACGGTAGGTCGTCTACTGTATCGCGTTTAGGTAGGCTAGGGTCGGCTGGCCTGGTAGCGGTAGCTTATCATCTGGATCGCGTTGAAGTAGGATAGGGTCGGCTTGCCGGGGAGTGACAGCTTGTCTACTGGATCGCGTTGAGGTAGGCTAGGGTCGGCTGGCCGGGTAGTGGCAGCTCGTCCACTAGATCACGTTGAGATTGGATAGGGTTGGCTGGCCAGGTAGTGGCAGCTCGTCTACTGGATCGCACTGAGGTAGGCTCGAGTCGGCTGGCCGGGGAGTGGCAGCTTGTCTACTGGATCGCGTTCAGGTAGGATAGGGTCGGCTGTTCGGGGAATGGCAGTTTGTCTTTTAGATCGCGTTGAGGTAAGCTAGGGTCCGCTGCCCGGGAAGTGGCAGCTCATCTACTGGATCCCGTTGAGGTAGGCTTGGGTCGGCTGGCCGAGGAGCGGTACCTCTTCAACTGGATTGCGTTGAGGTAGGCTAGGGTCGGCTGGCCGGGGAGTGCCAGCTCGTCTGCTGGATCGCGTTGAGGCAGGATAGGGTCGGCTGGCCGGGAAGTGGTACCTCGTCTACTAGATCGCGTTGAGTTAGGCCTGGGTCGGCTGGCAGGGAAGTGGCAGCTCGTCTACTGGATCGCGCTGAGGTAGGCTAGTGTCGGCTGGCAAGGGAGTGGCAGCTCATCTACTGGATCGCGTCGAGGTAGGCTAGAGTCGGCTCGCCAGGGAATGGCATCTCATCATCTGGATCGCGTTGACGTAGGCTAGGGTCGGCTCGCCAGGGAGCGGCAGCTTGTCGATCGGATCGCGTTGAGGTAGGCTAGGTTTGGCTGGCCGGAGATTTGGGGCTCGTCTGCTGGATCGCGGTGAGGTAGGCTAGGGTCGTCTGGCAGGGAAGTGGCGGCTCGTATACTGGATCGCGTTGAGGTAGCCTAGGGTCGGCTGGCTTGGGAGTGGCAGCTTGTCTACTGGATCGCTTTGAGGTAGGATAGTGTCGGCTGGCCATGGAGTGGCAGCTTGTCTACCGAATCGCGTTGAGGTAGGCTAGGGTCGGCTGTCCGGGGAGTCGCAGTTTGTCTACTGGATCGCGTTGAGATAGTATGGGTCGGCTGGCCTGGGAGTGGAAGCTAGTCTACTGGATCGCGTTGACGTAGGCTAGTGTCGGCTGGTCGGGGAGTGGCGGCTCGTCTGCTGGATCGGTTTGAGGTAGGATAGGGTCGGCTGGCCGGGGAGTGGCAGCTCATCTACTGGCTCGCGTTGAGGGAGGATAGGGTCGGCTGGCCGGGGAGTGGCAGCTTGTCTACTTGATCGCGTTGAGGTAGGATAGGGTCGGCTGGCCGGGGAGTGGCAGATCGTCCACTAGATCGCGTTGAGATTGGATAGGGTTGTCTGGCCAGGTAGTGGCAGCTCGTCTACTGGATCGCACTGAGGTAGGCTCGGGTCGGCTGGCCGGGGAGTGGCATCTTGTCTACTGGATCGCGTTCAGGTAGGATAGGGTCGGCTGTTCGAGGAGTGGCAGTTTGTCCATTAGATCGCCTTGAGGTAGGCTAGTGTCGGCTGCCTGGGAAGTGGCAGCTCATCTACTGATTTGCGTTGAGGTAGGCTTGGGTCGGCTGGCCGAGGAGCGGTACCTCGTCAACTGGATCGGTTTGAGGTAGGCTAGGGTTGGATGGCCGGGGAGCGGCAGCTCGTCTACTGGATCGCGTTGAGGTAGGCTAGGGTCGGCTGGCCGGGGAGTGGTAGCTCGTCTGCTGGATCGCGTTGAGGCAGGACAGGGTCGGCTGGCCGGAAAGTGGTACCTCGTCTACTGGATCGCGTTGAGGTAGGCTAGGGTCGGCTGGCCGGGAAGTGGCAGATCGTCTACTGGATCGCGCTGAGGTAGGCTAGGGTCGGCTTGCAAGGGAGTGGCAGCTCATCTACTGGATCGCGTTGAGGTAGGCTAGATTCGGCTCGCCAGGGAATGGCAGCACATCTTCTGGATCGCGTTGAGGTAGGCTAGGGTCGGCTTGCCAGGGAGCGGCAGCTTGTCGATTGGATCGCGTTGAGGTATGCTAGGTTCGGCTGGCCGGTGAGTTGCGGCTCGTCTGCTGGATCGCATTAAGGTAGGCTAGGGTCGGCTGTCTGGTGAGTGGCAGCTCGTCTACTGTATCGCGTTGAGGTAGGCTAAGGTCGGATGGCAGTAGAGTGACAGCTGGTCTACTGGATCGCTTTGAGGTAGGCTAGGGTCGGCTGGCCAAGGAGTGGCAGCTCATCTACTGGATCGCATTGAGGTAGGCTAGTGTCGGCTCGCCAGGGAGCGGCAGCTTGTCTACTGGATCGCGTTCAGGTAGGATAGGGTCGGCTGGCCGGGGAGTGCCAGCTCGTCTACTGGATCGCTTTGAGGTAGGCTAGGGTCGGCTGGCCAAGGAGTGGCAGCTCATCTACTGGCTCGCATTGAGGTAGGCTAGTGTCGGCTCGCTAGGGAGCGGCAGCTTGTCGACTGGATCGCGTTCAGGTAGGATAGGGTCGGCTGGCCGGGGAGTGGCAGCTCGTCTACTGGATCGCGTTGAGGTAGGCTACGGTCGGCTTCCCGGGTAGCGGCAGCTTGTCTACTGGATAGCGTTGAGGTAGGATAGGATCGGCTGCCGGGGAGTGGCAGTTTGTCTACTAGATCGCGTTGAGGTAGGCTAGGGTCGGCTGGACGGGGAGCGGCAGCTCGTCTACTGGATCGCGTTGAGGTAGGCTAGGGTCGCCTGGCCGGGGAGTGGCGGCTCGTCTGCTGGATCGCGTTGACGTAGGAGAGGGTCGGCTTTCCGGAAGTGGTAGCTCGTCTACTGGATCGCGTTGAGGTAGGCTAGGGTCGGCTGACCAGGGAGTGGCAGCTCATCTACTGGATCGCGTTGAGGTAGGATAGGATCGGCTAGCCAGGGAGTGGCAGCTCATCTACTGGATTGTGTTGAGGTAGGCTAGGGTCGGCTGGCCGGGGAGTGGCGGGTCGTATGCTGGATCTCGTTGAGATAGGATAGGGTCGGCTGGCCGGGAAGTGGCAGCTCGTCTACTGGATCGCGTGGAGGTAGGCTAGGGTCGGCTCGCCAGGTAGCGGCAGCTTGTCGATTGGATCGCGTTGAAGTAGGATAGGGTCGGCTGGCCGGGGTGTGGCAGCTTGTCTACTGGATCGCGTTGAGGTAGGCTAGGGTCGGCTGCCCGGGGAGTGGCAGCTTGTCTACTGGATCGCGTTGAGGTAGGATAGGGTCGGCTGGCCGGGGAGTGGCAGCTTGTCTACTGGATCGCGTTGAGGTAGGTTAGGGTTGGCTGGCCGGGAATCGGTAGGTCGTCTACTGTATCGCGTTTAGGTAGGCTAGGGTCGGCTGGCCTGGTAGCGGTAGCTTATCGACTGGATCGCGTTGAAGTAGGATAGGGTCGGCTTGCCGGGGAGTGACAGCTTGTCTACTGGATCGCGTTGAGGTAGGATAGGGTCGGCTGGCCGGGGAGTGGCAGCCTTTCTACTGGATCGCGTTAAGGTATGCGAGGGTCGGCTGGCCGGGGAGTGGCAGCTTGTCTACTGGATCGCGTTGAGGTAGGCTAGGGTTGTCTGGCCATGTGCGGCAGCTTGTCTACTGGATCGCGTTGAGGTAAGCTAGGGTCGGCTGGCCGGGGAGTGGCAGCTTGTCTACTGGATCGCGTTGAGGTAGGCTAGGGTCGGCTGGCCGGGGAGTGGCAGCTCGTCCACTAGATCACGTTGAGATTGGATAGGGTTGGCTGGCCAGGTAGTGGCAGCTCGTGTACTGTATCGCACTGAGGTAGGCTCGAGTCGGCTGGCCGGGGAGTGGCAGCTTGTCTATTGGATCGCGTTCAGGTAGGATAGGGTCGGCTGTTCGGGGAATGGCAGTTTGTCTATTAGATCGCGTTGAGGTAGGCTAGGGTCCGCTGCCCAGGAAGTGGCAGCTCATCTACTGGATCCCGTTGAGGTAGGCTTGGGTCGGCTGGCCGAGGAGCGGTACCTCTTCAACTGGATTGCGTTGAGGCTGGCCAGGGTCGGCTGGCCGGGGAGTGCCAGCTCGTCTGCTGGATCGCGTTGAGGCAGGATAGGGTCGGCTGGCCGGGAAGTGGTACCTCGTCTACTAGATCGCGTTGAGTTAGGCCTGGGTCGGCTGGCAGGGAAGTGGCAGCTCGTCTACTGGATCGCGCTGAGGTAGGCTAGTGTCGGCTGGCAAGGGAGTGGCAGCTCATCTACTGGATCGCGTCGAGGTAGGCTAGAGTCGGCTCGCCAGGGAATGGCATCTCATCATCTGGATCGCGTTGACGTACGCTAGGGTCGGCTCGCCAGGGAGCGGCAGCTTGTCGATCGGATCGCGTTGAGGTAGGCTAGGTTTGGCTGGCCGGAGAGTTGCGGCTCGTCTGCTAGATCGCGTTGAGGTAGGCTAGGGTCGTCTGGCAGGGAAGTGGCGGCTCGTATACTGGATCGCGTTGAGGTAGGCTAGGGTCGGCTGGCTTGGGAGTGGCAGCTTGTCTACTGGATCGCTTTGAGGTAGGATAGTGTCGGCTGGCCATGGAGTGGCAGCTTGTCTACTGGATCGCGTTGAGGTAGGCTAGGGTCGGCTATCCGGGGAGTCGCAGTTTGTCTACTGGATCGCGTTGAGATAGTATGGGTCGGCTGGCCTGGGAGTGGAAGCTCGTCTACTGGATCGCGTTGACGTAGGCTAGTGTCGGCTGGTCGGGGAGTGGCGGCTCGTCTGCTGGATCGGTTTGAGGTAGGATAGGGTCGGCTGGCCGGGGAGTGGCAGCTCATCTACTGGCTCGCGTTGAGGGAGGATAGGGTCGGCTGGCCGGGGAGTGGCAGCTTGTCTACTTGATCGCGTTGAGGTAGGATAGGGTCGGCTGGCCGGGGAGTGGCAGATCGTCCACTAGATCGCGTTGAGATTGGATAGGGTTGTCTGGCCAGGTAGTGGCAGCTCGTCTACTGGATCGCACTGAGGTAGGCTCGGGTCGGCTGGCCGGGGAGTGGCATCTTGTCTACTGGATCGCGTTCAGGTAGGATAGGGTCGGCTGTTCGGGGAGTGGCAGTTTGTCCATTAGATCGCCTTGAGGTAGGCTAGGGTCGGCTGCCTGGGAAGTGGCAGCTCATCTACTGATTTGCGTTGAGGTAGGCTTGGGTCGGCTGGCCGAGGAGCGGTACCTCGTCAACTGGATCGGTTTGAGGTAGGCTAGGGTTGGCTGGCCGGGGAGCGGCAGCTCGTCTACTGGATCGCGTTGAGGTAGGCTAGGGTCGGCTGGCCGGGGAGTGGTAGCTCGTCTGCTGGATCGCGTTGAGGCAGGACAGGGTCGGCTGGCCGGAAAGTGGTACCTCGTCTACTGGATCGCGTTGAGGTAGGCTAGGGTCGGCTGGCCGGGAAGTGGCAGATCGTCTACTGGATCGCGTTGAGGTAGGCTAGGGTCGGCTCGCCAGGGAGCGGCAGCTTGTCGATTGGATCGCGTTGAGGTATGCTAGGTTCGGCTGGCCGGGGAGTTGCGGCTCGTCTGCTGGATCGCATTAAGGTAGGCTAGGGTCGGCTGTCTGGTGAGTGGCAGCTCGTCTACTGTATCGCGTTGAGGTAGGCTAAGGTCGGATGGCAGTAGAGTGGCAGCTGGTCTACTGGATCGCTTTGAGGTAGGCTAGGGTCGGCTGGCCAAGGAGTGGCAGCTCATCTACTGGATAGCATTGAGGTAGGCTAGTGTCGGCTCGCCAGGGAGCGGCAGCTTGTCTACTGGATCGCGTTCAGGTAGGATAGGGTCGGCTGGCCGGGGAGTGCCAGCTCGTCTACTGGATCGCGTTGAGGTAGGCTAGGGTCGGATGGCAGGGGAGTGGCAGCTGGTCTACTGGATCGCTTTGAGGTAGGCTAGGGTCGGCTGGCCAAGGAGTGGCAGCTCATCTACTGGCTCGCATTGAGGTAGGCTAGTATCGGCTCGCTAGGGAGCGGCAGCTTGTCGACTGGATCGCGTTCAGGTAGGATAGGGTCGGCTGGCCGGGGAGTGGCAGCTCGTCTACTGGATCGCGTTGAGGTAGGCTAGGGTCGGCTTCCCGGGTAGCGGCAGCTTGTCTACTGGATAGCGTTGAGGTAGGATAGGATCGGCTGCCGGGGAGTGGAAGTTTGTCTACTAGATCGCGTTGAGGTAGGCTAGGGTCGGCTGGACGGGGAGCGGCAGCTCGTCTACTGGATCGCGTTGAGGTAGGCTAGGGTCGGCTGGCCGGGGAGTGGCGGCTCGTCTGCTGGATCGCGTTGACGTAGGAGAGGGTCGGCTTTCCGGGAAGTGGTAGCTCGTCTACTGGATCGCGTTGAGGTAGGCTAGGGTCGGCTGACCAGGGAGTGGCAGCTCATCTACTGGATCGCGTTGAGGTAGGATAGGGTCGGCTAGCCAGGGAGTGGCAGCTCATCTACTGGATTGTGTTGAGGTAGGCTAGGGTCGGCTCGCCAGGGAGCGGCAGCTTGTCGATTGGATCGCGTTGAGGTAGGCTAGGTTCGGCTGGCCGGGGAGTTGCGGCTCGTCTGCTGGATCGCGTTGAGGTAGGCTAGGGTCGGCTCTCCGCGGAGTGGCAGCTCGTCTACTGGATCGCGTTGAGGTAGGCTAGGGTCGGATGGCCACGGAGTGGCAGCTTGTTTACTGAATCGCGTTGAGGTAGGGTAGGGACGGCTGGCCAAGGAGTGGAAGCTCATTTACTGGATCGCATTGAGGTAGGCTAGTGTCGGCTCGCCAGGGAGCGGCAGCTTGCGACTGAATCGCGTTGAGGTAGGATAGGGTCGGCTGGCCTGGGAGTGGCAGCTTGTCTACTGGATCGCGTTGAGGTAGGCTAGGGTCGGCTAGCCGGGGAATGGCAGCTTGTCTACTGGATCGCGTTGATGTAGGATAGGGTCGTCTGGCCTGTGAGTGGCAGCTTGTCTACAGGATCACGTTGAGGTAGGATAGGGTCGGCTGGCCGCGGAGTGGCAGCTTGTCTACTGAATCGCACTGAGGTGGGCTAGGGTCGGCTGGCCGGGGAGTGGCAGCTCGTCTACTGGATCGCGTTGAGGTAGGATAGGGTCGGCTTCCCGGGGAGTGGCATCTTGTCTACTGGATAGCGTTGAGGTAGGATCGGGTGGGCTGCCGGGGAGTGGCAGTTTGTTTACTAGATCGCGTTGAGGTAGGCTAGGGTCGGCTGGACGGGGAACGGCAGCTCGTCTAATGGATCGCGTTGAGGTAGGCTAGGGTCAGCTGGCCGGGGAGTGGCTGCTCGTCTGCTGGATCGCGTTGACTTAGGACAGGGTCGGCTGGCCGGGAAGTGGTAGCTCGTCTACTGGATCGCGCTGAGGTAGGATAGGGTCGGCTGGCCAGGGAGTGGCTGCTAATCTACTGGATCGCGTTGAGGTAGGCTAGGTTCTGCTCGCCAGGGAGTGGCAGCTCATCTACTGGATTACGTTGAGGTAGGTTAGGGTCGTCTCGCCAGGGAGCGACAGTTTGTCGATTGAATCGCGTTGAGGTATGCTAGGTTCGGCTGGCCGGGGAGTTGCGGCTCGTCTTCTGGATCGCGTTGAGGTAGGCTAGGGTCGGCTGTCCCCGGAGTGGCAGCTCGTCTACTGGATCGCGTTGAGGTAGGCTAGGGTCGGATGGCAGTGGAGTGGCAGCTCGTCTACTGGATCGCGTTGAGGTAGGCTAGGGTCGGCTGGCCAGTTAGTGGCAGCTCATCTATTGGATCGCATTGAGATAGGCTAGTGTCGGCTCGCCAGGGAGCGGCAGCTTATCGACTGGATCGCGTTGGGGTAGGATAGGGTCGGCTGGCCGGGGAGTGGCAGCTTGTCTACTGGATCGCTTTGAGGTAGTTTAGGGGTCGCCTAGCCGGGGAATGGCAGCTTGTCTACTGGATCGCGTTGAGGTAGGATAGGGTCGGCTGGCCTGGGAGTGGCAGCTTGTCTACAGGATCGCGTTGAGGTAGGCTAGGGTCTGCTGGCCGGGGAGTGGCAGCTTGTCTACTGGATCGCGTTGAGGTAGGAAAGGGTCGGCTGGCCGCGGAGTGGCAGCTCGTCTACTGGATCGCACTGAGGTGGGCTAGGGTCGGCTAGCCAGAGAGTGGCAGATCGTCTACTGAATAGCGTTGAGGTAGGCTAGGGTCGGCTGACCGGAGAGTGGCGGCTTGTCGACTGGATCACGTTGAGATAGGATAGGGTCGGCTGGCCGGGAGTGGCAGCTTGTCTACTGGATCGCGTTGAGGTAGGCTAGGGTCGGCTGGTCTGGGAGTGGCAGCTTGTCTACTGTATTGCGTTGAGGTAGGCTAGGGTCGGCTGGCCTGGGAGCGGTAGCTCGTCTACTGTATCGCGTTGAGGTAGGTTAGGGTCGGCTGGCCGGGGAGCGGCAGCTCGTCTATTGGATCGCGTTGAGGTAGGTTAGGGTCGTCTGGCGGGGAAGTGGCAGCTCGTATACTAGATCGCGTTGAGGTGGGCTAGGGTCGGCTAGTCTGGGAGTAGCAGTTTGTCTACTGGATCGCACCGAGGTAGGCTAGGGTTGGCTGGCCAGGGTGCGGCAGGATGTCTACTGGATCGCACTGAAGTAGGCTATGGTCTGCTGGCCGGGGAGTGGCAGCTTGTCTACTGGATCGCGTTGAGGTAGGATAGGGTCGGCTGGCCGGGGAGTGGCAGCTTGTCTGATGGATCGCGTTGAGGTAGGCTAGGGTCGGCTGGCCGGGGAGTGGCAGCTTGTCTACTGGATCGCGTTGAGGTAGGATAGTGTCGGCTGGCCGAGGAGTGGCGGCTCGTCTGCTTGATCAGGTTGAGGTAGGCTAGGGTCGGCTGGCCGGGGAGCGGCAGCTTGTCTACTAGATCGCGTTGAGGTAGGCTAGTGTCGGCTCGCCAGGGAATGGCAGCACATCTTCTGAATCGCGTTGAGGTAGGCTAGGGTCGGCTCGCCAGGGAGCGGCAGCTTGTCGATTGGATCACGTTGAGGTAGGCTAGGTTCGGCTGGCCGGGGAGTTGCGGCTCGTCTGCTGGATCGCATTAAGGTAGGCTAGGGTCGGCTGTCCGGGGAGTGGCAGCTCGTCTACTGGATCGCTTTGAGGTAGGCTAGGGTCGGCTGGCCAGGGAGTGGCTTGTCTACTGGATCGCGTTGAGGTAGGCTAGGGTCGGCTAGCCGGGGAATGGCAGCTTGTCTACTGGATCGCGTTGATGTAGGATAGGGTCGTCTGGCCTGTGAGTGGCAGCTTGTCTACAGGATCACGTTGAGGTAGGCTAGGGTCGGCTGGCTGGGGAGTGGCAGCTTGTCTACTGGATCGCGTTGAGGTAGGATAGGGTCGGCTGGCCACGGAGTGGCAGCTTGTCTACTGGATCGCACTGAGGTGGGCTAGGGTCGGCTGGCCGGGGAGTGGCAGCTCGTCTACTGGATCGCGTTGAGGTAGGATAGGGTCGGTTTCCCGGGGAGTTGCATCTTGTCTACTGGGTAGCGTTGAGGTAGGATCGGGTGGACTGCCGGGGAGTGGCAGTTTGTTTACTACATCGCGTTGAGGTAGGCTAGGGTCGGCTGGACGGGGAACGGCAGCTCGTCTAATGGATCGCGTTGAGGTAGGCTAGGGTCAGCTGGCCGGGGAGTGGCTGCTCGTCTGCTGGATCGCGTTGACTTAGGACAGGGTCGGCTGGCCGGGAAGTGGTAGCTCGTCTACTGGATCGCGCTGAGGTAGGATAGGGTCGGCTGGCCAAGGAGTGGTTGCTCATCTAATGGATTGCGTTGAGGTAGGCTAGGTTCGGCTCGCCAGGGAGTGGCAGCTCATCTACTGGATTGCGTTGAGGTAGGTTAGAGTCGTTCGCCAGGGAGCGGCAGCTTGTCGATTGAATCGCGTTGAGGTATGCTAGGTTCAGCTGGCCGGGGAGTTGCGGCTCGTCTGCTGGATTGCGTTGAGGTAGGCTAGGGTCGGCTGTCCGCGGAGTGGCAGCTCGTCTACTGGATCGCGTTGAGGTAGGCTAGGGTCGGCTGGCCAGGGAGTGGCAGCTCATCTATTGGATCGCATTGAGGTAGGCTAGTGTCGGCTCGCCAGGGAGCGGCAGCTTATCGACTGGATCGTGTTGAGGTAGGATAGGGTCGGCTTGCCGGGGAGTGGCAGCTTGTGTACTGGATCGCGTTGAGTTAGGCTAGGGTCGCCTAGCCGGGGAATGGCAGCTTGTCTACTGGATCTCGTTGAGGTAGGATAGGGTCGGCTGGCCTGGGAGTGGCAGCTTTTCTACAGGATCGCGTTGAGGTAGGCTAGGGTCTGCTGGCCGGGGAGTGGCAGCTTGTCTACTGGATCGCGTTGAGGTAGGAAAAGGTCGGCTGGCCGCGGAGTGGCAGCTTGTCTACTGGATCGCACTGAGGTGGGCTAGGGTCGGCTAGCCAGAGAGTGGCAGATCGTCTACTGAATAGCGTTGAGGTAGGCTAGGGTCGGCTGACCAGAGAGTGGCGGCTTGTCGACTGGATCACGTTGAGATAGGATAGGGTCGGTTGGCCGGGAGTGGTAGCTTGTCTACTGGATCGCGTTGAGGTAGGCTAGGGTCGGCTGGTCTGGGAGTGGCAGCTTGTCTACTGGATCGCGTTGAGGTAGGCTAGGGTCGGCTGACCTGGGAGCGGGTGCTCGTCTACTGTATTGCGTTGAGGTAGGCTATTGTCGGCTGGCCGGGGAGCGGCAGCTCGTCTATTGGATCGCGATGAGGTAGGTTAGGGTCGTCTGGCAGGGAAGTGGCAGCTTGTATACTAGATCGCGTTGAGGTGGGCTAGGGTCGGCTGGCCAGGGTGCGGCAGGATGTCTACTGGATCGCACTGAAGTAGGCTATGGTCTGCTGGCCGGGGAGTGGCAGCTTGTCTACTGGATCGCGTTGAGGTAGGATAGGGTCGGCTTGCCGGGGAGTGGCAACTTGTCTACTGGATCGCGTTGAGGTAGGCTAGGGTCGGCTGGCCGGGGAGTGGCAGCTTGTCTACTGGATCGCGTTGAGGTAGGATAGTGTCGGCTGGCCGGGGAGTGGCGGCTCGTCTGCTGGATCAGGTTGAGGTAGGCTAGGGTCGGCTGGCCGGGGAGCGGCAGCTTGTCTACTAGATCGCGTTGAGGTAGGCTAGGGTCGCTTGGCCGGGGAACGGCAACACGTCTACTGGATCGCGTTGAGGTAGGCTAGGGTTGGCTGGCCGGGGAGTTTCGGCTCGTCTGCTTGATCGCGTTGAGGTAGGCTAAGGTCGGCTGGCTGGGAAGTGGCAGCTTGTCTACTGGATCGCGTTGATGTAGGATAGGGTCGTCTGGCCTGTGAGTGGCAGCTTGTCTACAGGATCACGTTGAGGTAGGCTAGGGTCGGCTGGCCGGGGAGTGGCAGCTCGTCTACTGGATCGCGTTGAGGTAGGATATGGTCGGCTTCCCGGGGAGTGGCATCTTGTCTACTGGATAGCGTTGAGGTAGGATCGGGTGGGCTGCCGGGGAGTGGCAGTTTGTTTACTACATCGCGTTGAGGTAGGCTAGGATCGGCTGGACGGGGAACGGCAGCTCGTCTAATGGATCGCGTTGAGGTAGGCTAGGGTCAGCTGGCCGGGGAGTGGCTGCTCGTCTGCTGGATCGCGTTGACTTAGGACAGGGTCGGCTGGCCGGGAAGTGGTGTGCTCGTCTACTGGATCGCGCTGAGGTAGGATAGGGTCGGCTGGCCAAGGAGTGGTTGCTCATCTAATGGATCGCGTTGAGGTAGGCTAGGTTCGGCTCGCCAGGGAGTGGCAGCTCATCTACTGGATTGCGTTGAGGTAGGTTAGAGTCGTTTCGCCAGGGAGCGGCAGCTTGTCGATTGAATCGCGTTGAGGTATGCTAGGTTCAGCTGGCCGGGGAGTTGCGGCTCGTCTGCTGGATTGCGTTGAGGTAGGCTAGGGTCGGCTGTCCGCGGAGTGGCAGCTCGTCTACTGGATCGCGTTGAGGTAGGCTAGGGTCGGCTGGCCAGGGAGTGGCAGCTCATCTATTGGATCGCATTGAGGTAGGCTAGTGTCGGCTCGCCAGGGAGCGGCAGCTTATCGACTGGATCGCGTTGAGGTAGGATAGGGTCGGCTTGCCGGGGAGTGGCAGCTTGTGTACTGGATCGCGTTGAGGTAGGCTAGGGTCGCCAAGCCGGGGAATGGCAGCTTGTCTACTGGATCTCGTTGAGGTAGGCTAGGGTCGGCTGGCCTGGGAGTGGCAGCTTTTCTACAGGATCGCGTTGAGGTAGGCTAGGGTCTGCTGGCCGGGGAGTGGCAGCTTGTCTACTGGATCTCGTTGAGGTAGGCTAGGGTCTGCTGGCCGGGGAGTGGCAGCTTGTCTACTGGATCGCGTTGAGGTAGGAAAAGGTCGGCTGGCCGCGGAGTGGCAGCTTGTCTACTGGATCGCACTGAGGTGGGCTAGGGTCGGCTAGCCAGAGAGTGGCAGATCGTCTACTGAATAGCGTTGAGGTAGGCTAGGGTCGGCTGACCGGAGAGTGGCGGCTTGTCGACTGGATCACGTTGAGATAGGATAGGGTCGGCTGGCCGGGAGTGGTAGCTTGTCTACTGGATCGCGTCGAGGTAGGCTAGGGTCGGCTGGTCTGGGAGTGGCAGCTTGTCTACTGGATCGCGTTGAGGTAGGCTAGGGTCGGCTGACCTGGGAGCGGTAGCTCGTCTACTGTATCGCGTTGAGGTAGGCTATTGTCGGCTGGCCGGGGAGCGGCAGCTCGTCTATTGGATCGCGTTGAGGTAGGTTAGGGTCGTCTGGCAGGGAAGTGGCAGCTTGTATACTAGATCGCGTTGAGGTGGGCTAGGGTCGGCTAGTCTGGGAGAAGCAGCTTGTCTACTGGATCGCACCGAGGTAGGCTAGGGTTGGCTGGCCAGGGTGCGGCAGCATGTCTACTGGATCGCACTGAAGTAGGCTAGGGTCTGCTGGCCGGGGAGTGGCAGCTTGTCTACTGGATCGCGTTGAGGTAGGATAGGGTCGGCTTGCCGGGGAGTGGCAGCTTGTCTACTGGATCGCGTTGAGGTAGGCTAGGGTCGGCTGGCCGGGGAGTGGCAGCTTGTCTACTGGATCGCGTTGAGGTAGGATAGTGTCGGCTGGCCGGGGAGTGGCGGCTCGTCTGCTGGATCAGGTTGAGGTAGGCTAGGGTCGGCTGGCCGGGGAGCGGCAGCTTGTCTACTAGATCGCGTTGAGGTAGGCTAGGGTTGGCTGGCCGGGGAGTTTCGGCTCGTCTGCTTGATCGCGTTGAGGTAGGCTAGGGTCGGCTGGCTGGGAAGTGGCAGCTTGTATACTGGATCGCGTTCAGGTAGGCTAGGGTCGGCTGGCCGGTTAGTGGCAGCTTGTCTACTGGATCGCGTTGAAGTAATAATGGGTCGGCTGGCCGGGGAGTGGCAACTTGTCTACTGGATCACGTTGAGGTAGGATAGGGTCAGCTGGCCGGGGAGTGGCAGCTTGTCTACTGGATCGCGTTGAGGTAGGCTAGGGTCGGCTGACCGGGGAGCCGTAGCTCGTCTACTGTATCGCGTTTAGGTAGGCTAGAGTCGGCTGGCTGGGGAGCGGTAGCTTGTCGACTGGATCGCGTTGAAGTAGGATAGCGTCGGCTGGCCGGTGAGTGGCAGCTTGTCTGCTGGATCGCGTTGAGGTAGGATAGGGTCGGCTGTTCGGGGAGAGGCAGCTCGTCTACTGGATCGCGTTGAGGTAGGATAGGGTCGGCTGGCCGGGGAGTGCCAGCTCGTCTACTGGATCGCGCTGAGGTAGGCTAGGGTCGGCTGGCTGGGGAGTGGCGGCTCGTCTGCTGGATCGCGTTGAGGTACGATAGGGTCGGCTTGCCGGTGAATGGTAGCTCGTCTACTGGATCGCGTTGAGGTAAGCTAGGGTCGGCTGCCCGGGGAGTGGCAGCTTATCTACTGGATAGCGTTGAGGTAGGATAGGGTCGGCTGCCGGGGAGTGGAAGCTTGTATAATGGATCTCGTTGAGGTAGGTTAGGGTCAGCTAACCGAGGAGTGGTAGCTTTTCTACTGGATCTCTTAGGCTAAGGTCGGTTGGCCGGCGAGTAGCAACTCTACTGGATCGCGTTGAGGTAGGATACGGTCGGATGGCCGGGGAGTGGCAGCTTGTCTACTGGATCGCGTTGAGGTAGGATAGGGTCGGCTGGTCGGGGAGTGGCAGCTCGTCTACTGGATCGCGTTGAGGTAGGTTAGGGTCGGCTGGCCGGAGAGTGGCATCTTGTCTTCTGGATCGCGTTGAGGTAGGCTAGGGTCGGCTGGCCGGGGAGCGGCAGCTCGTCTACTGGTTCGCTTTGAGGTAGGATAGGGTCGGCTGACCGGGAAGTGGTAGCTTGTCTACTGGATCGCGTTGAGGTAGGATGGTGTCGGCTGCCGGGGAGTGGCAGCTTGTCTAATGGATCGCGTTGAGGTAGGAGAGTGTCGGCTGACGGGGGAGTGGCAGCTTTTCTACTGGATCTCTTTGAGGTAGGCTAGGGTCTGCTGGCCGGGGAGTGGCAGCTCGTCTACTGGACCGCGTTGAGGTAGGATAGGGTCGGCTGGTCGGGGAGTAGCAGCTCGTCCACTGGATCGCGTTGAGGTAAGATAGGGTCGGCTGGCCGGGAGTGGCAGCTTGTCTACTGGATCGCGTTGAGGTAGGCTAGGGTCGGCTGGTCTGGGAGTGGCAGCTTGTCTACTGGATCGCTTTGAGGTAGGCTAGGGTCGGCTGGCATGGGAGCGGTAGCTCGTCTACTGTATCGCGTTGAGGTAGGTTAGGGTCGGCTGGCCGGGGAGCGGCAGCTCGTCTATTGGATCGCGTTGAGGTAGGTTAGGGTCGTCTGGCAGGGAAGTGGCAGCTCGTATACTAGATCGCGTTGAGGTGGGCTAGGGTCGGACAGTCTGGGAGTAGCAGCTTGTCTACTGGATCGCGCCGAGGTAGGCTAGGGTTGGCTGGCCAGGGTGCGGCAGGATGTCTACTGGATCGCACTGAAGTAGGCTATGGTCTGCTGGCCGGGGAGTGGCAGCTTGTCTACTGGATCGCGTTGAGGTAGGATAGTGTCGGCTGGCCGGGGAATGGCGGCTCGTCTGCTGGATCAGGTTGAGGTAGGCTAGGGTCGGCTGGCCGGGGAGTGGCAGCTTGTCTACTAGATCGCGTTGAGGTAGGCTAGGGTCGGCTGGCCGGGGAACGGCAGCACGTCTACTGGATCGCGTTGAGGTAGGCTAGGGTTGGCTGGCCGGGGAGTGGCGGCTCGTCTGCTTGATCGCGTTGAGGTAGGCTAGGGTCGGCTGGCCGGGAAGTGGCAGCTTGTCTACTGGATCGCGTTGAGGTAGGATAGGGTCGGCTGGCCGGTTAGTGGCAGCTTGTCTACTGGATCGCGTTGAAGTAGGAATGGGTCGGCTGGCCGGGGAGTGGCAGCTTGTCTACTGGATCGCGTTGAGGTAGGATAGGGTCGGCTGGCCGGGGAGTGGCAGCTTGTCTACTGGATCGCGTTGAGGTAGGCTAGGGTCGGCTGACCGGGGAGCCGTAGCTCGTCTACTGTATCGCGTTTAGGTAGGCTAGAGTCGTCTGGCCGGGGAGTGGTAGCTTGTCGACTGGATCGCGTTGAAGTAGGATAGTGTCGGCTGGCCGGTGAGTGGCAGCTTGTCTGCTGGATCGCGTTGAGGTAGGGTAGGGTCGGCTGTTCGGGGAGAGGCAGCTCGTCTACTGGATCGCGTTGAGGTAGGATAGGGTCGGCTGGCCGGGGAGTGCCAGCTCGTCTACTGGATCGCGTTGAGGTAGGCTAGGGTCGGCTGGCTGGGGAGTGGCGGCTCGTCTTCTGGATCGCGTTGAGGTACGATTGGGTCGGCTTGCCGGGGAATGGCAGCTCGTCCACTGGATCGCGTTGAGGTAAGCTAGGGTCGGCTGCCCGGGGAGTGGCAGCTTATCTACTGGATAGCGTTGAGGTAGGATAGGGTCGGCTGCCGGGGAGTGGAAGCTTGTATAATGGATCTTGTTGAGGTAGGTTAGGGTCAGCTAACCTAGGAGTGGCAGCTTTTCTACTGGATCTCTTAGTTAGGCTAGGGTCGGTTGGCCGGGGAGTAGCAACTCGTCTACTGGATCGCGTTGAGGTAGGATACGGTCGGCTGGCCGGGGAGTGGCAGCTTGTCTACTGGATCGCGTTGAGGTAGGATAGGGTCGGCTGGTCGGGGAGTGGCAGCTCGTCTACTGGACCTCGTTGAGGTAGGTTAGGGTCGGCTGGCCGGAGAGCGGCAGCTCTCCTACTGGATCGCGTTGAGGTAGGATAGGGTCGGCTGACCGGGAGGTGGTAGCTTGTCTACTGGATCGCGTTGAGGTAGGATGGTGTCGGCTGCCGGGGAGTGGCAGCTTGTCTAATGGATCGCGTTGAGGTAGGAGAGTGTCGGCTGACGGGGGAGTGGCAGCTTTTCTACTAGATCTCTTTGAGGTAGGCTAGGGTCGGCTGGCCGGGGAGTGGCAGCTCGTCTACTGGACCGCGTTGAGGTAGGATAGGGTCGGCTGGTCGGGGAGTAGCAGCTCGTCCACTGGATCGCGTTGAGGTAAGATAGGGTCGGCTGGCCGGGGAATGGCAGCTTGTCTACTGGATCGCGTTGAGGTAGGATAGAGTCTTCTGGCCGGGGAGTGGCAGCTTGTCTACTGGATCGCGTTGAGGTAGGATAGGGTCGGCTGGCCGGGGAGGGCAGCTCGTCTACTGGATCACGTTGAGGTAGGATAGGGTCGGCTGGCTGGGGAGTGGCGGCTCGTCTGCTGGATCGCGTTGAGGTAGGCTAGTGTCGGCTGGCCGGGGAGTTGCAGTTCGTCTACTGGATCGTGTTGAGGTAGGATACGATCATCTGCCCATGGAGTGGCAGCTTGTCTACTGGATCGCGGTGAGGTAGGCTAGTGTCGGCTGACCATGGATGGCAGCTTGTCTACTGGATCGCGTTGAGGTAGGATAGAGTCGGCTCTCTGGGGAGTGGCAGCTCGTCCACTGGATCGCGTTGAGGTAGGCTAGGGTCGTCTGGTCGGGGAGTGGCAGCTTGTTTACTGGATCGCGTTGAGGAAGGATAGGGTCGGCTGGTCGGTGAGTGGCAGATCGTCTACTGCATCGCGTTGAGGTAGGCTAGGATCTGCTGGCCAGGGAGCGGCAGCTTCTCTACTGGATCGCACTGGGGTAGGCTAGGGTCGGCTGGCCAAGGTGCGGCAGCTTGTCTACTGGATCGCACTGAGGTAGGCTAGGGTCGGCTGGCCAGGGAGCGGCAGCTTCTCTACTGGATCGCACTGAGGTGGACTAGGGGTCGGCGTGGCCAGGGAGTGGCTGCTTGCTACTGGATCGCACTGAGGTAGGAAAGGGTTGGCTGACCAGGGTGCGGCAACTTGTCTACTGGATCGCACTGAAGTAGGATAGGGTCGGCTGGCCGGGAAGTGGCAGCTTGTCTACTGGATCGCGTTGAGGTAGGATAGGGTCGTCTGGTCGGGGAGTGGCAGCTCGTCCACTGGATCGCGTTGAGGGTAGGATTAGGGTCGGCTTGGCCGGGAAGTGGCAGCTTGTCTACTGATCGCGTTGAGGGTAGGCTAGGTCCGGCTGGCACTGGGGAAGTGGCAGCTCGGCTACGGGATCGCGTTGAGGTGGTCTAGGGTCGGCTGGCCAGTGAGCGGCAGCTTGTCTACTGTATCGCACTGAGGTAGGCTGGCCGTGGCAGCTTGTCTACTGGATGTCACTGAGGTAGGCTAGTGTCGGCTGGCCGGGGAGTGGCGGCTCGTCTACTGGATCGCGTTGAGGTAGGATTTGGAAATATTATAATATCTGGAAATATTATAATCATTGGCTGGCCAGGGAGCGGCAGCTTCTCTACTGGATCGCACTGAGGTAGGCTAGGGTCGGCTGGCCAGGGAGCGGCAGCTTGTCTACTGGATCGCGTTGAGGTAGACTAGGGTCGGCTGACCGGGGAGCGGCAGCTTGTTTACTGGATCGCGTTGAGGTAGGCTAGGGTCGGCTGGCCGGGGAGTGGCAGTTTGTCTACTGGATCGCGTTGAGGTAGGATAGGGTCGGCTGGCCGGGGAGCGGCAGCTCGTCTACTATATCGCGTTGAGGTAGGCTAGTGTCGGCTGGCCGGGGAGTGGCAGCTTGTCTACTGGATCGCGTTGAGGTAGGCTAGGGTCGGCTGGCCATGGAGTGGCAGCTTGTCTACTTGATCGCGTTGAGGTAGGCTAGGGTCGGCTGGCCGAGGAGTGGCAGCTTGTCTACTGTATCGCGTTGAGGTAGGCTAGGGTCGGCTGGCCAGGGGGTGGCAGCTCGTCTACTGGATCGCGTTGAGGTAGGCTAGGGTCGGCTGGACGGGGAGTGGCGGCTCGTCTACTGGATCGCGTTGAGGTAGGATTTGGAAATATTATAGTATCTGGAAATATTATAATCATTGGCTGGCCAGGGAGCGGCAGCTTCTCTACTGGATCGCACTGAGGTAGGCTAGGGTCGGCTGGCCAGGGAGCGGCAGCTTGTCTACTGGATCGCGTTGAGGTAGGCTAGGGTCGGCTGGCCGGCGAGCAGTCATCTCGTCTACTGGATCGCGTTGAGGTAGGCTAGGGTCGGCTGTCCGGGGAGTGGCAGCTCTTCTACTGGATCGCGCTGAGGTAGGCTAAGGTGAATCTGAGTGACGAGAGGTTGGTGCTGAGAGGTCGCATGATCACTCTCCTTGATAATGTTTTGTCCATACGGGTGGAGAGCAGTAACCTTAACAACTTAATGTAAGTTATGTGTGTCTGTGAAAAGGAGCGGGACATGGCAGCAATAATGAAGGCTGCATAGAGAATGAGGTACCTGCATCAGAGTTTATTAGCAGCCAAATACTTGGGGTGACTATATTTGGGTATGGCTAAGCCTTGATAACAATGAAGTAGGCAATATATCTGGAAATATTATAATCATTATTGTAACCCAAATTTCATACTGAAGATATTATATAGATTATGTAAAAGTTGTGAAATTAGGCTTATAACTATCTAAACTTGATAATGAAAAGTTGTGAAATTAGGCTTATAACTATCTAAACTTGATAACTTCAGGAGAGTGGTACCTCCTTCACATATAAGTCTGATAAGGGGTAAACCTTCGTCGAGTCAAGGAGGGGGGTATCTCCTTTACATGTACGTTTGACAGGTGGTAAACCTTCGTCTAGTCGAGGTGTGAACCACCAACATAAGTGATTAATCTGACGTTATGTGGCAATAGTTTTGTGTCAGGGAGGGAGTTGCCATAGTAGGCCAAGGAGAGAGAGAGAGAAAACTCGACATGTGGCAGTGAGTAAGACACTCTTGTGTGTCACGGAAGGACCTCTGGGATGATGTGTCATGCGTCTTCATCTGTCCTGGAGTCCTGCCGCCGTGTATCAGGAAGGGACGTGCCATTGCGTGAGGGTATGAGGTGCAGACGCACGTCAACTGGTGAGACATGTGTTTGAAAGTGAGCGGCTTTGATGTTAGAGGACGAGTCGGTCGTTGTTGTTTGTCAGTGTTGAGGGAGAACCCATCGTCGTATGCCTGAGAACAACAGGCCGTCGTAGTAAACTATCGTACATCGGGGCATAAGCCCATCACTTGTGGTCGAAACGAAGCCACTGACGTCTGTCAGGGAGTGAGTAGCGTTCCTCCACCGTCAGACAGGAACCCTCTTGTGTGCCAGGGAGTTAGTGGGAATAGTGTTTCCTAGAGTGAGGTGCCAACATGTGCTAGAGAAAGAGCCAGAGAATCTGTCAGCGTGAGCAGCCTTTCTTTGCCACAGTAGTTTGTTAGGAAGTGAGCAACGGTTTTATGTTCTCGCCACTGTAGTAGTATGAGATACTAAGCTATCCTTGTGTATCAGGGAGTTAGTCATGTATTGTGTCATGGTGTGAACTACCCACATATATTACAGACGAAGCCACCGGCTTTTTTTTTTTTTTTTTTTTTTTTTTTTTTGCCTCTGAAGCGTGTCTGTCAGGCAGGAAGCCATCGTGACGGAGTTAGGCAATGTAGTGCATCTGGGAGTGAGCTAACGACGTGTATCAGACACAAAGCCACCGACGTCTGTCAGGGAGTGAGCAGTGTTTTTAGTGTGTCAGGTAGGAAGCCATACAGTTGTGTGTCAGAGAGAGAGAACCGAATTTGGTTTGCCATGAAGTGAGCTACCGACACACGTGTGTTAGAGACGAAGCTCATCGATGACTGTTGGAGAGTGAGCAGAGTTTTTGAGTTCGTCGAAGTAATGTGTGTTGAAGTAAGCTACCGACGTGTATCAGAGACTGAGCCACCGACGCCTGTCGAGAGTGAGGAACGCTTCCTTTTCACCTTTGTAGTGTGTAAGGCAGGAAGCCGCAATGTGTGTGTGTATAAAAGAATTAGTCGAAGTAGATTGTCGAGCAATGAACCAACGACGCTAAACCAAAGCGTCCCTTTAGGACATTTGATCCAGCTAATGCCAGACGATTATTTTCAACTTGAATGGTTTATGGGCTGTCAAGTAAAGTTTTACATCAGGCTAACTCTTGACGGTTTTATATGGGTTTAGTGGGGCACATAGGCCATCAAAGTAGACTTGTACCTTGAGAATTTTCGTCTGTCCTTGCACTTGTGCTGGCTACATGGGTCATCAAAGTAAAGCTGCCGCACGTAGGTAACTTTACTCTGACTCAGCCAGACGATTTTATTTAGCTGTTGACGGCACCACTGGTAATAAAAATAAAGCTTTACTCTGAGTTTATGTTGACCAATGCCAAACGATATTTTGCAGCTCTATCGAGCTCCAAGGGTCATCAAAATAGGCTTCAATTTGGCAATTGAATATATATGGTCGATGACTGGCGATTATATTTAGCTTTTAGGGAGTGCTATGAGCGTAAGGTATTAGGCAGGAGGTTGTGTGTTTGGAATCGCGTTGCCGTAGTCTCCCAGGGAGAGAGCCACTGCAGGAAGTGCAGAAACTTACGTTTCTCAGAGAACAAACCGTCTTAGTGCATTGTCGTACATCAGTACGTATGTATATATACTCGTTAAAAAGATACCTTAATCAGGGCATTCTGGTTCACCTTCTGCCTCGGACACCGTACAAAAAATAAATCGATCAGGACAGTTGGCATACGTGTCATGGAAATGCTCGTCGACAAAGGTTGTTTTAGGAAATATTACATTAAAAGCAGAACGAGCATATTGCTCATGTTTTATTCTGGTCTGTTTACACTCTTCGCTTGATTGTGTCCACTTATCATTACACATCAGGGAAGTACTATAACATATGGAGTCATTCAAAACCATCGGCGAAATTCCATTTTCTATGGTGAGTAGAGTATATGGTGATGTAGGTTGGTAGTCCTGGCTACGGTCATCCTGGGAGATGTTTTATCTATAATCGTGATGAAAATGTCGTTATATGTCCATCGTGAAGGACAAAATGTGTTCTTAAGATCACATTTTGTGTCAGTCATGGTTTACAAGATAAAAGACAAACAAGTACAACATTGTTTAGAAATTGACTGACGTCAGAAGAGTCTGAATACAATTCGAAATGTTACATTGGCTGCGACTTGGACGGGCTCATGTTCAAAATATATACTTTATTATATAACAAAAGAAATTTTCCCGCAAAGTTTTAGTAACATACCCATGTAGCACAAGTACATGGAATATTAGTGAGTATATAGTCCAAAAACGAACGTTACAAAACGATAAAAGTTCATGCAAGTCTTTTCACTAGATTGAGACAACGCCTTGCGAAACAATGAAGCCCCGTTTCTACTTCGAGGTGGCCGACGAGCGCGTTCATTCCGGTACCGAAAATTACAATGTTTCTGGTTCATACGTTCATTTCCTGGGTTGTTGTGGTGAGTGATAGTATCGCGTTAAGGGTTCCGGGAAGTGTAGTGGTGAGGAGGCTTCAGGGGACTAGAGAAGAGGTAAGGTACTGGTCACTGAGATACTCGGGGTAAAACCCAATTTGCTGACACAAGTCTTGTGGTGGTGGAAAGGTGAGGATATGTGGCCACAGGTGTCAGGTCGCCGGCTCGATAGCTGCCAGCTGGCTTCCTGCTCCGGCTCGGAGTTGACTGATGTTTGCATAAACAAAGGTCTTATTTCTAGCCAGGTATGAGTAACATTTGGAGATTAATGGTTGTAACCAATGTAGAGTGAGTGGTGAACTAGAGTTAGGTGTACTTAGTATAATTAGCACAGCTAGAAAATGTAGAAAACCTATGAACTCTGTAGACAGACACTTCGAAGTATATTACTGTTCACTCAGATGACAGCTTATGATTATTCATCCTGGAATGTGTAACCCGCCATTCACATTATCATAGTTAACATGGTTTTGGTAAATTGGTGGTTTAGCTCAGTTGAAAAACTTTTTATTATTCTTTTAGATTTCCAACATACAAACAGTAACAGACCACCGGGTCCTTTTGAAGCTTCATGTTTCCAGTGAAAGAAATTAGAAATCTGCTGTAAGGGTTCACCCCGCTGCCAAATATTCCTTATACGTGGCCACTTCATGCGTTCTCACACCAGCAGACCACAAAAATAATGGTACCTTTCCATTATAATCATGTACTTCTGGGGATGTTAGGTAAGATTTTCATAGGCTGTGGTCGGCTTTGCGGGGAGTTACTGCACTGGGTCACAGTGAGGTAGGCTAGAATAAGCGGGTGAGTGGTGGCTTCTGTACTGGATCATGGTGATGCAGGGTAGCTTCGGTCAGCTGCGAAGCGGTGGCTAGTATACTGGATCACGGTGAGGTGGCCCAGAACTGGGCGATGAGAGTTGTGGCTACTTTACTGAGTTATGGTGAGGTAGGCTAGGGTCGGCTGGCCTGGGAACGGCAGCTTGTCTACTGGATCGCTGTGAGGTAGGCTAGGGTCGGCTGGCCAGGGAGTGGCAGCTCGTCTACTGGATCGCTGTGAGGTAGGCTAGGGTCGGCTGGCCAGGGAGCGGCAGCTGTCTACTGGATCGCGTTGAGGTAGGCTAGGGTCGGCTGGCCAGGGAGTGGCAGCTCGTCTACTGGATCGCGGTGAGGTAGGCTAGGGTCGGCTGGCCAGGGAGCGGCAGCTTGTCTACTGGATCGTGTTGAGGTAGGCTAGGGTTGGCTGGCCAGGGAGTGGCAGCTTGTCTACTGGATCGCGGTGAGGTAGCCTATGGTGAATCGGAGAGATGAGAGGTTGGTGCTCAGCGGTGACATGATCTCACCTCTTGATAATGTTTTCTCCATACGGGGCATCGCACATAAAGTTGCCCTGTTCTCAAACACTGTGGAGTGGGATAGTAGATGGGTGGAGAGCGGTAACATTAACGACTTAATGTAAGTTATAGTGTGTGTGAAAAGGAGTGGGACATGGCAGCAATGATGAAGGATGCATAGAGAATGAGATATCTGCATCAGAGTTTATTAGCAGCCAAATCCAACGTCTCTGTTCGCGGGTGACTATATAAGGGTATGGCTAAGTTTTGATAACAATGAAGTAGGCAATATATCTGGAAATATAATAATCATTATTGTAAACACATTTTCATATCAAAAATATGTATGTTATGTAAAAGCTATGAAATTAGGCTTATAACTATCTAAACTTGATAATTGAAATTGAAATTTTCAGTTTAGGCAATCGAGAGTGTCCATTCCTTGTGAACATGGTTATGTTCCATTCTTGGCAGAGAGAACATGAGCGACAGAGGCAAACCCCCTCCAGCGAACGTGATGGGCATAAGACGTCTCCCCGTTTAGCGGCAGGCGAATGTTGCACTGCAAAGGAACACACCCTCCTCATCCTCGCCTGGGCCGCCAGCGTCACCGTGTTCCTGCTGGAGCTGCCCAGACACCGCTGCTCTCGCCGCTAAGAGCCAGGCACTGCTGGAGCTGTTCAGGCAGCGCTGCTCACGCCGCTAAGAGCCAGGCACTGCTGGAGCTGCTCAGGCACCGCTGCTCTCGCCGCTAAGAGCCAGGCACTGCTGGAGCTGCTCAGGCACCGCTGCTCTCGCCGCTAAGAGCCAAGCACTGCTGGAGCTGCTCAGGCACCGCTGCTCTCGCCGCTAAGAGCCAGGCACTGCTGGAGCTGCTCAGGCACCGCTGCTCTCGCCGCTAAGAGCCAGGCACTGCTGGAGCTGCTCAGGCACCGCTGCTCTCGCCGCTAAGAGCCAGGCACTGCTGGAGCTGCTCAGGCACCGCTGCTCTCGCCGCTAAGAGCCAGGCACTGCTGGAGCTGCTACGGGATAGTTGTGTTGATGCTAAGAGCCAGACACTGGTAGTGTTGCTCAGGCATCACTGTTCTTACCGTAAGAAGGCAGGCACTACTGTACCAGCACCAGTGCTGATAGGATCCTCACACTATTAAAACTGTTTAGGTCATGATTCTCTCATCACCAGGTGTCCATCAGTGGTGGGGTTGCTCAGGTACCAGTGCTCTTGCCTCTGCCACCATTGAGAGGGAGGGCTTAGGTAGTAGAGTAATGGCCCCTCCCATGACCCCCTGCAAATTGAAGGCATACTACTCTGACTATATTTCATTATGTGACTCTGCCACCAGTGACAGGGAGAGCTCAGGTGGTAGTGTATTGGCCCCTCCCAGTACCCCAGCTAACACAAGAATTATCCCGTTGAGACATTCGCATTTCTCTGATATCTAAGACACTATTACCCCTCATATACCAAGCACTATTCACTGCTTACACACCACTGCTTTTATGCTTGGCGTGTCAAACATTCTTCCTACACAGACCACCGGGAAATATAGGACTCTGGTGGTAGGTCACATATCCGGGACTTAGTAATAATCAATAATCAGCACAAAACACACGTATGTCGGTCCACACGTGTGTTACAAAGTCCTGGTCCTTTTTTTAAGTTAGGATATCCATCCTGTTACATTCCAGCACGAGTTACAATTTTCATCAGTCAATATAATAAACAACTGCAGATTATAATCTTGAGAAAATATATGTGAATCAACCACAGAACATTTTGCAGTCTAATCTTATAGAATTAGGCTTACACTAGCTATACTTGGTTATTCTAGTGTTCTATATTTCAATGTTTAAGTCAACTATTTATATGCTCGTGAGAAGGTTTTAATAGAATCAGTATGACCACGAAAATTTAACTAAGGTTGGTGTGTAGGACATCATAATGGCAGACAGAAAGGCACTGGAGTACCACTGTAATATCAAGAAGCTGTAATGAATGGTGGGTAGGCAGATCAAGCCACAGAGATGAGGAACTTGGCTAGTACACTAGCATGGGTTTGTTTCCCTATTCATTGGTTAAGGTGGGCTGGTTAGTATACAAAGAGTAGTGGGTCACCCTCTACATGGGTGAGGGTGGGCTGGTCAGTACACAGATTAGTGGGTCATCCTCTACACAGGTGAGGGTGGGCTGGTCAGTACACAGATTAGTGGGTCATCCTCTACACAGGTGAGGGTGGGCTGGTCAGTACACTAATAGTAGTAGGTCATCCTCTACACTGGTTAAGGTGGGCTGGTCAGTACACTAAGAGTAGTGGGTCTTCCTCTACGCTGGTTAAGGTGGGCTGGTCAGTACACTAAGAGTAGTGGGTCATCCTCTACACTGGTTAAGGTGGGCTGGTCAGTACACTAAGAGTAGTGGGTCATCCTCTACACTGGTTAAGGTGGGCTGGTCAGTACACTAAGAGTAGTGGGTCATCCTCTACACTGGTTAAGGTGGGCTGGTCAGTACACTAAGAGTAGTGGGTCATCCTCTACACTGGTTAAGGTGGGCTGGTCAGTACACTAAGAGTAGTGGGTCATCCTCTACACTGGTTAAGGTGGGCTGGTCAGTACACTAAGAGTAGTGGGTCATCCTCTACACTGGTTAAGGTGGGCTGGTCAGTACACTAAGAGTAGTGGGTCATCCTCTACACTGGTTAAGGTGGGCTGGTCAGTACACTAAGAGTAGTGGGTCATCCTCTACACTGGTTAAGGTGGGCTGGTCAGTACACTAAGAGTAGTGGGTCATCCTCTACACTGGTTAAGGTGGGCTGGTCAGTACACTAAGAGTAGTTGGTCATCCTCTACACTGGTTAAGGTGGGCTGGTCAGTACACTAAGAGTAGTTGGTCATCCTCTACACTGGTTAAGGTGGGCTGGTCAGTACACTAAGAGTAGTGGGTCATCCTCTACACTGGTTAAGGTGGGCTGGTCAGTACACTAAGAGTAGTGGGTCATCCTCTACACTGGTTAAGGTGGGCTGGTCAGTACACTAAGAGTAGTGGGTCATCCTCTACACTGGTTAAGGTGGGC
Organism: Panulirus ornatus; assembly: GCF_036320965.1. Classification (NCBI taxonomy): domain Eukaryota; kingdom Metazoa; phylum Arthropoda; class Malacostraca; order Decapoda; family Palinuridae; genus Panulirus; species Panulirus ornatus. Next base: position 22,804,633 of record NC_092286.1, on the reverse strand, counting down.
TGGTCAGTACACTAAGAGTAGTGGGTCATCCTCTACACTGGTTAAGGTGGGCTGGTCAGTACACTAAGAGTAGTGGGTCATCCTCTACACTGGTTAAGGTGGGCTGGTCAGTACACTAAGAGTAGTAGGTCATCCTCTACACTGGTTAAGGTGGGCTGGTCAGTACACAGGCATGAATGGATTGACTATAACAGAGACAGTGACTCCCCTTGACCACTCCGACTGTCACGCTAAGTGAAGGCCACTTTGCTCAATAAACTTTAGTTTAATATAAAGCACATTATTCTAATGTTGGGAGAAATATTGTCGTAATAAACTGTGGTGATTATACTTTAGATGAATATCAGCAGTCATTTCTAGGTAAATAAACATGTAAAATAGTAAGTTAGGATGTACTCTTCTCTGTAAGAAAATTTGATTTTCTTTAGATTATCCAAGGGCCCTGGACGGCTCTGAAAATGAGATGATCCGACTTTCCTTTGATTATTATTCCTTTATGATTTCATGATTGTTAAACAACCAGGTATTTGGAAATGTTCCAAGCTTGTGTAGTTACATTTAGAAATAAATACTGTGTATTTATATCCTCATTATATCCTTCAAAGAACCCAAGGAAGGTGAGTGGAAGGTGAGCAAGAATATTCTGATGTCAGGGTCCTACAGTCTTTGATACGCCACTGATGACCTGTACCAAAGTGTATTACATTGCTTGCATAAGAGAGATTCGTTCTTACTGTTGCAGCTACGACCCGGAAGGTGAGTTATTAGTGGAAGATAAGGAGTATTAAGAAAATATAAGCACAACTCTGATACAATCAGCAAGAAGCCAGTTTAACATCAGTATCTTTTACACCATCGACTGTAGAACTGGACCGGGAAAAGGCTTTGTATTAAGCTGTCAATACCAGTGTCGGTGTACTGACTGACGTTGAGCATTGTTGAAGGAAATGATGCGACTGAAATACGTCAAATGGCTGCAAGGTTGCAACAGGCATATCCAGAGGACCTGGAGGGCTGCTGTACTGATGAATCCTTCATTATGTTCAGTGCACAAAGGGCAAGTCACATGTGATGACCCTTTTTATGCACTTCGTGAACTAGAAACTTCACAACTGGTTATGCCTTTGCCCAACATATGAGTTGCTTTGATTATTCATGTGACTATTATGGTGCCAAGTGCTGGAGGGGATCGAGCTATTAGAATATCTAGAAACATACATTCCACATGAGCGTTACTGTATGTTAACCCAGCATGCTATCGACTCTGTGATCAGCTTATATAAGATTTGTGTACAGTGTTATAATTTCATGCTTTAAGTGTGAGGAATTAATGGTTTTAATATAGTGCCTGGCGCCCCAATGTAGCTTAACTCTCACAGGGGTTCCACATGTGAACGGAGGTATGAAGTGTCATGTGTTAAGTTGAATTCTGGAATTATTTTCTATCACTGGTTTTCATACGTGTTATCTGCGTCTGTAGAGGATAGATCTTTGACCATACGGCTGGCATATCCATCCAATCGAGGAAGATCTGTTTGGGAAATATTACTCTCCCAGACTAGTGTGGTGCCAGTCTAGCACGAAAGTGATATTTAGTACTGACCTCAGCGATCTGATAGCGTCACAATAATCACCTGCTCTGCGTCTGACATCTCCTCAGATGACATTTTGTTTTTGCTAGTTTCGGCAAAGAAGAGATGATAAGTTCCACCGAAATCTGAAAGATTTCAAAATGATCAAAATCAAAGCACTTGATTATCAGTATAAGATCGCTTTACTATTAAGCACATTTTACTTAATGTGTCACCTACGAGAAAGGTTTTTTTTTTTTACCCTAACCATTCTCTTCACGTTCTCCTTTAAAAGTTAGAGCTTATCTATAAGATAGCGTTAGTCGGGGCAATATTTGACGTCTTCATAAAACATTTAGTAATCTAGGGTAGTTACCCTTCTCAAATACATTCTCCATCTCCGTTGTTCAAATATGTGACGTCACATGTTTATGTCAGTTAACCCGGAGCACTGGTGTCTTAAGGATGTATCCAGTGTGTCTCTGTGTTTGTACAATGGTTTTAAACCCATTTTTTGGACAGTGTTACGGTGTGAGAACTGTTGACATACCAGTGGATATAAGAACAATGACTAATGATCCTAAAGCGTCTTCATCTGGTGTACAGACATTGAGTGTAAACATTCAGTTGTCGATGCCATGAAGATCACACACACACAAGCGTTCGTTACATGAGGCAACCAAATGGAGGTCAAAGTATCATACTGCTATACATTTGGATAGAGAAGTCATACTGAGGACGCTGCATGACCTGGACGAGGTAAGCAAGTTTTCGTTGAAATCATAAGATATGTTTGACGCTGGCGGTGAATCACTGAACGAAACCCAGGACGTAAGTGGATGGAGCTGTTGCCGTATGATTCATCGTCAAATTCTTATTATGCTTTACTTCTGGTGAAATTTATAGACGATATGAGGGGATAGTTATGTTATCTATACATTACGTAGAAGCTGTACATTTTTACATATGATCATAAAGAATATACTTTGATTACGTGGTTACGTATCGAGATATTTTTTCATATAGGTCTATTTAAAAGAAACTCTAAATGAGCTTTGTATGATCATTTTGATGAAGGAATTGATAATTTTATCCGAGATAGATCGTATATTATCAGAAAAGACGTCAACATGTTTGGCTGGTAGGGTGAAGTACATGGAGACCCGAGACCGTGAGCGGGTGGGAGGGTGGGAGTCGCCGGCCTCAGACCTGAGAGTGTTAACACGCCTCTGGATTCCAGCCCAAGTTTTCACCTCGACTTTTTTACACGTTGTATTAATATATATGTTGGTGACGTCACCTGATGTTGTGACGTCACTGTTCCATGATTAGGTCGGCCTGATGACGTCGACTTCAAAATGGTTTTGACGTCAGCACAGAAATGTTAGGAAGATTTGATTGTATATTTCTTACAGTTCACTCTTTATTAATGTTTCCTCCTGTGCTGCGTTACATAGGCTGAGTTTATCATCATCTTTTAGACCAGTGGATTTCACTCACGTGTACGTTTTTCATATGTTTCGTGGTATAAGGTTTATATTAAGTCTCTTTATAGTATCCTATAACGTGTTATAAGATGGGATCTTATATAATGATGATTCTTCTTTTTTAACAATACTGCCATTATCTATGACCCCTTGATATGCCTTACTATATAGTAACCTGTTGCCTCTTATTGAACCTACAGTATGTCTTCAACTGTACCTGTAGGTTGTGTTTCGCTGTTACTACTGGTCATCTTCTGATGTACCTAATACTGTGCCTTCAGGTTATCTTCTACTGTACCTCCAGGTTGTCTTCTACTGTACCTACAGGTCGTCGTTCGTCGTCTACTGTACCTGCAAGTCGTCGTCTTCTGTACCTACAGGTCCTCTTCTACTGTACCTACAGGTCGTCTTCTGCTGTACCTACAGGTCGTCCTCTAGTGAACCTCCAGGTCGTCTCCTGCTGCACCTCTAGCTTTTCTTCTGCTGTACCTCAAGGTTTCCTCTGCTGTACCTCCAGGTTGTCTTCTGCTATACCTTCAAGCTGTTTGCTTCACCCCGAGGTTGTCTTCTGCTGCACCTTCAGGTTGTCTTCTGCTGTGCCTCCAGGTTGTCCTCTGCTGTACCTTCAAGCTGTTTGCTTCACCCCGAGGTTACAACTATACTTCAGGTTGTCTTGTGCTGTACCTCCAGGTTGTCTTCTGCTGTACCTCCAGGTTGTCTTCTGCTGCACCTCTAGGTTGTCATCTGCCATACCTTCAGGTTGTCTTCTGCTGTACCTCCATGTTGTCTTCTGCTGCACCTCTAGGTTGTCATCTGCCATACCTTCAGGTTGTCTTCTGCTGTACCTCCAGGTTGTCTTCTGCTGCACCTCTAGGTTGTCATCTGCCATACCTCCAGGTTGTCTTCAGCTGTACCTCCATGTTGTATTCTGCTGAGCCTCCAGTTTGTCTGCTGCACTTCCAGATTGTCTTCTGTTGAATCTCCATTTTGTCTTCTGCTCCATCTTCAGGTTGTCTTGTGCTGTACCTCCAGGTTGTCTGCTTTACCTCCAGGTTGTCCCCTGCTCCACCTTCAGGTTGTCTTCTGCTGTACCTCCAGGTTGTCTTCTGTTGTACCTCCAGGTTGTCTTCTGTTGTACCTCTAGGTTGACTTCTGCTGTACCTCCAGGTTGTCTTCTGTTGTACCTCCAGGATGTCTTCTGTTGTACCTCTAGGTTGACTTCTGCTGTACCTCCAGGTTGTCTTCTGCTGTACCTCCAGGTTGTCTTCTGCTGTACCTCCAGGTTGTCTTCTGTTGTACCTCTAGGTTGTCTTCTGTTGTACCTCTAGGTTGTCATCTGCCATACCTCTAGGTTGACTTCTGCTGTACCTCCAGGTTGTCTTCTGCTGTACCTCCAGGTTGTCTTCTGTTATACCTCTAGGTTGACTTCTGCTGTACCTCCAGGTTGTCTTCTGTTGTACCTCTAGGTTGACTTCTGCTGTACCTCCAGGTTGTCTTCTGTTGTACCTCCAGGATGTCTTCTGCTGCACCAAAAAGCTGTTTCCTTCTCCTCCAGGTTTTCTGCTGCTGTACCTTCAGGTTGTCCTCTGCTGTTCCTTTAGATTGTCTTCTGCTATACCTTTAGGTTGCCTTCTGCCGCACCTGTAGGTTGTTTGCTGTACCTCCAGGTTGTCTTTTGCTGTACCTTCAAGCAGTTTGCTTCACCCCGAGGTTGTCGTCTGCTGTACCTTCACGCTGTTTGCTTCACCTCCAGGTTTTCTTCTGCTTCACTTAAAGGTTTTCGTCTACTGTACCTCCATGTCTTCTGCTGTACCTGCAGGTTGTCAGGTGCTGTACCACCAGGTTGTCTTCTGATGTACCACCAGGTTGTCTTCTGATGTACCTCCAGGTTGTCTTCTGCTGTACCTGCAGGTCGTCAGGTGCTGTACCACCAGGTTGTCTTCTGATGTACCTCCAGGTTGTCTCTTTCCCTTTAGATGCCACTTTTCCTCTGTAAAGGACTTTGGCGACGCCAAAGGGGATTTAACTTAAACCTTCAACTTCACTCTATATTTTTGGATGACTCCACGCCACTCCCTTGCCCTTTAGCACTCCCTAATAAGGCATTAGAATACAATTTCCATGTGCTTCTTTGCCTTTCGATACCTCTATTCCCCTGCAATTGCTTTTGGTGCCGCTGAAGGGGATTTAAATAAAACCTAAATTTTGTCTTTGTAAATTTGGATGCTACCATGCCACTCTGTTGGACTTTGGCAGCTATAAAGCGTCTTTTAAGTAAACTATCAATTTGTCTCTTTCCGTTTAGATCCCGTTATTCCCCTATAGAGGCCTTTGAAGACGCCAAAGGGGATTAAAATTAAACCAACTTTTCCTCTATATTTTTGAGCGCCTACACGGCAGTCTCTTGCCCTTTGGCACTCCCAATGGGGTATTAAAGTAAGCCTACCATTTGTCTCTTTGCCTTTGGATGCCTATAAGCCCCTGTAATTGCCTTTAGCGCCGTCAAAGGGGATTTAAATTAAACATTTAATCTTCCGTTTTATTTTTGGTTCCTGCCATGCCACTCTGTTGGACTTTGGCCACCCCAAAGGGTCTTCTAAGTAAATTTTCAATCTGTCTCTTTCCCTTTAGATGCCACTTTTCTCTGTAAAGGATTTTGGCGACGCCAAAGGGGATTTAACTTAAACCTTCAACTTCCCTCCATATTTTAGCATGACTCCACGCCACTCTCTTACCCTTTAGCACTCCCAATAGGGCATTAAATTAAACTTTCCATTTGTTTCTTTGCCTTTCGATACCTCTATGCCCCTGTAATAGCTTTTGGAGCCGCGGAAGAGGATTTGAATTAAATCTTAAATTTGGACTTTGGCACTCCTGAAGCGTCTTTTAAGTAAACTTTCAATTTGTCTCTCTCCGTTTAGATACCTCTTTTCCCCTATAAAGGCCTTTGGCGACGCCAAAGGGGATCTAAATTAAACCTTCAATTTTTCCTCCATATTTTTGAATGCCTGCATGTCCTTCTTTTGCCCTTTGGGACTCCCAATGGGACATTAAAGTAAACCTACCCTTTGTCTCTTTGCCGTTGGATGCCTGTATGCCCCTGTAGTTGCCTTTGGCGCCGTCAAAGGGGATTTAAATTAAAACTTTAATTTTCCGTTTTATTTTTGGATGCCACCATGCCAGTCTATTGGACTTTGGCTACCCCAAAGGGTCTTCTAAGCAAATTTTCAATTTGTCTCTTTCCATTTAGATGCCACTTTTCCTCTATAAAGGATTTTGGCGACGCCAAAGGGGATTTAACTTAAAACTTCAACTTCCCTCTATATTTTTGGATGACTCCACGCCACTCTCTTGCCCTTTAGCACTCCCAATAAGGCATTAAAGTAAAATTTCCATTTGTTTCTTTGCCTTTCGATGTCTCTATGCCCCTGTAATTGGTTTTAGCGCCGCTGAAGGGGATTCAAATTAAACCTAAAGTTTGTCTTTGTAATTTTGGATGCTACCATGCCACTATATTGGACTTTGGCACTCCTGAAGCGTCTTTTAAGTAAACTATCAATTTGTCTCTTTCCGTTTAGATGCCGTTATTCCCCTATAGAGGCCTTTGGTGACGCCAAAGGGGATTAAAATTAAACCTTCAATTTTTCCTCTATACTTTTGAATGCCTGCACGCCACTCTCTTGCCCTTTGGCACTCCTAAAGGGGCATTAAAGTAAACCTACCATTTGTCTCTTTGCCTTTGGATGCCTGTAAGCCCCTGTAATTGCCTTTGGCGCCGTCAAAGGGGATTTCAATTAAACCTTTAATTTTGCGTTTTATTTTTGGATGCCACCATGCCACTCTATTGGACTTTGGCTACCCCAAAGGGTCTTCTAAGTAAATTTTCAATTTGTCTCTTTCCCTTTAGATGCCACTTTTCCTCTGTAAAGGACTTTGGCGACGCAAAAGGGGATTTAACTTAAACCTTCAACTTCACTCTATATTTTTGGATGACTCCACGCCACTCTCTTGCCCTTTAGCACTCCCAGTGGGGCATTAAAGTAAACTTTCCATTTGTTTCTTTGCCTTTCGATGCCTCTATGCCCCTGTAATTGCTTTTGGCGCCACTGAAGGGGATTTAAAATAAACCTAAATTTTGTCTTTGTAATTTTGGATGCTACCATACCACTCTATTGGACTTTGGCACCTATAAAGCGTCTTTTAAGCGAACTATCAATTTGTCTCTCTCCGTTTGGATGCCGCTTTTCCCCTATAGAGGCCTTTGGCTACGCCAAAGGGGATTAAAATTAAATCTTCAATTTTTCCTCCATATTTTTCAATGCCTGCACGCCACTCTTTTGCCCTTTGGCACTCACAAAGGGGCATTAAAGTAAATATGCTATTTGTCTCTTTGATATTGGATGTCTGTATGCCCCTGGAATTGCCTTTGGCGCCGTCAAAGGGGATTCAAATTGAAACTTTAATTTTCCTTTTTATTTTTGGATACCACCATGCCACTCTATTGGACTTTGGCTACCCCAAAGGGACTTTTAAGTAAATTATCAATTTGTCTCTTTCCCTTTAGATGCCACTTTTCCTCTGTAAAGGACTTTGGCGACGCCAAAGGGGATTTAACTTAAACCTTCAACTTCCCTCTATATTTTTGGATGACTCCACGCCACTCTCTAGCCCTTTAGCACTCCCAGTGGGGGCCTTAAAGTAACCTTTCCATTTGTTTCTTTGCCTTTCGATGCCTCTATGCCCCTGTAATTGCTTTTGGAGCCGCGGAAGGGGATTTAAATTAAACCTTGAATTTGTCTTTGTATTTTTGGATGCTACCATGCCACTCCATTAGACCTTGGCACTCCTAAAGCGTCTTTTAAGTAAACTTTCAATTTGTCTCTTTCCGTTTAGATGTCTCTTTTCCCCTGTAAAGTCCTTTGGCGACGCCAAAGGGGATCTAAATTCTACCTTCAATTTTTCCTCCATTCTTTTGGATGCCTGCACGCCACTCTCTTTCCCTTTGGCACTCCCAAAGGGGCATTGAAGCAAACCTACCATTTGTCTCTTTGCCTTTGGATGCCTGTAAGCCCCTGCAATTACCTTTGGCGCCGTCAAAGGGGATTTAAATTAAACCTTTGATTTTCCGTTTTATTTTTGGTTGCCACCATGCCAATCTATTGGACGTTAGCTACCCCAACGGGTATTCTAAGAAAATTTTCAATTTGTCTCTTTCCCTTTAGATGCCACTTTTCCTCTGTAAAGAATTTGGCGACGCCAAAGGGGATTTAACTTAAACCTTCAACTTCCCTCTATATTTTTTGGATGACTCCATGCCACTCTCTTGCCCTTTAGCACTCCCAGTGGGGCATTAAAGTAAACTTTCCATTTGTTTATTTGCCTTTCGATACCTCTATGCCCCTGAAATTGCTTTTGGCGCCGCTGAAGCGGATTTGAATTAAACCTTAAATTTGTGTTTGTATTTTTGGATGCTGCCATGCCACTCTATTGGACTTTGGCACTCCTGAAGCGTCTTTCAAGTAAACTTTGAATTTGTATCTTTCCGTTTGGATGCCTCTTTTCGACTATAAAGGCATTTGACGACGCCAAAGGGGATTTAAATTAAACCTTAAATTTTTCCTCCATATTTTTCAATGCCTGCACATCACTCCTTTGCCCTTGGCACTCCCAAAGGGGCATGAAAGTATATCTACCACTTGTCTCTTTGTCGTTGGATGCCTGTATGCCCCTGTAATTGCCTTTGGCGCCGTCAAAGGGGATTTCAATTAAAACTTTAATTTTCCTTGTTATTTTTGGATGACACCATGCCACTCTATTAGACTTTGGCTACCCCAAAGGGACTTTTAAGTAAATTTTCAATTTGTCTCTTTCCCTTTAGATGCCACTTTTCCTCTGTAAAGGACTTTGGCGACGCCAAAGGGGATTTAACTTAAACCTTCAACTTCACTCTATATTTTTGGATGACTCCACGACATTCTCTTGCCCTTTAGCACTCCCAATAAGGCTTTAAAGTAAACTTTCCATTTGTTTCTTTGCCTTTCGATGCCTCTATGCCCCTGTAATTGCTTTTGGCGCCGCTGAAGGGGATTCAAATTAAACCTAAAGTTTGTCTTTGTAATTTTGGATGCTACCATAACACTCTATTAGACCTTGGCACCTATAAAGCGTCTTTTAAGTAAACTACCAATTTGTCTCTTTCCGTTTAGATACCTCTTTTCCCTCGTAGAGGCCTTTGAAGACGCCAAAGGGGATTAAAATTAAACCTTCAATTTTTCCTCTATATTTTTGAATGCCTCCACGCCAATCTCTTGCCCTTTGGCACTCCTAATGGGGCATTAAAGTAAACCTACCATTTGTCTCTTTGCCTTTGGATGCCTGTAAGCCCCTGTAATTGCCTTTAGCGCCGTCAAAGGGGATTTGAATTAAACCTTTAATATTCCGTATTATTTTTGGATGCCACCATGCCATTATATTGGACTTTGGCTACCCCAAAGTGTCTTCTAAGTAAATTTTCAATTTGTCTCTTTCCCTTTAGATGCCACCTTTCCTCTGCTAAGGATTTTGGCGACGCCAAAGGGGATTTAACTTAAACCTTCAACTTCCCTCTATATTTTAGAATGACACCACGCCACTCTCTTGCCCTTTAGCACTCCCAGCGGGGCATTAAATTAAACTTTCCATTTGTTTCTTTGCCTTTCGATGCCTCTATGCCCCTGTAATTACTTTTGGCGCCGCGGAAGGGGATTTAAATTAAACCGTAAATTTGTCATTATATTTTCATATTTGATTATATTTGATTAATATCAATCACACAAGATCTCATTTGATTATTATCAGTCACACAAAACTCATTTTATTTGAAATACAGTCACGCAAAACTCATTTGATTAATATCAATCTCACAAAACTCATTTTATTAAAATACAGTCACACAAAACCTACTTGATTAATATCAATAACACAAAACTCATTTGATTCAAATACAGTTGCACAAAACTCATTTGACTAATAACAATCGCAAAAAACTCATTTGATTAAAATACTGTCACACAAAACTCATTTGATTAATATCAATCACACAAAACTCATTTCATTAAGATACAGTCACAAAAAACTCATTTGAATAATATCAATCACACAAACCTCTTTTGATTGAACTACAGTCAAACAAAACTCATTTGATTAGTATCAATCACACAAAACTCATTTGATTAAAATACAGTCATTCAAACCTCATTTGATTAATATCAATCATACAAAACTCATTTGATTAAAATACAGTCAAACAAAACTCATTTGATTAATATCAATCACACAAAACTCATTTGATTAAAATACAGAAACACAAAACTCATTTGATTAATATCAATCACGCAAAACTCATTTCATTAAAATATAGTCACACAAAACTCATTTGATTAATATCAATCACACAAAACTCATTTGATTTAAATACAGTCACACAAAACCTCATTTGATTAATATCAATCACACAAATGTCATTTGATTAAAATACAGTCACACAAAACTCATTTGATTACTATCAATCACATAAAACTCATTTGATTTAAATACAGTCACACAAACCTCATTTGATTAATATCAATCACACAAATCTCATTTGATTAAAATACAGTCACACAAAACTCATTTGTTTACTATCAATCACACAAACTCATTTGATTAAAATACAGTCACACAAAACCCATTTGATTCATATAAATCAGACAAAACTCATTTGATTAAAATACAGTCACACAAAATTCATTTGATTAATATCAGTCACACAAACTCATTTGATTAAAATACAGTCACACAAAACCCATTTGATTAATATCAATCACAAAAAACTCATTTCATTAAAATACAGTCACATAAAACTCATTTGATTAATATCACACACAACTCATTTGATTAAAATACAGTCACAAAAAACTCATTTAATTAATATCAAATACACTAAACTCAATAGATTGAATACAGTCACACAAAACTTCTTTGATTCATATCAACCACAAAAAAAATTATTTGATTAAAATACAGTCACACAAAACTCATTTGAGTCATATCAATCACAAAAAACTCATTTGATTAAAATACAGTCACACAAAACTCATTTAATTAATATCAATCACACAAAACTCATTTAATTAAAATATACACACAAAACTCATTTGTTTAATATCATTCAAAGAAAACTCATTTTATTAAAAAATAGTCAAACAAATCTCATTTCATTAATATCAATCACACAAGACTCGTTTGAATGTTAACAGTCACACAAATCTCATTTGATTAAAATACAGTCACACAAAACTCATTTTTTAATATCAATCACAAAAACTCATTTGATTAAAATATACTCACAAAAATCTCACTTGCTTAATATCAATCATACAAGACTCATTTGATTAATATCAGTCAGAAAAACTCATTTGATTAAAATACAGTAACCCAAAACTCATTTGATTAATATCAGTCACAAAAAACTCATTTGATTAGAATACAGTCAAACAAAGCTCATTTGATTAATATCAATCACACAAAACTTATTTGATTTAAATAGTCAAACAAAACTCATTTGATTAATATCAATCACACAAAACTCATTTCATTAAAATACAGTCACACAAAATTCATTAGATTAATATCAAAAAAACTCATTTGATTAAAATAAAGTCACACAAAACTCATTTGATTAATATCACACAAAACTCATTTGATTAAAATACAGTCACATAAAACTCATTTAATTAATATCAATCACACAAAACTCAATTGATTAAAATACGTCCACACAAAACTCATTTGATTAATATCAATCGCACGAAACTTATTTGATTAAAATACAGTCACACAGAACTCATTTGATTCATATAAATCAGACAAAACTCATTTGATTAAAAAACAGTCACACAAAACTCATTTGATTAATATCAGTCACACAAACTCATTTGATTAAAATACAGTCACACAAAACCCATATGATTAATATCAATCACAAAAAACTCATTTCATTAAAATACAGTCACACAAAACTCATTTGATTAATATCACACACAACTCATTTGATTAAAATACAGTCACACAAAACTCATTTAATTAATATCAATCACACTAAACTCAATAGATTGAATACAGTCACACAAAACTTCTTTGATTCATATCAATCACACAAAAATTATTTGATTAAAATACAGTCACACAAAACTCATTTTTTTAATATCAATCACAAAAAACTCATTTGATTAAAATATACTCGCAAAAATCTCACTTCATTAATACAAGACTTATTTGATTAATATCAGTCAGACAAAACTCATTTGATTAAAATACAGTAACCCAAAACTCATTTGATTAATATCAGTCACACAAAACTCATTTGATTAGAATACAGTCAAACAAATCTCATTTGATTAATATCCATCACACAAAACTTATTTGATTAAAATACAGTCAAACAAAGCTCATTTGATTAATATCAGTCACACAAAACTCATTTCATTAAAATACAGTCACACAAAATTCATTAGCTCAATATCAAAAAAACTCATTTGATTAAAATAAAGTCACACAAAACTCATTTGATTAATATCACACAAAACTCATTTGATTAAAATACAGTCACACAAAACTCATTTAATTATTATCAATCACACAAAACTCAATTGATTAAAATACGTCCACACAAAACTCATTTGATTAATATCAATCGCACGAAACTTATTTGATTAAAATACAGTCACACAGAACTCATTTGATTCATATAAATCAGACAAAACTCATTTGATTAAAATACAGTCACACAAAACTCATTTGATTAATATCAGTCACACAAACTCATTTGATTAAGATACAGTCACACAAAACCCATTTGATTAATATCAATCACAAAAAACTCATTTCATTAAAATACAGTCACACAAAACTCATTTGATTAATATCACACACAACTCATTTGATTAAAAGACAGTCACACAAATCTCATTTAATTAATATCAATCACAATAAACTCAATAGATTGAATACAGTCACACAAAACTTCTTTGATTAATATCAATCACACAAAAATTATTTGATTAAAATACAGTCACACAAAACTCATTTGAGTCATATCAATCACAAAAAATTCATTTGATTAAAATACAGTCACACAAAACTCATTTAATTAATATCAATCACACAACACTCATTTAATTAAAATATAGACACACAAAACTCATTTGTTTAATATCATTCAAAGAAAACTCATTTTATTAAAAAATAGTCAAACAAATCTCATTTCATTAATATCAATCACACAAGACTCGTTTGAATGTTAACAGTGACACAAAACTCATGATTAAAATACAGTCACACAAAACTCATTTGATTAATATCAATCACAAAAAACTTACTTGATTAAAACACAGTCACACAAAACCTATTTGATTAATATCAATCTCACAAAACTCATTTGATTCTAATACAGTTGCACAAAACTCATTTGATTAATACCAATCACACAAAACTCATTTGAATAAAATACTGTCGCACAAAACTCATTTGATTAATATCAATCACACAAAAATCATTTGAGAAAAATACAGTCACACAACACTCATTTCAATAATATCACACAAAACATATTTGATTAAAATACAGTCTCACAAAACTCATTTGATTAATATCAATCGCACAAAACTCATTTGATTCAAATACATTCACACAAAACTCATATGATTAATATCAATTACAAAAAACTCATACGATTAAGATACTGTCACACAAAATTCATTTGATTAATATTAATCACACAAAACTCATTTGATTAAAATACAGTCATACAAAACTCATTTGATTAACATAAATAAAAAAAACTCATTTGATTAAATTATAGTCACACAAAAGTCTTTTGATTAATATCAATCACAAAAAAAACTCATTTCATTAAAATACAGTCACACAAATCTCATTTGATTATTATCTATCACACAAACCTCATTTGATTGAACTAAAGTCAAACAAAACTCCTTTGATTAAAATACAGTCCCTCAAAACACTTTGACTAATATCAATCACACAAACCTCATTTGATTGAACTACAGTCACACAAAACTCATTTAGTTAATATCAATCACAAAAACTCATTTTATTAAAATACAGTCACACAAAACTAATTTGATTAATATCAATTACACGAAACTCATTTGATTAAAATACAGTCAAACAAAACTCATTTGATTAATATCAATCACAAAAAACTTTTGATTAAGATAGTCACAAAAACTCATTTCATTTATATCAATCAAACAAAACTAATTTGATTAAGATATATTCACACCAAACTCATTTGATTAATATAACACAAATCTCATTTGATTAAAATAGTCACACAAAACTCATTTAATTCATATCAATCAGAGAAATTTCAATTGATTGAAATACGATCACACAGAACTCATGTGATTAATATCAATCACACAAAACAATTGATTAAAATATAGTCACAAAACTCATTTGATTAATATCAATCACAAAAATCTCATTTGATTAAAATACAGTCACAGAAAACTCATTTGTTTACTATCAATCAAACAAAACTCATTTCATTAAAATATAGTCACAGAAATCTCATTTGATTAATATCAGTCACACAAGATTCATTTCATTAATATCAGTCACACAAAAGTCATTTGATTAAAATACAGTCACACAAAACTCATTTGATTAATATCAATCAGACAAAACTCAATTGATTAAAATATAGTGAAACAAGTCTCATTTGATTAATATTAATTACTCAAAACTCATTTGATTAAAATACAGTCACACAAAACTCATTTGAATAATATCAATCACACAAACCTCATTTGATTGAAATACAGTCAAACAAAACTCATTTGATTAGTATCAATCACACAAAACTCATTTCATTGAAATAGTCAAAAAAAAAAAACCATTTTATTAATATCGATCATACAAACTCATTTCATTAAAATACAGTCACACAAAACTCATTTCATTAATATCAATCGCACAAAACTCATTTGAATAAAATACAGTCACACAGAACTCATTTGATTAATATCTATCACACAAACCTCATTTGATTGACACACAATCACACGAAACTCATTTGATTAATATCAATCACGCAAAACTCATTTAATTGAAATATAGTCACACAAAACTCATTTGATTAATATCAATCAGACAAAACTAATTTGATTAAATTATAGCCACCAAAAAGTCTTTTGATTAATATCAATCACACAAAAATTATTTGAAAAAATAAACACAAGACTCATTTGATTAATATCAATCACACAAAAATCATTTGATTAAAATAAAGTCAAACAAGACTCATTTGATTAATATCAATCACACAAACCTCATTTGATTGAACTACAGTCAAACAAAACTCATTTGATTATTATCACTCACACAAAACTCATTTGATTAAAATACTGTCACACAAAACTCATTTGATTAATATCAATCATACAAAACTCATTTCATTAAAATACAGTCACACAAAACTTATTTGATTAATATCAATCACACTAAACTCATTTGATTGAAATAATGTCACAGAACTCATTTGATTAATATCAATCACACAAAACTCATTTGATTAAAATACGTTCACATAACTCTTATGATTAATATCAATTACTCAAAACTCATTTGATTAAAATATGGTCACAAAAATAATTTGATTAATATCAGTCACGCAAGACTCATTTGATTAAAATACAGTCACACAAAACTCATTTGATTAATATCAGTCGCACAAAACTCATTTGATTAAAATACAGCCACACAAAACTCATTTGATTAATATCAATCACACAAAACTCATTTGATTAAAATAGTCACCAAACTCTTATGATTAATATCAATTACTCAAAACTCATTTGATTAAAATATAGTCACACAAAACTCATTTGATTAATATCAATCACGCAAGACTCATTTGATTAAAATACAGTCACACAAAACTTATTTGATTAATATCAGTCGCACAAAACTAATTTCATTAAAATAAGGCCACACAAAACTCTTATGATTAATATCAATTACTCAAAACTCCTTTGATTAAAATATAGTCACTCAAAACTCGTTTGATTAATATCAATCACACAAACCTCATTTGATTGAACTACAGTCACACAAAACTCATCTGACTATCAATCACACAAAAGTCATTTTTTTAAAATACCTTCACACAAAACTCATTTGATTAATATCAATTACTCAAACCTCATTTGATTAAAATACAGTCACAAAAAACTCAATTGATTAATATGAATCACACAAAACTCATTTGATTAAAATACCTTCACACAAAACTCATTTGATTAACATCAATTACACAAATCTCATTTCATTAAAATACAGTCACACTAAACTCATTTGTTTAATATCAATCACATAAAACTCATTTCATTAAAATATACTCACAGAAATCTCACATGATTAATATCAATCACACAAGACTCATTTGATTAATGTCAGTCAGAAAAAACTCATTTGATTAAAATACAGTAACACAAAACTCATTTGATCAATATCAATCACAAAAAACATATTTGATTAAAATACAGTCACACAAAACTCATTTGTTTTACATCAATCACACAAAACTCATTCGATTAAAATACAGTCAAACAAAACTCAATTGATTAATATCAATCACACAAAACTCATTTGATTAAAATACAATCACGCAAAACTCAATAAATTAATTTCAATCAAACAAAACTCATTTGATAAAAATAAAGTCACACAAAACTCATTTGATTAATATCACACAAAACTCATTTGTTTAAAATACAGTCACACAAAACTCATTTAATTAATATCAATCACACAAAACTTAATTGATTAAAATACAGTCACACAAAACTCGATGAATTAATATCAATCAAACAAAACTCATTTGATTGAAATAAAGTCACACAAAACTAATTTGATTAATATCACACAAAACTGCTTTGATTAAAATACAGTCACACAAAACTTATTTGTTTAATATCAAGCACACAATACTCATTTCATTACAATATAGTCACAGAAATCTCACTTGAATAATATCAATCACACAAGACTCATTTGATTAATGTCAGTCAGACAAAACTCATTTGATTAAAATACAGTAACACAAAACTCATTTGATTAATATCAATCACACAAAACTCATTTGATTAAAATACAGTCAAACAAAACTCATGTGATTAATATCAAACACACAAAACTCATTTGATTAAAATACAGTCAAACAAAACTCATTTGAATAATATTAATCACACAAAACTCATTTGATTAAATTACAGTCACACAAACCTCATTAGATTAATATCAAACAAAACCCATTTGATTAAAATACAGTCACACAAAACTCATTTGATTAATATTAATCACATAAAACTTATTTGATTAAAATACAGTCACAGAACTCATTGGATTAATATTAATAACACAAAACTCATTTGATTAAAATACAGTCACACAAAATTCATTTGATTAACATCGATGACACAAAACTTATTTGATTAATTTCAATCACACCAAACTCATTTCATTCAAATACAGTTCCACAAAACTCATGTGATTAATAAGAATCACACAAAACTCATTTCATTGAAATACTGTCGCACAAAACTCATATGATTAATATCAATCACACAAAACTCATTTGATTAAAATACAGTCAAGCAAAACTCATTTGATTAATTTCAAACAAAACTCATTTGATTAAGATACAGTCAAACAGAACTCATTTGATTAATATCAATCAAACAAAACTCATTTGATTCAAATACATTCACACAAAACTCATTAATATCAATCACACAAAACTCATTTGATTACAATACAGTCAAAAAAACTCATTTAATTAATATCAGTCACACAAAACTCATTTAATTAAAATACAGTCACAAAAAACTCATTTGATTAATATCAATCACAAAACTCATTTGATTCAAATACAGTCACACAAAATTCATTAGATTAATATGAATCAGACAAAACTTATTTGATTAGAATATGGTGAAACAAATCTCATTTGATTAATATTAATCACTCAAAACACATTTGATTAAAATACAATCACACAAAACTCATTTCATTAATATCAATCACACAAAACTCTTTTGATTAAAATACAGTCACACAAAACTCATTTCATTAATATCAATCAAACAAAACTGATTTGATTGATATACAGTCACATCAAACACATTTGATTAATATCACACAAATCTCATTTGATTAAAATACCGTCACACAAAACTCATTTAATTCATATCAATCACAGAAAACTCAATTGATTAAAATATAGTCACACAAAACTCATTTGATTAATATCAATCACACAAAACTTATTTGATTGACATACAGTCACACAGAACTCATTTGATTATTATCAATCACACAAAATTCAATTGACTAAAATATAGTCACACAAAACTCATTTGATTAATATCAATCACACAAAACACATTTGATTTAAATACAGTCACACAAACCTCAATTGATTAATATAAATTACACAAATATCATTTGATTAAAATACAGTCAAACAAAACTCATTTGTTTACTATCAATCAAACAAAACTCATTAGATTAAAATATAGTCACCGAAATCTCTTTTGATTAATATCAATCACACACGATTCATTTGATCAATATAAGTCACACAAAAGTCATTTGATTAAAATACAGTCACAAAAAACTGATTTGATTAATATAATCACACAAAACTTATTTCAATAAAATATAGTCACGCAGAACTCATTTGATTAATATCAATAACAGAAAACTCATTTCATTAATATACAGTCACACTAAACTCATTTGTTTAATATCAATCACATAAAACTCATTTCATTAAGATATACTCACAGAAAGCTCACATGATTAATATCAATCACACAAGACTCATTTGATTAATATCAGTCAGACGAAACTCATTTGATTAAAATACAGTAACACAAAACTCATTTGATCAATATCAATCACAAAAAACATATTTGATTAAAATACAATCACACAAAACTCATTTGTTTAACATCAATCGCACAAAACTCATTCGATTAAAATACAGTCAAACAAAACTCAATTGATTAATATCAACCACACAAAACTCATTTGATTAAAATACTGTCACACAAATCTCAATAAATTAATTTCAATCAAACAAAACTCATTTGATTAGAATAAAGTTACACAAAACTCATTTGATTAATATCACATAAAACTCATTTGTTTAAAATAGTCACACAAAACTCATTTAATTAATATCAATCACACAAAACTTAACTGATTAAAATGCAGTCACACAAAACTCGATGAATTAATATCAAACAAAACTCATTTGATTGAAATAAAGTCACACAAAACTAATTTGATTGATATCACAAAAGACTCATTTGATTAAAATACAGTCACACAAAACTCATTTGTTTAATATCAAGCACAAAAAACTCATTTCATTAAAATATAGTCACAGAAATCTCACTTGATTAATATCAATCACACAAGACTCATTTGATTAATATCAGTCAGACAAAACTCATTTGATTAAAATACAGTAACACAAAACTCATTTGATCAATATCAATCACACAAAAGTATTTCATTAAAATACAGTCACACAAAACTCATTTGATTAATATCAGTCACACAAAACTCATTTGATTAAAATACAGTCAAACAAAACTCGTTTGATTAATATCAAACACAAAAAACTCATTGATTAAAATACAGTCAAACAAAACTCATTTGCATAAAATTAATCACACAAAACGCATTTGATTAAATTACAGTCACACAAACCTCATTAGATTGATATCAAACAAAACTCATTTGATTAAAATAGTCACAAAAAACTCATTTGATTAATATTTGATTAATATTAATCACACAAAACTTATTTGATTAAAATACAGTCACACAGAACTCATTGGATTAATATCAACACAAAACTTATTTCATTAAGATTCAGTCACACAAAACTCATTTGATTAACATCGATGACACAAAACATATTTGATTAAAATATAGTCACACAAAACCTATTTGATTAGTATCAATCACACAAAACTCATTTC